>NC_069786.1:28289629-28593776 GCF_027406575.1 Nycticebus coucang
AGATCACTTGAGCCCAACAAACTAAGGTTGCTGTAAGCTACGACACCATTGGGCACTCTGCCCAGCGGCAAGCTGAGCTGTATTTGTAGCATCAGTACTGTCATCCATTGCTAAAGCATAAAATTTAAAATTAGCAGCTCTACTCTCTGAACTTCTTTTGATAGATTTTTGAGTTTCTTCAATTTTCCTGGCTATAGTAAGACAAACTAATTTTAGAAATATCCGCCTTTCTTTTTTTTTTTTGGTTATTGGCCAGGGCTGGGTTTGAACCCACCACCTCTGGCATATGGGACCGGCGCCCTACTCCTTGAGCTACAGGCGCCACCCTGAAATATCCGCCTTTCACTGGGCGCAGTGGCTTACACTTAGTACTCTGGGAGGCCGAGGCAGATGGATTGCCTGAGCTAGAGCAAGACCCCGGCTCTAAAAACACCTGGGCGTTGTGATGGGAGCCTGTAGTACCAGCTACTTGGGAGGCTGAGCCAAGAGGATCACTTGAGTCCAAAAGTTTGAGGTTGCTGTAAGCTGTGACACCACAGCATTCTACCCAAGGTGACAGCTTGAGACTCTGTCTTAAAAAAAAAAAAAAAAAAAAAAAAGGGCGGCGCCTGTGGCTCAGCGGGTAGGGCGCCAGCCCCACATGCCGAGGGTGGTGGGTTCAAACCCGGCCCCGGCCAAACTGCAACAAAAAAAAAAAAAAAAAAAAAAAAAAAAAAGTTTGAGGTTGCTGTGAGCTATGACGCAACAGCACTCTACCCAGGGTGACAAAATAAGACTCTGTCTAAAAAGAAAAAAAAAAAAAAGAAATATCCCACTTTTCTTTCAAGACAAATTATATTTGCTTTCCATACATCGCTTAATAAACTCATCATCAATAAATGGTTTTGATTTTTTTGCTATTAAATATGCTACTGCAGGGGTGGTGCCTGTGGCTCAAGGAGTAGGGTGCCAGAGCCATATACTGGAGGTGGTGGGTTCAAACCCCACCCTGGACAAAAACTGCAAAAAAAAAAAAAAATAATAATAATAATAAATAAATATGCTACTGCAATCCATCTGAGTTACAACTTAAAGAAAAATTTGTTGAGAAGACAGACTTTTTTTTTCAGTTCTGCTATTTCATCCTAAGACACAATCTTTCATGTGCATCAAATTTGGCAGCATGTTTTTTCCATATAATGCTTTTCAAATTAGTGTTGGAAAACTGTACAAACTCCCTATAAATTAAGCAGAGTGCCTTATTCTTTGTTTCAACAGAAAAGTAGTCATCTGTCCATTTCCCATTGAACAATCTTCCTCCATCCATAATTTTTCTTTTTGGGAGTTGTGGTTTTCTTTTGAGACATTTTAGAAGCCATGGTGGGATTAAAAAAATAATATATAAGGGGCTATATTTTACTTTTATTATGAAATTTGACAGGAAGATAGAAAGCAAGGTTTGGCCCCTGCATCTTGGCTGATGATGCAGGATGAGGCAAGAGGGGTGACTAAAAACTGTGGAAGGCGAAGTGTAAGAATGCTTACCTAGAGCAGCACCCATAGCTCAGTGAGTAGGGCACCAGCCACACACACTAGGGCTGGTGGGTTTGAACCTAGCCCAGGTCAGCTCAAACAACAAAATAGCCAGGCGCTGTGGCGAGTGCCTGTAGTCCCGGCTACTTGGGAGGCTGAGGCAAAAGAATCACTCGAGCCCAAGAGTTTGAGGTTGCCATAAACTTTGACATCACGGCACTCTACCCAGGATGACAGCTTGAAACTCTGTCTCAAAAAAAGAAAAAAAAGAATGCTTACCTAACTTCTGAATAACATTAATGTTACAATGGCACATTGAAATATTATTGATAATCACTGTTTCACCAAGTCATCATGAGCACATATAATGTCTGATGATGTCAACTTGACTGTCTGCACTTAGCAGACAACATGCTTGAAGACACACACCACTGTAAAACTGAAGTCATGCATGCGTACAAATATCAAGAGCATACCTATATTTTACATGACATTGCGTTGCCTCCTACAAATTTCACACTCAGAACTGTGCAATCCAGTTCCTCCAAAAAAAAAAAAAAATTACAAAAAAATTTTCATAATCTGCCGGGTATGGTGGCTCGTGCCTGTTAACACTCTGGGAGGCTGAGGCAGGTGGATTGCTTGATCTCATGAGTTCAAGATAAGCCTGAGAAAGAGCCAGACCCCATCTCTATTAAAAATAGAAAACTACATGGGCATAGTGGCACACATCTGCAGTCCCAGCTACTTGGGAGGTGAGGCAAGAGGATTGCTTGAGCACAGGAGTTTGAGGTTGCTATGAGCTATGCTGCCACAGCACTCTACCCAGAGCAACAGAGTGAGACTGTCTTAAATAAAAAAAAAAAAAAAAACTTACAATGTTTCAAGTAAGTTTACAATTTTGTAAGTTTTGTGTTGGGCCACATTCACAGCCATTTTGTGCCACATGTGGCCCACAGGCTGCAGGTTGAATACCCCTTGCTTCATCAAGTAATATTAGCTGTCCTAACTAGAGTTACACTCTGGTATCTTTCCTCTATGTTACCACGCCCCTTTGGTTCTCTTACCGCCTCCCTCTTTTTTTCTTTTGGATGCTCACAGCAACCTCAAACTCTTGGGCTCCAGAGATTCTTTTACATCAGCCTCCCGAGTAGCTGGGACTATAGGCGCCCATCACAATGCCCAGCTAGGTTTTTCTATTTTTAGTAGAGAAGGGGATCTCATTTTGTTCAGTCTGGTCTTGAACTCCATGCTCAAGAGATGCACCTGCTTTGGCCTCCCAGAGTGCTAGGATTACAAGCATGAGCCACCACACCTGGTCCCTCATCCCTCTCTTGACTCCCTAGTAGAGGGAATTCCATTATCCAATAGTCTTCTTCAAGTTAACTCAAGTTAAATACACTCTTAAGGACTGAGCATCATGCTAGTATCCTTTCAGAAAGAAGTTAGAATGTGGTCAAAGACACTCTACCCAGGGCTGGCTGTGGGTCCAATTAAAGGAAACAAAATTTTCTTTCTTCCTTGAAAGTTCCAGATAACTCCTGTTTTCCAGGACCTAAAAATTGGGTTAGACCTAAGCCTATCTTCAAGACCTAAGCCTAAGCCTACCTTCAAGACCTAAGCCTAAGACCTAAGCCTACCTTCAAGTAATTTAACTCAGTAGTATTAAATGCTAAAATATTTGATCAGTAGGACTAGAAAGCCACCACCATGGCTCGGTGCCTGTAGCTAAGTGGTTAGGGCACTGGCAGGTTTGAACCCGGATCAGGCCTGCTAAATGAGGACAATTGCAATGAAAAATATTGCCAGGCGTTGTGGCGGGCACCTGTAGTCCCGGCTACGGCAAGAGAATCGCTTAAGCCCAAGAGTTTGAAGTTGCCATGAGCTGTGACGCCATGTATGGCACTCTACTGAAGGCAACATAGTGAGACTCCGTCTCAAAAAAGAAAAAGGAAGGGCAGTACCTGTGGCTCAAAGGAGTAAGGCGCCAGCCCCATATGCTGGAGGTGGTGGGTTCAAACCCAGCCCTGGCCAAAAACTGCAAAAAAAAAAAAAAAAAAACCAAAAAACAAACAACCACCATTTTAAACATTTCCAGTCCTAAACAAATTACCTACAAAATAACTTCTGAAATAAAAAAATCTATTTCTTAAGCTAGGGCCAAAGCTAAATTTCTAAAAGTATAAACTGGTCTACTGAATGAATCAGAAAGAATACAGGATTAATCAGATACAGAGAATGCTAATAATTGTTTTTTTGCCCTTCCAATCTCAGTATTTTCCTTTATTATATTTAGCTGCTAACATAATAGCCCATTTAGATGTTAGTAAAATCATTTTATGATTTTTTTCAAACCTTGGACAATTTAGCTGTATAGATCTATATCCAAATCTATAGTCCCATCTATTGTAGACATGAATGAATTCAAAAGAAAGAACATTAAAACAAAAAAGGTCAGATTGTGGAAAAGGGTCATACTTAAACTTACTAGTTAGAACCAGTAAAAAGTCTTCATAAGGGCTGTATATTTGTGTGTGTGTATAAAATTAGAGTGAAAACAAGAGGGATAGGAATAATTGAGTAGAAGGATAAAATTCCTCTCTGAATGCAGAAACAGTCTTCTTAGTATGATTTTAACTGACATTGAATATGAAGATGGGACAAAACAGTATATATGCTACAGTTTGGTATCATAAAGAGACTCTAATTAAGGATTCAATTTTACATTTTGAAACTAATATGCCATTTTGTCCATATTTTCTAAAAACTGTCCAAAACTCTTCAAACAGTTTCAACTGTTCAACAGTTTGTCCAAAACTGTTCTATCTAACAGGTGACTAACAGCCTTGTGTTTTTACAGAGGATGTGCCAGGAAAACAAAAATCCATGGTGTAAAGCAGGAGAACTCCCGGGAATTATTTCTTTGCAGGGAAAATGGATAAAGTAAATTAAACCCCCCATCTTTTTAAGAGCTCTAACTATTATTACCATCACCTCCTAAAACATACTACATAAATCACTACATTGCATTTTATCTCTTTCATTTTCTCATCACCCCTCTGACCCTCCATATAATCATTCTACAAATAAATTAGTATAGCCTTGCTCTAGCTAACAGGCGCAATAGATTTCATGTCATCTGTTAGAAACTGTCAAACATCAACTTAATAGTTTAGTTCTGACTAAACCTGTCTTTATAAAATAAAATTGCAGCTGAGTGCAGTGGCTCACACCTGTAATCCTAGCAGTCTGGGAGGCCAAGGTGGGTGGATTGCTTGAGCTCAGGAGTTTGAGAACAGCCTGAGCAAAAAGTGAGACCCTTTCTCTAAAAAACTAGGTTGGTGTGGGCGGCGCCTGTGGCTCAGTGAGCAGGGCGCTGGCCCCATATACCGAGGGTGGCGGGTTCAAACCCGGCCCTGGCCAAACTGCAACAAAAAAATAGTCGGGCGTTGTGGCAGGCGCCTGTAGTCCCAGCTACTCGGGAGGCTGAGGCAGGAGAATTGCCTAAGCCCAGGAGTTGGAGGTTGCTGTGAGCTGTGTGATGCCATGGCACTCTACTGAGGGCGATAAAGTGCGACTCTGTCTCTACAAAAACAAACAAACAAACAAAAAAACTAGGTGGGTGTTGTGGTGGGTGCCTATAGTCCCAGCTACTCGGGAGGCTAAGGTAAGAGAACTACTTGAGCCCGAGAATTTGAGGTTGCTATGAGCTATGATGTCATAGCACTCTATCAGAGGCAACAAAGTGAGACTCTGTCTCAAAAAAAAAAAAAAAAGCAGAAAAGTACCACTATTTGTCATAAAAAATTTTATTTCATAAAAATACTTTGCATTGGCTATTTTTTTATATTATTTTCAATTTTCTATTATTACTTCAAAGAAACGATACAATGTATGAATAATTCAAACACGCAACTTGGAGGAAAAGCAAATAGTAAGCTTTTTTCTGAAGGAAAGCATTCCATCTTCCCAACACTAGTGACACACTCTTTACTACTTAGGTTATTACTAATACCTTTAAGGGTACTTTCATCATCTTTAGTTCTATTGATCTTGATTATCAGTTTTCATATCTTTCTTACATAAACAACTAAAAAAATCTGATAGAACTATTAGAAGGATTAAGTCACAGGTGGTAGTTGAAGAAAGAGAGCTCAAATGAAAGTATCTCAATCCCTAAAGTACCATTATTCCCACTATCACTTAGCAATTTCCTTTTATGTTCCAGTTCCTGTGTGAAGTGCTTTATATCTTATAGTTCTGTTACAGACTCACAAATTAGCACTAAACTTACTAAAAAGTATCTCAAAATGTATCAGCTTACTGTGAAATAATACATTCTCAGTCATTCTTAGACGCTCATGAGCTGCCAGATTCCTTTATAGTGACGGAAACTAAAAATAAAAGGCCCTTTAGTCTCTAGTAACAACTAATATTTCTTGATATCCTGCTGCTGCTGTCAGCCTCAGTAGAAATTAAGCAAACTCTTTGTATAAAATAATACGAAATTATTATTTAAAGTTATATTTAACCTAAAGCATTAATTCTATACACTATCTGGGAATTTTATGTTATTTTTTAGACAAGAGTCTCACTTTGTCACCCTGGGTGGAGTGCTGTGACATCACAGCTCACAGCAACCTCAAGCTCTTGGGCTTAAGTGATTCTCTTGCCTCAGCCTTCCAAGTAGCTGGGACTACAGGTGCCCACTACAATGACCGGCTATTTTTTTGTTGCAGTTTGGCCGGAGATGGGTTCGAACCCGCCACCCTTGCTTTATTGAGCCACAAGCACCGCCCAATTATCTGGGAATTTTTAGACCTTTCTTTTTTTTTTTTTTTTTTTTAAATCATAGATTTACTGTGTTTGAAAAAATAATACAAAAAAGAGAAAATAAAAGCAAAGCCTTTAGACCTATTTTTTAAGCACATCATTTTTTAAGTTTTAGATACAGATGTTACACTGGACAGAGCTGGACTATAGAAACTAATTTATCTATCTCCTCCAATAGATAAATATACCTGTTCCTACAAAGAAGTATAAACCAGGCAGGTGCAATTATTCAAGGAATTGCAATACACAGCAATGTAACGGCTTAGCCTATGTTTGCCCACTTATCCACATGTATGCCCAAAAGGTACCTACCAACATGCTCACTTTCTTTTGAGTCCAAACTAGAAAATATGTACTCCTACCACAACACCTGCTTCTGCAGGAAGTTTTTTTTTTTTTAAATCTCCCCAAATTAAGTTAATTATATGATACATGTGCTATTCATAAATCTTTGTTTACTCAGGCAGTGTACTGCACAAGAGCAGGTTTATTAAATAAAAGTTTTCTAAGTCAATGAGATGTCTAGTATTTTCCAGACCCAATAGTTAATGTAGCAAATTAAAATTTTAACTAAATAAATGGTAAAATACATATTTTCAGGAAAGAACATAAACAAACTTGTATGTAGCTAGGTGACTCATTAGAGAATAAGAAACATACTTGTGACTCACCAGCTACCAGTTACCACAATGACTAATAGAAAGAAAAAGTAAAAAGTATACATATTATATAAATATAATGTACTGAATAAACTTTATTTTTAGAATTAAAATCTGTTTGAGGAAGGAGAAAGTTATATAAGCACAAATAGCAATGTATATATTCTAATTCTTAAAAACTGCTGCTCACATTACTTGTGTTCACATTTCACTGTTGTCCCTCTATAGTAGTCAATATAAAAAGGCCTCTAGAACTGCCTTTAAACATTTAAACTTATTAGGACTCTACATTAATTAACATAAACTATTACTTTAAAACTGCATGAAATAAAAAATAATTTTAAAAAGAAATAAGGGGATAACTTCTTACTTCAACACTAGTATCAGCTACTAAAACATTAGATAATTAATGTTAAGATAAGGATCCAGAAACACAGGCCTGGATAAGTACTGCATTTCCTGTTTCTAGACAAATTTCATTTAAAGACCTCAAACCGTTTCAGACATATAATTAAGAATCTGTTCTTAAAATCTCTAGGGAATTAGATGTGCCAAACTTCCTATGTAACTCATTCAGTTGCTCCATTTTTATATGCATTCAGCCATGAGAAAATTGATCTTTCCAACAAATTGATTAAAATAATGTGCTGAGGAGTCCTAAGGCACTTAAATCCAATCAGTGTATCAACTTTTTGGATCAGTATATTGATGGGTTGGATATTCCTAAGACAGATAATGTGAGGCAAAAATAGTTGCTTACACATTAAACTCCAATGTTTCTCTTAAGGAAAATACTCAAAAGCTAGAAACTGCTAGGAGTATCATCTACTCAGTAAGGCAAAAGATAAGCACCTCAGATTTAATATCTGAAGTAAATGCTAAGATCATTATCTACTTTAGATATTAAAAGTGACCTCATATTTTGCCTTTTAAATGATTAGGAAACCTCAGCTGGAACTATCTGATTTGATATTTTTAATAGCGGAGTCCTTGCTTTTTCCCACCTGGTATATGGCCAGAGGGAATGGAGTTAAATGTAGGGCCTCATAGAATTAACATATAAATACCATTATTTCTCCCATTTTGTTGTATATAAATTCACACGTTTTAATATTCAGTTTCTTTGGGTAGTAACATTCAAAATGGAAACATCTTGTACACAGTTCTTAGGTGCTCATCTAGTACTAAAGATAATTGCAAGCATTTAATACGTACCCATAAAATTGATTAAATTAGAAATGGACCTTTTTTCCCCATGGACATATTTCTATCCATACTATTTTCCAAACCAGGTTCTGGCAGAATGGTTAGTGGGCTCACTAAGTGAACTGGTAGCTTCCCAAGAAAATGTGTTACTAAATATTCTTCTGAATTACCTCATGCTTTACTAGTTCTCAAGTTTCTAAAGTAAGCTAAAAACATGTATAAGTAAGAGTTTTTGTTTTATTTAAGCATAGAATCCACTAGATTTAATTTAGATCTTATTGGTTATGTACTATTTTTAATCATAACAGAAAGTTGATAGGATAGTAAGCAATGGAACTCACAGTGTTTTCCCTATTTTCCTTCTAATTATAGTTGGAAACTAAGAGATAAAGAGGAATGAGATCCTGAAGAGTCCAGTGAAACAACAAAAACACAGGTAGTCTATAAACCTCTGTTTTCATTATAAAAAAAAAATAGGTATATATTACAGGGTCCAAATGAGGAACAGAAATCAATGCTATGTCACAAATACACAATGTCACAAATACACAATACACTCTACCCTTGGTGTTAGAGGTTATAGAGTCCTCATGACAGGGGAGTTTACGAGGTGTTCACAGAGCAAAAGAAACACAGACATGAGAGTCAGCAGACAATGGCACAGTGAGAGCAGTCCTAGGATTGGAACATGGGGTTGCGTGAGGCTAGGAGGTTGAAAATACTGGGAGAAGGGCTGTGCCTGTGGCTCAAAGGAGTAGGGCACCGGCCCCATATGCTGGAGGTGGTGTGTTCAAACCCAGCCCTGGCCAAAAACTGCAAAAAAAGAGAAAATACTGGGAGAAAATGGGGAGATTGATAGAAAGACTAGATGTCTCTTCTTTTGAGACAGAGTCTCGCTTTGTTGCCCTCAGTATACTGAGTGCCGTGACATCACAGCTCACAGCAACCTCAGCCTCTTGGGCTCAAACGATCCTCTTGCCTCAGTCTCCAGAGTAGGTGGGACTACAGGCATCTGCCACAATGCCTGGCTAATTTTTTTTTTGTAGAGACAAGAGTCTCACTTTATCGCCCTTGTTACAGTGTCGTGGCATCACACAGCTCACAGCAACCTTCAACTCCTGGGCTCAGGCGATTCTCTCACCTCAGCCTCCCGAGTAGCTGGGACTACAGGCATCCACCACAATGCCCGGCTATTTTTTTGTTATGGTTTGGCTGGGGGCCGGGTTTGAACCCACTACCCTCGGTATATGGGGCCTGTGCCCTACCCACTGAGCATAGGTGCTGCCCTGATTTTTTTTTTTTTTAAAGATAGAGTCTCGAGCTAGGTGCCCACAGCTCAGTGGTTAGGGCACCAGCCACATGCCCTGGGGATGGTCGGTTCAACCTAACCTGGCCTGCTAAACAACTACAACAACAAAAACAGAGATGAGGTCTCGCTCTTGCTCAGGCTGGTCTCCAACTCCTGAGCTCAGGCAATCCACCCACCTCAGGCTCACAGAGTCCTGGGATTACAGGCGTAAGCCACTGCACCCAGACAAGACTAGATGACTTGATGAGGTCCAACAGAAGATTAGAAGTTATGGACAGGCTGACTGGTAAAAATTACTGTCAGAGAAAATGGTCAGTGGAGTTAAAAATGGTAAAGTTCTGAAGAGAAAAATTCAAGCTGTGGTGATAGGAATGAGCTGTTAAAATGGAGAAGTGGAGGAAAAGGAAGGGAGACCTGAAAACATTTAGAATGAGATAAATAAGAGGTTTGGGTAAAACAACCTATTTTAGTCTTTTGGCATTTCATGAACTCAAAAGGCTGGAACTTCTCTTCAATTTACTCAACATAGATAAAGCAGCTCAGGAGATACTACCGGCGGCCTACCCAATAGACTGATTTTATTCTTTGCCAACAGAGCCCGGTTCCTCTTCAGTATCCACCCTTTATTTGGCCAACTGCTTGCTCTACCTGGGGTGAGCTCATTCCACCTCCGGAGGTCATTTTAGAGGGCCCCCCATCCTGGCAACTTATTCCAGATTAATGGCATCATTTGCACTTAATTTCTTAAACTAGAAACTTTAAAGTCATCTTCCACTTTTGTTATTTTCCTCATCCACACACATAAGTAGTAAGCAAACAGATAAGACTCATGTTTCATCCATTCCCTGGGCAAATGCCATTATCTCTTTTAAGAGTACTATAAGGCTTGGTTGCTCTAAAACACCATTGATAAATTATGGAACAATGTGAACAAAATGAGAATTTTCCATTTGTCTACATCAGCTTTCCTCAGTGGGAAACACTAGATCAACACAGGCCATGGTATATAGGTGAATGCAGCCACACAGAAATATGCACACACCTATCTGATCCATATTAGAGTCCCATCCATCCACCCATATCTGATGTTACAACTTTCCGTCTGAGTGCATTGTTCCTTCTACCCCTTCACAATAGCTTACAACTCCATCTCTTTTGATGTCCACTTCCACAAGCAAATTGCATGTCTTTTCCAAGGTAAAACACTACATTTATTTCAGTATTTATGTATTTCTTCACCACCGAACATGTATAAAACTATTCAACCTACCTTTAAAAAGTTAAGTTCTGGCTCGGTGCCTGTGGCTCAAGTGGCTAAGGCGCCAGCCACATACACCTGAGCTGGTGGGTTCAAATCTAGCCTGGGCCGGCCAAACAACAGTGATGGCTGCAACCAAAAAATAGCCAGGCGTTGTGCCGGGCGCCTGTAATCCCAGCTATTTGGGAGGCGGAGGCAGGAGAATTGCTTGAGCCCAGGAATTGGAGGTTGCTGTGAGCTGTGATGCCACAGTACTCTACCCAGGGTGACAGCTTGAGGCTCTGTCTCAAAAAAAAAAAAAAAAAAAAAAAAATATATATATATATCTAAAAAGTTAAGTTCCTATCTTTTTAAAAAATGTGCCACTGATGAAGTTGTTTTTTTTTCTTTGAGACAGAGCTTAAGCTGTCACCCTTGGTAGAGTGCTGTGGTGTTATAGTTCACAGCAACCTTAAACTCATGGGCTTAAGTGATTCTCTTGCCTCAGCCTCCCAAGTACCTGGGACTATAGGTACTATAGGACTATAGGTACCCGCCACAATGCCTGGCTCTTTTGTTGTTGTTGGAGTTCAGTTGTCACTGTTGTTTTAGCTGGCCTGGACTGGGTTCGAACCTGCCAGACTCAGTGTATGTGGCCAATGTCCTTCTCACTGAGCTATGGGTGCTGCCTGATGGAGGTTTTTTCAATTAAAACATAACTGTACATATTTATGGGGGTACAGTGTGATGTTTCAATACATAGAGGGTATAAAAAATGTATAAACATTTTAAGAAAGAAAAATTAAAATTCTAATATTCCAGTCACATTTGACTTCTGTAATTACAAGAGAAAAAAGATAAAATATGTATGTGGTGCCTGTGGCTCAGAGAGGAGGACACTGGCCCCATATATGGAGGATGACGTGTTCGAATCCAGCCCTGGGAAACTGCAACAAAAAATAGCCGGGTGTTGTGGCGGGCACCTGTAGTCCCCACTACTAGGGAGGCTGAGGCAAGAGAATCGCCTAAGCCCAGGAGATGGAGGTTGCTGTGAGTTGTGATGCCACAGCACTCTACTGAAGGCAACAAAATGAGACTCTGCCTCTTAAAAAAAAAAAAAACATGGGCGGTGCCTGTGGCTCAAAGGAGTAGGGCGCCGGTCCCACCCATATGTTGGAGGTGGTGGGTTCAAACCCAGCCCCGGACAAAAACCACAAAAAAAAGATACTATATGTGGGTCATTACCAAAGTTTTGAGGTACACAAAAACCAAATGTAAAATCTGTGTGGAGGAAAACAAATGAAGCCCTCCCAAGCAACAATGATAAGGTAAGCAAGTTGGAAACTTGGACAGGGGAATCAGAAAGGACACTGTGGACTGTGCTTCTTGGAAGTGAAATACTATGTAATGGATCATAACACAATCTGTCTCAAAACTTTCGTAGTGATTCACATATATAAGATAACAAACATTATAGGTATATTTTGAGTATTACAATTGCAATACAGTTTCTCCCTTTTTAAAAACGTGTATACATTTTTTGGGCACCATCTGTATATACATTGTGTAACACTCAAATTAGTGTATTTAGGCCAGGCATGGTGGCTCAAGCCTGTATTCTTAGCACTCTAGGAGGCCAGGGCAGGAAATCACTTGAGTTCAGAAGCTTGAGACCAGGCTGAGAAAGAGTGAGACCCTGTCTCTAAGAAAAATAGAGAAATTAGCTGGGTTTTGTGGAGGGCGCCTGTAATCCCAGCTACTCAAGAAGCTGAGGCAAGAGAATCTCTTAAGCCCAATAGTTTGAGGTTGCTGTGACCTATAAAGATGCCACAGCACTATACCCGGGGCCACAGAGACTCTCCTTCAAATAAAAAAAAAAGAAGCCAAATTAGGGTATTCATTACCTCAAACATTTATCGCTTCTTTATTGTGAGAACATTCAAAATTCTCTCTTCTAGCTATTTTGAAATACGTAATACTGTTAAAAATAGTCAACCTACTATGCAAGAGAACACCAGAATGTATTTCATACCCACTGTATTTTATACCCACTGACCAATCTCTACCCTCCTCTTCTCCCAGTAACTATTCTACTCTACTTCTATGAGATCAATTTTTTTAGCTTCCACGTGAGTGAGAACATGCAGGATTTGTCTTTCTGTGCTTAGCTTATTTCTCTTAGCACAATGCCCTCTAGGTTCATCCATATTGTGCATATAGGATAAAACACAGGGTTCAAAGTGCTAGGCACTAGGGACAGAGTGATCTAGGATAAAGCCAGCACTGCTGGCCCTGAGACTAAAAACAACACTCACTAGACACAGCATACTGTCTCAGCCCTAAGTCATATATTAGCAGTGATAAGATTAAGGCAAGACAGAAGTACAGTAAACAGAATGTGTTTCTAGAGTTCAATCATACAGCTAAACTACTTGTTTTTTAAACCTTTGAAGCTGTGAATTGTACTATATTTTCTCATGCCTGAGATTTCAATAAAAGCCAGAGTCTCACCCTTGTCTCTCCATGCAGAGTGCCTGCTCGTGTTGGCCTCCCTGGGTCACTCAGTTCAACGCAAATGGACCAATTAGGTGTTATTCATTTGTGTTGAGTTGCACAGACAAGAAATGACAGGATTTCATTCTTTTTTATGGCTGAACAGTATCCCACTGCATATCTATATTTTCTTTACCCATTCATTGATACTTGGTTGATTTTGTATCTTGGCTATTATAAATAGTGTTGCAATAGACATCTCATAAACATTCTGATTTCATTTCCTTTGGATATTTACCCCATAGTGGGATTGCTAGATCACACGGTAGTTTTACTTTTAATTTTTATTTATTTATTTATTTTTGTAGTTTTTTTGGCTAGGGCTGGGTTTGAACCTGCTACTTCTGGCATATGGGGCTGGCACCCTACCCCTTTGAGCCACAGGTGCCGGCCTACTTTTAATTTTTAAAGGAACCTCCATACTGTTTCCCATAGTGGCTATACTAATTTACATTTCCATTAACAGTACATAACATAAGAGTTCTCCTTTCTCCACATGATAAAGTTTTTGAGTGTAAAGCCATTTGCCTCATTTTCTCCCTAAACACTCTGGTTTCTACTACACAATTTTGCATAGTATGGTGAGTTTTATCAGAAATGCATAGTCACACAACAGCAGAATTGATAGTATATTATAAGAGAATCACTCTACAACAGGACACCCATACTCAGATGTACCAAGATCTCTTTTCCCTTGCTAAAGACAGTAATTCTAGGACAGGATTTTAGTTTGTACAAGTATCTACCAAAGAGCCTGTAATTTGATGTGTTAATGAACAGTATAAGTCATCTATCCAGCCAAATCCTTTTATTTCCTTCCTGAAAACAGAATCGTAGAAAAGGATAAATCCTTATTCTAAATTCTGAGGCTTTGGTCTCATTTTCCACACCAATTGCATACACTACATAGCTGCTTTGCTGAGTGACTTTGTGCCTTATTTCTCACAACAATGATAGTGTTAAGAATGCGTAAGATGTATTGTGTTAATGGAAGAGCTGATAAGGGGGGTAAAAGGCTTATGCAAAAGTAGATGCAATTAATTGTTAGATCTGCCTAGGGGTGGTTAGGTTTCTTTTTGTAACTATCAAATTTTTTATTACTGAAATCATTCAGGAAAAATACTGTTACTGTGAACATGAAACTCTCTATGCTTTAACTCTTTTCCCCCATTAGTTTTATAGGGCTCTTTTAACAATGGGGTGATTCCTTAGGAAGATAACTATTGCTGCATGGTAGAAGAAGCCAACTCATTAGTGTTACTAATGACTAAAATTTTCTAAAACTCTTCCTTTGAAATTGTTTTTAGTATGAATTTATAACTCAAACTTAAACATCTTTTTTGTTACTTTATAATCAGTTCTACATTTTTGTTTTTATCTTTTTTTAAATTTTATTTATTTATTTTTTTATTTTATTTTATTTTATTTTTTGTAGAGACAGAGTCTCACTTTATGGCCCTCGGTAGAGTGCCATGGCCTCACACAGCTCACAGCAACCTCCAACTCCTGGGCTAAGCGATTCTCTTGCCTCAGCCAAAGTCTGGCTCTACTGCCCAGGCTACAGTGCTGTGGCGTTAGCCTAGCTCACAGCAACCCCAAACTCTTGGGTTCAAGTGATCCTTCTGCTTCAGCCTCTGAATAGCAATAGCGCCTGGCTAATTTTTCTATTTTTAGTACGGTTGGGGTTTCGCACTTGCTCAGGCTGGTCTCAAACTACTGAGCTCAAGTGATCTTCCCACCGTGGCCTCCCAGAGTGCCAGGATTATAGGCATGACACACAATGCCTGGCCTACGGTCTAGTTTTTAAAACAAACTTTTTTCCCCTCCAGTTTTGACTCTCAATAACTTGGGGGCTACGTAACAGGTTGCATTCTAGGTAGAGCTTTATCACAGATGGCTTTGAACTAACATCATTCCATTATCTCAGAGAGGCAGGATGAAAGGTGACTGGCATATGAACCCCAAAGAGAACTTTGTCAAAACACTTAACATTTCACATTTCAACTTCCTTCTTAATTTTTCTATTTTTTGTAGAGACAGGGTCTTATTCTTGCTCAGGCTGGTCTCTAACTCCTGAGTTCAAGCGATCTTTCTGCCTCAGTCCCCTAGAGTGTCAGGATTACAGGCATGAGTCACCGTGCCTGGCATATACTGAATTTTAGTATAGACTAAGTCACTCAAATTAAAAATAATACTTCAGGGGCAGCGCCTGTGGTTCATTCGGTAGGGCGCCGGCCCCATATACCAAGGGTGGCAGGTTCAAACCCGGCCCTGGCCAAACTGCAACCAAAAAAATAGCCGGGCGTTGTGGCGGGCGCCTGTAGTCCCAGCTACTCGGGAGGCTGAGGCAAGAGAACTGCTTAAGCCCAGAAGTTGGAGGTTGCTGTGAGCTGTGTGAAGCCATGGCACTCTATTGAGGGCCATAAAGTGAGACTCTGTCTCTACCAAAAAAAAAAAATAATAATAATACTTCATATGCAATAAGAACTGTGTGGGAGTAGAAGGGGCTTTTCCCCATAATCTTTCATGACAAAAACATATGGTACCTGTTACAGAGGTTATTGAAGAATATCCCATCATTATTCACATAATTTATTTGACATACCCAAGGTAATTATGGAAGGTGAGCAGAAAAATCTTTCTAAGAATCGTGTTTATTGGCTTTTATTTTGCATTGTTTTAGGTACCACAGATTTAAGCCCTGTGAGATACTTTATTATACTAGGCACAATAAAGGTCTAAAATACATAAGAAATCCTATATATTAGTATATGTCATTACTTGCTAATAGTAGAAAGAAGCTTGGCAATTAATAGAGCCCTGCTAATGAACAAAATTATAATTTGGGGGCAATTATAAACTCATATTTTTCTAAAGTATTTCAATTTATTCTCCTTTCCCCAAAACAAACAAACAAAAATCAGTAATAGTGAAAGAGACACTATCTACTTTAATAGTTTTCCCATTTGGATATTTACATATTCTAATATCAATAAAAACAAATTATTAAAATTTTAATACTTACAGAAAGTTAAATATTAAAGTTAACTATTAAAAAACTATTTTTTTTTTGAGACAGAGTCCCACTTTGTCTCCCTCAGTAGAGTGCTGTGCTGTCATAGCTCACAGCAACCTTAAGCGATTCTCTTGTCTCAGCCTCCTGAGTAGCTGCAACTACAGGCACCCGTCACAAAGCCTGGCTATTTTTTGTTGCAATTCTTATTGCTGTTTTAGCTGGCCAGGTCTGGGTTCGAACCACCCATCCTTGGTATATGGGGTCAACACCCTACCCACTGAGCCACAGGCACCGCCCTAAAAAAACTATTAACTATTAAACAATTTCAGCAAAACTGGCAACAAATCTGTTACCTTTCTAGTTGTCAGAGATAATTCATTGAAGCTTACTATACTCAATGAGAAATGTACTCATGGATCTACATAACTGCCCACATTCAAGTTAATAATTTTTAAATCTTCCCAATTTTTAAATCTTAATAAATGGCCAATTAGAAAAGAGGTAGGCCATAATGCTGCTACACCACAGTTCTTCAAATAATGTACCAACATAAAATGCTTCAATGTCTGTCGTAAATTAAGTGTATAATTCACTGAGACAGAGAATTACAAAATATCCAAACATAAGAAACCATACTAATTTGCCAGTTAAACTAGCATCTAAGGGCGGTGCCCATAGCTCAGTGGGTAGGGCACCAGCCACATACACCCAGGCTGGCAGTTCGAACCCGGCCTGGGCCAAACAGCAATGACAACTGCAACAAAAAAATAGCTAGGAGGAGGCGGAGCAAGATGGCAGCCGAGTAACAGCTTCCTTGCATCTGAGCACCATGAGTCTGGGGAGATAGGACTCCAGGCATCTCTGGCTGGTGGGAACTGCCTATCATCACTCCTATGAAGATACAGGGAGTCAGCGAGAGACTTCTGGACCCCAAGAGGAGGACTAAAACAGTGGAAAACCGGCAAGTGGTCGCGTGTGTTCAATCCGTCTAAACCCGCCCACAACTGTAAGTTCAGTAGCAGCGAGACTGCAAACCAGAAAGGCCTTACCTGTGAACTGTTTTGATGTCCTTGGACTTGGCACTGAGTTGAACTGCCTTGGGGAAGGCCTGAGCGGGAGTGCGGAGAACTTTGGCCCTTGTCTAGGGCCCCAGTCTGAGCCGCTGAGCCAGACGGAGCTAATAGTGTTTGGCGGTGGGTCACACGGATCCATTGTCAGTGATCTGCCCCGGCAAGCTCTGCCCTCAGGGTCGCAGAGCTAGAAACGGGTGGGAGCTGGTAACCCAGCCACCAAGTAGCCTAAGGGTGGGGTTTGAGCCGCCTTGCAGCCCTAACCCTCAGGGGCAGAGTGAGACCGGTTTTGGCACACTGAGTAAGTGGATAGCCACTTCAGCAGCGATTCCAGCGAGAAAGCTGGGAAAGCTTCTGCTCAGCAAGTTTACAAGTTCAAAGTGCCTTTTAAGTAGGCTGAAGAGAGATTTAGGGTGTCTACCTGCTGGGGTTTGAGAAATCAGCAGCCTCCAGTTGTATGAGAACTGTGACTAACATCTCATACCCCAGAAGACCACGTGTTGCCCAGACAATATTCAATAACATATACAAACTGCTTTGTTTTTGGTTGTGTATTTTTTTCTTCTTTTTTTTTTGGTTTGGTTGTTTTTTTTGTTTGTTTATTTTGACGTTGCCGATGTTCTTTTCTTTTTTTAATTTCAATCTTTTCCACACAGATCCCTTTTTCTTTCTCAATTTTCCTAGTTTAATTATAATTTCCCATTGCTGCCTTTTTTAATAACTTCAACTTCATTTTTGCTAGTGTTTCTACCGATATAATTTGGTTTTTCACCCAATTTTATCCCCGTAAAGTTTTCTGTTTGCTTCTTTTGGTTTGATTTATAGCATTTTTGTCTTTCCTCTCTACTTGGTGGAGGTGGGGTACTGTGTCTGATCAGGTTAGCAAAGAGCTGCTGACCTCAAGGGAACCAAGCAACTGGGCACCCCCAGAAGGTGGGGTTTTTTTTAAGGTTGTGTCAAAGTACCCTACTGTACACCTATATTGCCCTGTCTCCCTCTTTCTGTGCCTCTCTTCTTTTTGTCAATATTCCTTATACCCACCCCCTCTCCTTTCTCTATCTTTCTTTTTTTCTTATCACTCGGTCCTCCTTTCTTTCATCCCCTTTTTTTGCTCTTCAACCTTCTCACCCTTCTGGTCCTGTAACCCTTAGTCCACAGGCACAAGAACTTAAAGAGCAAGAGGAAGTGAAAGGAAAATTAGGGCAAGGAAACAGATAAAAGAAATCACTCATGAGGAAGAATCAGCAGAAAACTCCAGGCAACATGAAGAACCAGTCTAGAATAACCCCACCAAGGGACCATGAGGTAGCTACTGCAGATGATTCCACCAGTATAGAAATGTTAGGAATGACAGAAAGGGAATTTAGAATACACATGTTGAAAACAATGAAAGAAATGATGGAAACAATGAAGGAAATTGCTAATAAAGTGGAAAATAACCAAAAGGAAATCCAAAAACAGAATCAAATAAGAGATGAACGATATGAAGAATATAAAAAGGATATAGCAGACCTGAAGGAACTGAAACAGTCAATTAGGGAACTTAAAGATACAATGGAAAGTATCAGCAACAGGTTAGACCATGCAGAAGAAAGAATTTCAGAGGTAGAAGACAAAGTTCTTGAGATAACTCAGACAGTAAAAGAGGCAGAAAAGAAGAGAGAGAAAGCAGAACGTTCACTGTCAGAATTATGGGACTTTATGAAGCGTTCCAACATACGAGTTATAGGAATTCCAGAAGGGGAAGAAGAATGCCCCAGAGGAATGGAAGCCATACTAGAGAATATTATAAAAGAAAATTTCCCAAACATCACCAAAGAGTCTGACACAGTGCTTTCAGAGGGATATCGGACCCCAGGTCGCCTCAACTCTAACCGAGCTTCTCCAAGACACATTGTGATGAACCTGTCCAAAGTCAAGACAAAAGAAAAGATTCTGCAAGCTGCCAGGAGTAAGCGCCAGTTGACCTACAGGGGCAAATCTATCAGAGTTACCGCAGACTTCTCTAATGAAACTTTCCAAGCAAGAAGACAATGGTCATCTACCTTTAACCTACTTAAACAGAACAATTTTCAGCCCAGAATTCTGTACCCTGCTAAGCTAAGCTTCAGAATTGACGGAGAAATCAAATCATTTACGGATATACAATAATTGAGGAAATTCGCCACAACAAGACCAGCTCTACAGGAAATACCTCAACCTGTTCTGCACATTGACCACCACAATGGATCAGCAGCAAAGTAAGAACTCAGAAATCAAAGGACAGAACCTAACCTCCACACTGATGCAAAAGATAAAACTAAGCAATGGACTCTCACCAAATAAGACGAATAGAATACTACCACACTTATCAATTATCTCAATAAATATTAATGGCTTGAATTCCCCACTGAAGAGACATAGATTGGCTGACTGGATTAAAAAACACAAGCCATCCATTTGCTGTCTGCAAGAAACACACCTGGCCTCAAAAGAAAATTAAAGCTCCGAGTCAAGGGTTGGAAGACAATTTTTCAGGCAAACGGAATTCAGAAGAAAAGAGGAGTTGCAATCTTATTTTCAGATACATGTGGATTGAAAGCAACTAAAGTCAAAAAAGACAAAGATGGTCACTTTATATTGGTCAAGGGAAAACTACAACAAGAAGACATTTCCATTCTAAATATTTATGCACCCAATTTAAATGCTCCCAGATTCTTGAAGCAGACCTTACTCAGTCTGAGCAATATGATATCTGATAATACCATCATAACAGGGGACTTTAACACACCTCTTACAGAGCTGGACAGATCCTCTAAACAGAAATTAAACAAAGATGTAAGAGATTTAAATGAGACCCTAGAACAACTATGCTTGATAGATGCATATAGAACACTCCATCCCAAAGATAAAGAATATACATTCTTCTCATCACCCCATGGAACATTCTCCAAAATTGATCATATCCTGGGACACAAAACAAATATCAACAGAGTCAAAAGAATTGAAATTTTACCTTGTATCTTTTCAGACCATAAGGCACTAAAGGTGGAAGTCAACTCTAACAAAAATGCTCAAGCCCACCCAAAGGCATGGAAATTAAACAATCTTCTGTTGAATAACAGATGGGTGCAGGAAGAAATAAAACAGGAAATCATTAACTTCCTTGAGCATGACAACAATGAAGACACAAGCTACCAAAACCTGTGGGATACTGCAAAAGCAGTTTTGAGAGGAAAATTCATCGCTTTAGATGCCTACATTCGAAAAACAGAAAGAGAGCACATCAACATTCTCACAAGAGATCTTATGGAATTGGAAAAAGAAGAACAATCTAAGCCTAAACTCAGTAGAAGAAAAGAAATATCCAAAATCAAATCAGAGATCAATGAAATTGAAAACAAAAGAATCATTCAGAAAATTAATGAAACAAGGAGTTGGTTTTTTGAAAAAGTAAATAAAATAGATAAACCATTAGCCAGACTAACTAGAAATAGAAAAGTAAAATCTCTAATAACCTCAATCAGAAACGATAAAGGGGAAATAACAACTGATCCCACAGAGATACAAGAGATCATCTCTGAATACTACAAGAAACTCTATGCCCAGAAATTTGACAATGTGAGGGAAATGGATCAATATTTGGAATCACACCCTCTCCCTAGACTTAGCCAGGAAGAAATAGAGCTCCTGAACAGACCAATTTCAAGCACTGAGATCAAAGAAACAATAAAAAAGCTTCCAACTAAAAAATGCCCTGGTCCAGATGGCTTCACTCCAGAATTCTATCAAACCTTCAAGGAAGAGCTCATTCCTGTACTGCAGAAATTATTCCAAAAAACTGAGGAAGAAGGAATCTTCCCCAACTCATTCTATGAAGCAAACATCACCCTGATACCAAAACCAGGAAAAGACCCAAACAAAAAGGAGAATTTCAGACCAATCTCGCTCATGAACATAGATGCAAAAATTCTCAACAAAATCCTAGCCAATAGATTACAGCTTATCATCAAAAAAGTCATTCATCATGATCAAGTAGGCTTCATCCCAGGGATGCAAGGCTGGTTTAACATACGCAAGTCTATAAACGTTATCCACCATATTAACAGAGGCAAAAATAAAGATCACATGATCCTCTCAATAGATGCAGAAAAAGCATTTGATAAAATCCAGCATCCTTTTCTAATTAGAACACTGAAGAGTATAGGCATAGGTGGCACATTTCTAAAACTGATTGAAGCTATCTATGACAAACCCACAGCCAATATTTTACTGAATGGAGTAAAACTGAAAGCTTTTCCTCTTAGAACTGGAACCAGACAAGGTTGTCCTCTGTCACCTTTACTATTCAACGTAGTGCTGGAAGTTCTAGCCAATACAATTAAGCAAGACAAGGAAATCAAGGGAATCCAAATGGGAGCAGAGGAGGTCAAACTCTCCCTCTTTGCTGACGACATGATCTTATACTTAGAGAACCCCAAAGACTCAACCACAAGACTCCTAGAAGTCATCAAAAAATACAGTAATGTTTCAGGATATAAAATCAATGTCCACAAGTCAGTAGCCTTTGTATACACCAATAACAGTCAAGATGAGAAGCTAATTAAGGACACAACTCCCTTCACCATAGTTTCAAAGAAAATGAAATACCTAGGAATATACCTAACGAAGGCGGTGAAGGACCTCTATAAAGAAAACTATGAAATCCTCAGAAAGGAAATAGCAGAGGATATTAACAAATGGAAGAACATACCACGCTCATGGATGGGAAGAATCAACATTGTTAAAATGTCTATACTTCCCAAAGCTATCTACCTATTCCATGCCATTCCTATCAAAGTACCTACATCGTACTTTCAAGATTTGGAAAAAATGATTCTGCGTTTTGTATGGAACCGGAAAAAACCCCGTATAGCTAAGGCAGTTCTTAGTAACAAAAATAAAGCTGGGGGCGTCAGCATACCAGATTTTAGTCTGTACTACAAAGCCATAGTGGTCAAGACAGCATGGTACTGGCACAAAAACAGAGACATAGACACTTGGAATCGAATTGAACACCAAGAAATGAAACTAACATCTTACAACCACCTAATCTTTGATAAACCAAACAAGAACTTACCTTGGGGGAAAGACTCCCTATTCAATAAATGGTGTTGGGAGAACTGGATGTCTACATGTAAAAGACTGAAACTGGACCCACACCTTTCCCCACTCACAAAAATTGATTCAAGATGGATAAAGGACTTAAATTTAAGGCATGAAACAATAAAAATCCTCAAAGAAAGCATAGGAAAAACACTGGAAGATATTGGCCTGGGGGAAGACTTCATGAAGAAGACTGCCATGGCAATTGCAACAACATCAAAAATAAACAAATGGGACTTCATTAAACTGAAAAGCTTCTGTACAGCTAAGGACACAATAACCAAAGCAAAGAGACAACCTACACAATGGGAAAGGATATTTGCATATTTTCAATCAGACAAAAGCTTGATAACCAGGATCTATAGAGAACTCAAATTAATCCACATGAAAAAAGCCAACAATCCCTTATATCAATGGGCAAGAGACATGAATAGAACTTTCTCTAAAGATGACAGACGAATGGCTAACAAACATTTGAAAAAATGTTCATCATCTCTATATATTAGAGAAATGCAAATCAAAACAACCCTGAGATATCATCTAACCCCAGTGAGAATGGCCCACATCACAAAATCTCAAAACTGCAGATGCTGGCGTGGATGTGGAGAGAAGGGAACACTTTTACACTGCTGGTGGGACTGCAAACTAGTACAACCTTTCTGGAAGGAAGTATGGAGAAACCTCAAAGCACTCAACCTAGACCTCCCATTCGATCTTGCAATCCCATTACTGGGCATCTACCCAGAAGGAAAAAAATCCTTTTATCATAAGGACACTTGTACTAGACTGTTTATGGCAGCTCAATTTACCATTGCCAAAATGTGGAAACAGCCTAAATGCCCACCAACCCAGGAATGGATTAACAAGCTGTGGTATATGTATACCATGGAATACTATTCAGCTATTAAAAAAAATGGAGACTTTACATCCTTCGTATTAACCTGGATGGAAGTGGAAGACATTATTCTTAGTAAAGCATCACAAAAATGGAGAAGCATGAATCCTATGTACTCAATCTTGATATGAGGACAATTAATGACAATTAAGTTTATGGGGGGGGGAAGCAGAAAGAGGGATGGAGGGAGGAGGGTGGGGCCTTAGTGTGTGTCACACTTTATGGGGGCAAGACATGATTGCAAGAGGGACTTTACCTAACAATTGCAATCAGTGTAACTGGCTTATTGCATCCTCAATGAATCCCCAACAATTAAAAAAAAAAAAAATAGCTAGGCGTTGAGCAGGCACCCGTAGTCCCAGCTACTTGGTAGGCTGAGGCAAGAGAATTGCTTAAGCCCAAGAGTTGCTGTGGATATCACAGCACTCTACCGAGGGTGACATAGACTCTGTCTCAAAAAAAAAAAAAAAAGTAAAATAAAAATAAAGTAAAATAGCATCTAAGAAACAAAAATTAGGTAAGTACTTTAAAAAATAATGAACTTAACTCTTGATAATAAAAATGTTTCAATTATAAGGCAAGCATAAGTTTTGTTTATAGTACTTCCTTCAATTTACAGTGAATTAGTATCACACTAGATCCGACTTTTGCATTTCTCAGGCATAATGAATGTTTAAAGAGGAGTCTTCGCTCTAAAGAATGAAGTAATACAAACTAACAGTACATAATTTATGAATAGTAGTTAAAGATTGTTGCAATAGGGAAAAAGAGCTCTAAGTACAGAACTGGGTCAACTCCTACTATAGCACAGACAAGTGGGAATTTATAGCCAGGAGTAGGAGGGTAGCATTAGGGGTAAGAGGGGATTCTGGCTAAAAAGACCTAACAGGATTCCTGCTGAAAGCAGGCCAGCATGATTAGACATCATCTGGGGTACAGTAGAG
Organism: Nycticebus coucang; assembly: GCF_027406575.1. Taxonomy (NCBI): domain Eukaryota; kingdom Metazoa; phylum Chordata; class Mammalia; order Primates; family Lorisidae; genus Nycticebus; species Nycticebus coucang. The sequence goes on from NC_069786.1 coordinate 28,313,988, forward strand.
GCTGAAGAACCTGATTAGACTAGGTGGGTGATCAGATATGAGAGGGGGGTTGGTCTGGTTAAAGTGACTTGGCAGGAGTCTTACTCGAATTGAACCAGGTAGAGATGAACAAAAAGTCAAAGAGTAAAGCTTAGTTGAGGAACGAGTTCAAAGGAGTCTGGGTAGAGCCTAGCCAATGGGAGACTCTGTCACTAGTTAGCAAGAAGCCAAGTCTCTGGGTTCTCTGGACCTCTGTTACACCCAGCTTTCCACTGGCACTTTGAATAAATTCAGGTACGTTCAACCCTTTTCTTTTCTGCTGCACACTGGAAGGATAAGAATTATCTTGGGACAGTCAATAAACACACAAACACCAATGAAAGCTGATTAGCAAAGAAAAGATCCATGCATACTTTTGGGGTGTCTAACACCACAGTTTAAAAAAAAAAAAGTCTGGGTGGTGCCTGTAGCTCAGTGGGTAGGGCACCGGCCCCATATACCAAGGGTGGCGGGTTCAAGCCCAGCCCCAGCCAAACTGCAACAAAAACAATAAAAAATAGCCGGGCGTTGTGGCAGGCACCTATAGTTCCAGCTACTCAGGAGGCTGAGGCAAGAGAATAGCCTAAGCCCAGGACTTGGAGGTTGCTGTGAGCTGTGACGGCACTCTACCAAGGGTGACAAAGTGAGACTCTATCTCTAAAAAAAAAAAAGTCCTCACAAAATCAGTGTGCGGCCTGTGGGCTACTGGTGGGACACTCCTGATAGTAGTTCTAGAATGACTTATTTTATGAACTCGTTTTTCTTCACTAAAACCCCAAGAATTTTGAGTCTAAGACAAGTGTCGTGAGAAGTATGCACTACCACAGGGAGGGGGAACCTGCAGCCTTGGGGGTCGCTGGTGGCCTTCTGGATCCCTCAGTGGGGCCCCTTGACCAAATGTAAATTTTACAGAACAAATCCTTTCAATAAAGCGATTTGTTCTGTGATATTTGGGGGATCAACTGTGGCCCTGAGGCTATAGGTTCCCCATCCTTCTGAAACTACTATAGGCTCTCTTAAGTGGAATAAAAAATGTTAGTGGCTCTCAGTAATCACTTAAAATAGTTTTATCATGTTACTTAAATACCCACATATACAGAACATGCTAGCATAAACGCTTATGGTTATTACTCTTAACTTTAAAATCAAAATACATTTTTAAGTAAAATAAAAACAAAATTCAAATTAATAAATTACTTACAATTTCATTAAAACTGCTGACATTTAGGGCGGTGCCTGTGGCTCAGTAGGTAAGGCGCCGGCCCCATATACCAACGGTGGCAGGTTCAAACCCGGCCCCGGCCAAACTGCAACCAAAAAATAGCCGGGCGTTGTGGCGGGCGCCTGTAGTCCCAGCTACTCGGGAGGCTGAGGCAAGAGAATCGCTTAAGCCCAGGAGTTGGAGGTTGCTGTGAGCTGTGTGAGGCCATGGCACTCTACCGAGGGCCATAAAGTGAGACTCTGTCTCTACAAAAAAAAACAACAACAAAAAAAACTGCTGACATTTATAATGCTTGCTGCCTCAGAGCCAGTTCTATATTTAGATTTCAATACTAATGTGAAGAGTTGTTCAGTTATGTAAAATATTAACTTTAAGGTAGGTTTTGGATATTTAAACCTCATAATTAACCAAAATTCTACAAAGAGCAATTAAAGAATGACAATTTAAATAATCAGCTGATCATTTTATAAAACTATCATGCTCAAGTGAAAGTTAATAATGTAGCATTGTTAACTTAAATTTGTGTCAAATATCTAATCTGATATCTACTACTAGAAGTAGAAACATTTTTCCTTGTGTGTGAACTATTATACCATTAGTGATGTGCTACCCTGTACAGACAAAAATTGGATTTCACACATGTGCCTGAATGGTATGGGCTTCTTGAATTTTGAGTACTTAATTATTCAGTACCACCTAGTAATCTGACTTGTTTAGCATGTGTCTCTATTCAAAATATGGTTAAACCTTCATTTGTACAGAACAGGGATATCATTTGGCTTTGGGTGGCAGGAGCTTAACTGTAAATATGACAGTAAATGCTAATGGAAGCACTGCATTTTTCCTTTATAGATTGGTCTTTTAAGATGATATGGAATAATGCTCTTATATAACTAAGATTATCATCAAAATGTATACTAAAATTTAAAAAATTATAAAGAAAAAAATCCCAGCATCTTAAAAGTATGTATGTGGATCCCTAAGAAATGAATAGAGAAACCAATCAACGAAAATCACAAAAGATACAGGCTTAAGCTAAGTGACAAAGAATGAGGATTTAATGAATAAAGCCAATGTCTTTAAAATAAGAATTAAAGTAAGAGAGGTCATTGCAGGCACGGAGAATCTGCCTAATTTGCAGAGTATATACTGGTAAATCGTTAAAGATAACATTCTAGTGTGGGAACCAGCAGGAAGAATTAATATTGGACAAGGTTGGAAGTGAGAAATTAGCTTTGAAAAAGAAACTTTTAGTAGGTATGGACTTTAGGAAGGAGCAAATGAAACATTATCCCTCAAGTACATGCTAAAAAAGAGGCAAAAGAATTCTCAAGTCAAATATCTTAAGAAGCTCATTTGGAGAGATAAACAGAAGACTTTATACTCTCAAATGTTTAAAAAATTGTAGTAAATAATTACTTTCATTCTAGTACCACATCAGAAAATTGAATTATCCTCCATGCTTAAAAACACAGAACATCCACATGAACTTAAGGTTTTTGCACTATGGTATGATAATAATGAATGTAGTTAGTGAATAACAATAATAATGACAACAGTAGGGAATACAGTAGGACCATAACTGGTTATAAAAACTCTTCATCTGGGCAGCGCCTGTGGCTCAGTCAGTAAGGCACCGGCCCCATATACTGAGGGTGGCGGATTCAAACCCGGCCCCGGCCAAACTGCAACCAAAAAATAGCCGGGCGTTGTGGCGGGTGCCTGTAGTCCCAGCTACTTGGGAGGCTGAGGCAGGAGAATCGCTTAAGCCCAGGAGTTGGAGGTTGCTGTGAGCTGTGTGAGGCCACGGCACTCTAGCGAGGGCCATAAAGTGAGACTCTGTCTCTACAAAAAAAAAAAAAAAATGATTAAAAACTCTTCATCTGTTAATATAAAGTAGAGGAATTTCTTTTTGTTATTATGATTCAACAATAACCATACACCTTAGAGTACTGTTTTATCTAAGTGTCAGTCCATCAACCAGTGCTGCCAGAACAGGCGACTGCAAAAAGATATGTATAGGGCGGCGCCTGTGGCTCAGTGAGTAGGGCGCCGGCCCCATATACCGAGGGTGGTGGGTTCAAACCCAGCCCCGGCCAAACTGCAACAAAAAAATAGCCGGGCGTTGTGGCAGGCGCCTGTAGTCCCAGCTACTAGGGAGGCTGAGGCAAGAGAATCATGTAAGCCCAAGAGCTGGAGGTTGCTGTGAGCCGTGTGACGCCATGGCACTCTACCCGAGGGCGGTACAGTGAGACTCTGTCTCTACAAAAAAAAAAAAAAAAGATATGTATAAAAACTACCTTTATTTTTGTCTTCACAGTGGAGTCAATGCACACCCATTTAAAATAAAACACACTATTTATGTTAAGCCTAGCCAGTAAGGATCATTTTCAGAAAAATGATTTTAAAGGATAAAGAAAAAAACCCCCAAACCTTTTTCCTAAATAAGTTATAAAAGTTCTTTAGAATTTACGTTACTTCATTTGATGTATTTATGAATAGAGCAGGTAACAAAAGTCAAAGTAAAAATTTTCTGTTCTTAATTTTTCTTTAAAAGTTGGCACTTTGAATATAAATATTATACTGCTAGGTTTCTGTCAGTAAGGACATTTGCCTTAGACTTCAATACGAAGAATCATCAGGATTTCTGAACCACCTTAGAAGTACAGTTTAAAATCAAAAAAGATAAGCTGATTGACCCATCTGAGCATAAAATCATCAATCAAAACAAAAATTAAAAACCTGTTATTTTTCACCAGAGTCTTAGCCATAAGAATTTTCCTTTTTTAAAAAGTAGCAAAAGCCATTACCACACCTACTCTTAATAACTCCAGGCCTAATTCCTTAACACTTAAGTGCCAAAAGTTAAGTAATTATAATCTATGTACCACATGTTGAACCTATTGTATAAAATTGGCTCCACTCACTTGTATATAACCAGTCAAAGGCTTTATAATTTGCAACAACTCAAACTTTTTCCACAGGTTGCTAACTACATAAAATCCATTTTTTTAAGGGACTAAAAATAGCTACATACTCTTTGCTATAAAAAAAAAAATTCAAGTCACAACTTAATTGTTATGCTTAAATTGCATCTAAGCAATTTGATTGAGCACCACTTCAGGAATTGTAAAACGTAGGCTAAATTATCTAAATTATTTCCATGTTTAAAAGAAAAGATCATCGTTATGTCATCTCATTCAGATGAAAGCCTTTCTTTGATTTATATTTTACTGGGGCATTAGTGAACTAAGTTCTGTTTGGGAGACCATTTGAAGTAGCTCCTCCAGCTGTGAAGCTGGATATTGCTGTTACTTAGTTAAGTCACAGGAGTTTCTAAAAAGATCTAAAATAATGAGAAAAACTTACTTGTGCACAACTTTAAAATGTCTACTTCTAAAGACACCCCATGGATCAACAATCCACTTGTCAGTAAAATGCCCCTCAGTTAATACTACGAATAAGTGGGATTTTAAAGACTTTTATACTAAACTCTTCTTTAGGAATGTAACATTGAGGTAATAATGCAGTTCAATGGAAAGACATATTCTCCATAAAAGTGTCAGCTTCATGTATTAGTTTACAGAACCGAATTAATATACAAAAAGACAAAAACCATAAAGGTTATTTGTTGATTTGAACTTGACTGTTTCACAGTACTCTACACTGTATTTAATAGAATTCAGCATGTCTGTGGTTTATCCAGGGCCATCTTTTTTTTCTTTTTATAGAATCCGGAGTGTTCAACCTACAGCCAGTGGGGTTCATGCAGATTATTTGAAGGCTGTTTTGCTTATCTGTGGTGCTGGATATCATGAAAAGTATGTATGGACCTCTGTTTTATGCTCATCAGCTGTCATTAGTGTTTCTGAATTTAATGTGTGGCCCAAGACATTTTTCTGATGTGTCAACAGAAAAGAAAAAAGGTTGGACACCCTATAGCCTTCTGTGTAAAGCTCACTTATACTTTACAGGATCCACGTGGACCTTAAAAGGCTAGATGACAAATGTATCCCACAAGCACAAACCTTCACTGACTAGCAGATGAAAATGCACACAGCTAATTCCCAGAAGACACAAATAGAAGAGATGAAAGTGGCAATCTCTGGGGGGCAGGACTGGGAGATAAGGAGAGGTGGGGCTATCACACTAGTAGATAGTAGATATCAACACTACTGAATTCATCCATGAGTTGATATAATTGATGGCGCTGATGTTTTTAAACCTGAGTGCAGCAGGTATTGTTACGATATATTAAGACTAAATTTGACTAAATAAATCTCTATGCCAAAACCAGTTTTTGAACATACATTATATGTAAATCACCGTGCTGGAGGATAAAGAAGGGCCCAAATGTTAAATTAGATTATTTTCTAGTTCCTAATTGTAAAATTCATTTACATTAAGCCATCTTTGAAAGCATACATCTAAAGAGCAGACATTAAAAAAGAATCAGTACAAAACCACCTTGAGATATCACCTAATCCCACTGAGAAAACCCCACATCACAAAGTCTCAAAGCCATAGGTGCTAGCGTGGATGTGGAGAAAACACTTTTACACTGCTGGTGGTACTGCAAACTAATACAACCTTTTCGCAGGTTTTTTTTATTTTTTTTGAGACAGTCTCACTTTGTTGCCCCAGTAGAGTGCTGTGATGTCATAGCTCACAGCAACCTCAAACTCTTGGGCTCAAGCGATTCTCTTGCCTCAGCCTCCCAAGTAGCTGGGACTACAGGTGCCCACCACAATGCCCAACTATTTTTAGAGATGAGTTCTGGCACTGGCTCAGGCTGGTCTCAAACCAATGAGCTCAGGTAATCCACCTGCCTCAGTCTCCCAAGTGCTAAGACTATAAGCTAATATGATCTTTTTGGAAGGACATATGGAGAATCCTCAAAGAATTCAAATTAGACTGCCCATTTGATTCTGAATCCCATTACTAGGCATCTACCCAGAAGAAAAAAAATCATTTCAACATAAGGACATTTGCAATAGACTGTTTATCGCAGCTCAATTTATAAACGCCAAAACGCGGAAACAACCTAAATGCTCACCAGCCCAGGAATGGATTAACAAGCTGTGGTATATGTATACCAAGAAATACTATTCAGCCATTAAAAAAGATGGAGACTTTACATCTTTTGTATTAACCTGGATGGAGGTGGAACACATTTTTCTTAGTTAAAGCATCACAATGGAGAAGAAAAATCCAATGTACTCAATTCTAATATGAAGGCAGTAGAAGATTTAACACAAATCATCTGGGGGGGGGGTAGAGGAATGAGGGATTGGGGAGAGGGGAGGAGAAAGGGGGATGAGGGGTCACAGTGTACGGCACACTTCTTGGGAGTGGGACACAATTACAAGAGGAATGTTACCTAACAAATACAATCATTGTAACCGAATTCTTTGTACCCTCAATGAATCCCAAACAATAAAAAAAAAAGTAGAAAAATAAAACATTTACTTTGAACATCTTTAACATTTATACCCATGAAATTATTTTATTTCTTAAAATGTAAAGACTGTCTGTTTTCCTGTCTTCTTAGATAATCGTGTAAATAAAATTCATATTAAGTTGAGAAAAGTATGAAACAAAACTAGCCACATCACCAAGTACTAAGTAAAACCTCTTTCATTACCTTAAGGCAGGCGTCCTCAAACTGCGGCCCACGGGCCACATGAAGCACTGTGAATTGTATTTGTTCCCATTTTGTTTTTTACTTCAAAATAAAGATATGTGCAGTATACACAGGAATTTGTTCATAGTTTTTTTTTTTTTAAACTATAGTCTGGTCCTCCAACGGTCTGAGGGACAGTGAATTGGCCCCCTGTTTAAAAAGTTTGAGGACACCTGCCTTAGAGCTACAGCATGCACAACCAAACTGCTATCTCTATATCCTGTCCCTTTCAAGCTAAAATAAACAACATGCTTCTATAGAACTCTAGGCCAGACAGCAAGACTTTCAGAGGCGTGAAAAAGCAAATTTTACCTTTTTCCCCCTAAACCTTTTTGGTGTCAAAGTTAAAAGTTGTAACAGGTCACATCATTTATTTTACTTCTTTAGGGAGACAATAATTTACAAAACTATATTCTTTTATTTTACATACTTTTATTACTCAGTTAGGAAACTTGTTGCTCAATATGCAAATCTCAAACTGGGGAGGGAGGAAATAAAGCTCAACAAACACAACAAAATAAAGTGGCTCTGCTATGTTGAGGCTGCCAGGCCTTTTGTTACTCTACTTGAAAGTAAATGTGACTTGTCTATAGAGAGTGCTGCTTCAGCAGTTCTAAATGAATTTCAAGCCTGTGCTCCATATTTTCTCTTTTGTAAGTTTAATGTATTCAGAAACACTGAACTGACAATTTAAATAACTACATTTTTAAACAAACGAAGCATTGATGTTAATGTATGAAAATGGTCCAAACCCCTGGGAGTCTTGGTTCCCACCATTGTTTATTCTGACAACAGGATATAATTGCTTACTTACTTGGCAGCAAATTTAACCATCTGCTTGCTTGCATGGTCTCCCACCGCCACGAGAGCCTGGACATTAAACTGCTGCTGACGTAGGACTAAGAAGCACTGTTTCCCTGAATAAGACAGAAAAAATCCAAATGTATTAAGGACCATTACTTTTTATAAAGAAGAAAAAATGCTCTCTACTCCTTTAATGTGTTTGTTATGGGAACATAGGCAAATCATTAATTTCAAAAAAAAAAAGGTTCTAAGTCAAGAAAATGATTTTGTCACTACATTTATAAACAAATTTCTAATAACTTCATTAATAATTTCATATCACTTTCGACATTCATTCAATAGTTAGTATATTCTACCAGCAAAGGCACTATACTAACCACCAGGGATGTTTCAATAATGCAATCACAAAAAAAGGTGCTAATAAAGTACTTAATAACAAGAATACAAGTATTCTATGAGGGTGGTCCATCTATGCAGTTCTTCCTACCAAAGTGCTTTTCAAAGAGCATTTCAGATTGACAGGCTAATTCCTTTCATGTTCTATTTTCCTCCTTTTTCCTTTATCATCTTCCTAATCTTTCATTTTTTTATAGTAGTCCCACATTTTTTTTTATTCCAAATAGCTTACTTTGTCTATAAAAGATCATTCCCTACAACCAGTTTTCTTTTTATATATGCTGGGTCTCTTCATTCCCTCTCCTTTCATAAAGAACTGATATTCCTTATTCTTAACCTTGTAAAAAATATCATTCATAATGTATTTTAGTTAGTAGTAAACTAGAGCAAATTTCCTCCAAAGCAAATCCTTTTAGAATCTCTGATCAAATTCTAGGAAACAACCACTTTTCACATCAGATTGTCTTGCAAAATATCAGAAAATAATAATAATAATTATTTTTTTTTGAGATGAGGTCTTGATATGTTGCCCAGGTTGGTCTAAAACTCCTGGCACCAAGTGATCCTTCTCCAGACTCAGCATCCCGAGTAGTGGGAACTATAGGAATATGCCATTACACCTGGCTGAAAATTTTGGTTTTTAAACTTACAACTACCTTTTATATTAAAAATTAGCCTTGCAAAAAAAAAAGAAAGCAAAAATGCAAGCAGACTTATAGTTATCACTTTCACCATATATACATGATTTCAAATGCAAATAAGATAGCAATTTTGGGTTTTAAAAAAAGCCAGGTTGCAAAGTGTTGACACAGACACAATCTATTGACTTTGAAGTCATGAATGATTGGCAGGTTTTTAACACTGAAAAAAGACACTAATTTTCCCTTTTACTTTCGAGTATGATCTAGTCACAAAGTAAAATCTTTCTAATTCTTTTTTACCTATAAAACATCATCTATAAATAAAGTAAAATCTCAAAGAAGAAAGTTGTATTAATTGAACAAATTCAAAAGGATTTCAAAATATTGAATGAACAAAGGTGGTTACCAAAGAGAAACTTGCAGATGGATCAAAATGACATTATCCTAGGAACTATTCCTAAATCACAGCAAAATATCACCCAACTCAGAAAAGAATGCTAGCATGAAATGTAAGATGCATACAACAGTACTAGACTAAGCTACCATTTAGTCAAGAGTATTTTAGCTTCTCTAATAGTACAGACAGAGGCAGTGCAGACCAAGCTGTCAGCCAGTGATGAACAGGCTACATAAAAGACCTAAGGAAAGAATGGAGAGCTCTAAAGGACTTAAAACGAGTGAGCATCAGAAAACATCTACAGGTCAGCACTAGGGGTTAACATTTACTGTAATCGTTTGGTAAGAAAAAATAAAAACTTTGAAATCAAAACGCCTGGGATCACATCCCATCACTTCCTATGAAGGGGCCTGTGGAAAAATTACCAACCAATTATGTGTTAGTTCCTCATATATAAAATGGAAAAAACAGGGCGGCGCGTGTGGCTCAGTCGGTAGGGCGCGGACCCCATATACCGAGTGTGGCGGGTTCAAACCCGGCCCCAGCTGAACTGCAAACCAAAAAATAGCTGGGCGTTGTGACAGGCGCCTGTAGTCCCAGCTACTCGGGAGGCTGAGGCAAGAGAATCGCTTAAGCCCAGGAGTTGGAGGTTGCTGTTAGCTGTGTGATGCCATGGCACTCTACCGAGACTCTGTCTCCACAAAAAAAAAAAAAAAAGGAAAAAACAATAGTATACTAATAGTATACTACTCACGGGGTTTTCTATAAATCTTGAGAATTTTATAATATATTTAAAGTTGTAAAAGATTCTAACTAATGTTAATTATTAATTCTTCTTATTATTTTTTTATTGTTGGGGATTCATTGAGGGTACAATAAGCCAGGTTACACTGATTGCAATTGATAGGTAAAGTCCCTCTTGCAATCATGTCTTGCCCCCATAAAGTGTGACACACACCAAGGCCCCACCCACCTCCCTCTTTCCCTCTTTCTGTTTCCCACCCCATAACCATAATTGTCATTAATTGTCCTCATATCAAAATTGAGTACATAGGATTCATGCTTCTCCATTCTTGTGATGCTTTACTAAGAATAATGTCTTCCACGTCCATCCAGGTTAATACGAAGGATGTAAAGTCTCCATTTTTTTAATGGCTGAATAGTATTCCATGGTATACATATACCACAGCTTGTTAATCCATTCCTCGGTTGGTGGGCATTTAGGCTGTTTCCACATTTTGGCGATTGTAAATTGAGCTGCAATAAACAGCTACTACAAGTGTCCTTATGATAAAAGGATTTCTTTCCTTCTGGGTAGATGCCCAGTAATGGGATTGCAGGATCAAATGGGAGGTCTAGCTTGAGTGCTTTGAGGTTTCTCCATACTTCCTTCCAGAAAGGTTGTACTAGTTTGCAGTCCCACCAGCAGTGTAAAAGCGTTCCCTTCTCTCCACATCCACGCCAGCATCTGCAGTTTTGAGATTTTGTGATGTGGGCCATTCTCACTGGGGTTAGATGATATCTCAGGGTTGTTTTGATTTGCATTTCTCTAATATATAGAGATGATGAACATTTTTTCATGTGTTTGTTAGCCATTCGTCTGTCGTCTTTAGAGAAAGTTCTATTCATGTCTCTTGCCCATTGATATAAGGGATTGTTGGCTTTTTCCATGTGGATTAATTTGAGTTCTCTATAGATCCTAGTTATCAAGCTTTTGTCTGATTGAAAATATGCAAATATCCTTTCCCATTGTGTAGGTTGTCTCTTTGCTTTGGTTATTGTCTCCTTAGGTGTACAGAACCTTTTCAGTTTAATGAAGTCCCATTTGTTTATTTTTGTTGTTGTGCAATTGCCATGGCAGTCTTCTTCATGAAGTCTTTCCCCAGGCCAATATCTTCCAGTGTTTTTCCTATGCTTTCTTGGAGGATTTTTATTGTTTCCTGCCTTAAGTTTAAGTCCTTTATCCATCTTGAATCAATTTTTGAGTGGGGAAAGGTGTGGGTCCAGTTTCAGTCTTTTACATGCAGACATCCAGTTCTCCCAACACCATTTATTGAATAGGGAGTCTTTCCCCCAAGGTATGTTGTTTGGTTTATCAAAGATTAGGTGGTTGTAAAATGTTAGTTTCATTTCTTGGTTTTCAATTCGATTCCAAGTGTCTATGTCTCTGTTTTTGTGCCAGTACCATGCTGTCTTGAGCACTATGGCTTTGTAGTACAGACTACAATCTGGTATGCTGATGGCCCCAGCTTTATTTTTGTTACAGAGAACTGCCTTAGCTATACGGGGTTTTTTCCGGTTCCATACAAAACGCAGAATCATTTTTTCCAAATCTTGAAAGTACGATGTTGGTATTTTGATAGGAATGGCATTGAATAGGTAGATTGCTTTGGGAAGTATAGACATTTTAACAATGTTGATTCTTCCCATCCATGAGCATGGTATGTTCTTCCATTTGTTAATATCCTCTGCTATTTCCTTTCTGAGGATTTCATAGTTTTCTTTATAGAGGTCCTTCACCTCCTTCGTTAGGTATATTCCTAGGTTATTTCATTTTCTTTGAGACTATGGTGAAGGGAGTTGTGTCCTTAATTAGCTTCTCATCCTGACTGTTATTACTGTACACAAAGGCTACTGACTTGTGGACATTGATTTTATATCCTGAAACATTACTATATTTTTTGATGACTTCTAGGAGTCTTGTGGTTGAGTCTTTGGGGTTCTCTAAGTATAAGATCATGTCGTCAGCAAAGAGAGAGAGTTTGACCTACTCTGCTCCCATTTGGATTCCCTTGATTTCTTTGTCTTGCCTAATTGTATTGGCTAGAACTTCCAGCACTACGTTGAATAGTAAAGGTGACAGAGGACAACCTTGTCTGGTTCCAGTTCTAAGAGGAAAAGCTTTCAGTTTTACTCCATTCAGTAAAATATTGGCTGTGGGTTTGTCATAGATAGCTTCAATCAGTTTTAGAAATGTGCGACCAATGCCTATACCCTTCAGTGTTCTAATCAGAAAAGGATGCTGGATTTTATCAAATGCTTTTTCTGCATCTATTGAGAGGATCATGTGATCTTTATTTTTGCCTCTGTTAATATGGTGGATAACGTTTATAGACTTGCGTATGTTAAACCAGCCTTGCATCCCTGGGATGAAGCCTACTTGATCATGATGAATGACTTTTTTGATGATAAGCTGTAATCTATTGGCTAGGGTTTTGTTGAGAATTTTTGCATCTATGTTCATGAGTGAGATTGGTCTGAAATTCTCCTTTTTGTTTGGGTCTTTTCTTGGTTTTGGTATCAGGGTGATGTTTGCTTCATAGAATGTGTTGGGGAAGATTACTTCTTCCTCAATTTTTTGGAATAATTTCTGCAGTACAGGAATAAGCTCTTCCTTGAAGGTTTGATAGAATTCTGGAGTGAAGCCATCTGGACCAGGGCATTTTTTGGTTGGAAGATTTTTTATTGTTTCTTTGATCTCAGTGCTTGAAATTGGTCTGTTCAGGAGCTCTATTTCTTCCTGGCTGAGTCTAGGGAGAGGGTGTGATTCCAAATATTGATCCATTTCTTTCACATTGTCAAATTTCTGGGCATAGAGTTTCTGGTAGTATTCAGAGATGATCTCTTGTATCTCTGTGGGATCAGTTGTTATTTCCCCTTTATCATTTCTGATTGAGGTTACTAGAGATTTTACTTTTCTATTTCTCATTAGTCTGGCCAATGGTTTATCTATTTTATTTATTTTTTCAAAAAACCAACTCCTTGTTTCATTAATTTTCTGAATGATTCTTTTGTTTTCAATTTCATTGATCTCTGATTTGATTTTGGATATTTCTTTTCTTCTACTGAGTTTAGGCTTAGATTGTTCTTCTTTTTCCAATTCCATAACATCTCTTGTGAGATTGTTGATGTGCTCTCTTTCTGTTTTTCGAATGTAGGCATCTAAAGCGATGAATTTTCCTCTCAAAACTGCTCTTGCAGTATCCCACAGGTTTTGGTAGCTTGTGTCTTCATTGTTGTCATGCTCAAGGAAGTTAATGATTTCCTGTTTTATTTCTTCCTTCACCCATCTGTTATTCAACAGAAGATTGTTTAGTTTCCATGCCTTTGGGTGGGGTCGCGCATTTTTGTTAGAGTTGAGTTCCACCTTTAGTGCCTTATGGTCTGAGAAGATACAAGGTAAAATTTCAATTCTTTTGATTCTGCTGGTATTTGTTTTGTGTCTCAGGATATGATCAATTTTGGAGAATGTTCCATGTGTTGATGAGAAGAATGTATATTCTTTATCTTTGGGATGGAGTGTTCTATATGCGTCTATCAAGCACAGTTGTTCTAGGGTCTCATTTAAGTCTCTTATATCCTTGTTTAATTTCTGTTTAGAGGATCTGTCCAGCTCTATAACAGGAGTGTTAAGGTCCCCTGTTATTATGGTATTATCAGATATCATATTGCTCAGACTGAGTAAGGTCTGTTTCAAGAATCTGGGAGCATTTAAATTGGGTGCATAGATATTTAGAATTGAAATGTCTTCTTGTTGTAGTTTTCCCTTGACCAATATAAAGTGACCATCTTTGTCTTTTTTGACTTTAGTTGCTTTCAATCCACATGTATCTGAAAATAAGATTGCAACTCCTCTTTTCTTCTGAATTCCATTTGCCTGAAAAATTGTCTTCCAACCCTTGACTCGGAGCTTTGTCTTTTGAAGCCAGGTGTGTTTCTTGCAGACAGCAAATGGATGGCTTGTGTTTTTTAATTCAGTCAACCAATCTATGTCTCTTCAGTGGGGAATTCAAGCCATTAACATTTATTGAGATAATTGATAAGTGTGGTAGTATTCTATTCGTCTTATTTTGTGAGAGTCCATTGCTTAGTTTTATGTTTTGCATCAGTGTGGAGGTTAGGTTCTGTCCTTTAATTTCTGAGTTCTTACTTTGTTGCTGATCCATTGTGGTGGTCAGTGTGCAGAACAGGTTGAAGTATTTCCTGTAGAGCTGGTCTTGTTGTGGCGAATTTCCTCAATGTTTGTATATCCGTAAATGATTTGATTTCTCCGTCAATTTTGAAACTTAGCTTAGCAGGGTACAGAATTCTGGGCTGGAAATTGTTCTGTTTAAGTAGATTAAAGGTAGATGACCATTGTCTTCTTGCTTGGAAAGTTTCATTAGAGAAGTCTGCGGTCACTCTGATGGATTTGCCCCTGTAGGTCAACTGGTGCTTACTCCCGGCAGCTTGCAGAATCTTTTCTTTTGTCTTGACTTTGGACAGGTTCATCACAATGTGTCTTGGAGAAGCTCGGTTAGAGTTGAGGCGACCTGGGGTCTGATGGCCCTCTGAAAGCAGTGTGTCAGAATCTTTGGTGATATTTGGGAAATTTTCTTTTATAATATTCTCTAGTATGGCTTCCATTCCTCTGGGTCATTTTTCTTCCCCTTCTGGAATTCCTATAACTCGTATGTTGAACGCTTCATAAAGTCCCATAATTCTGACAGTGAACGTTCTGCTTTCTCTCTCTTCTTTTCTGCCTCTTTTACCATCTGAGTTATCTCAAAAACTTTGTCTTCTACCTCTGAAATTCTTTCTTCTGCATGGTCTAACCTGTTGCTGATACTTTCCATTGCATCTTTAAGTTCCCTGATTGAGTGTTTCATTTCCTTCAGCTCTGCTATATCCTTTTTATATTCTTTATATCGTTCATCTCTGATTTGATTCTGTTTTTGGATTTCCTTTTGGTTATTTTCCACTTTATTAGCAGTTTCCTTCATTGTTTCCATCATTTCTTTCATTGTTTTCAACATGTGTATTCTAAATTCCCTTTCTGTCATTCCTAACATTTCTGTATAGGTGGAATCCTCTGCAGTAGCTACCTCGTGGTCCCTTGGCGGGGTTGTTCTGGACTGGTTCTTCATGTTGCCTGGAGTTTTCTGCTGATTCTTCCTCATGGGTGATTTCTTTTATCTGTTTCCTTGCCCTAATTTTCCTTTCACTTCCTCTTGCTCTTTAAGTTCTTGTGCCTGTGGAAGTTGCGGGCGGGTTTAGACGGATTGAACACACGCGACTACTTGCCGGTTTTCCACTGTTTTAGTCCTCCTCTTGGGGTCCAGAGGTCTCTCGCTGACTCCCTGTATCCTCTCAGGGGTGATGATAGGCAGATCCTACCAGCCATAGATGCCTGGAGTCCTATATCCCAAGACTCACGGTGCCCAGATGCAAGGAAGCTGTTACTCGGCTGCCATCTTGCTCCGCCTCCTCTATAGTTCTGTAAGGAATTCTGGGCTACATTTTTGTTGTTCTCTTTCTTTCAGAATTTCTTTCTTTTTTTTTTTTTTTTTGTACAGACAGAGTCTCACTTTATGGCCCTCGGTAGAATGCCGTGGCCTCACACAGCTCACAGCAACCTCCAACTCCTGGGCTTAAGCGATTCTCTTGCCTCAGCCTCCCGAGTAGCTGGGACTACAGGCGCCCGCCACAACGCCCGGCTACAGAATTTCTTTTTCTTAATCAGGCAGTTCCAGCGCAGTTTGCAGGAATGGAGGCAGGAGGCAAATGAGCAGCCTTCCAATCTGAGTACAGGCGTTTGCTGTTCAAGGTCTGGCAAGCTCTTGCTAGTTCTCCTGTTTCCCCTGGAGAGAGGACTGGAGGCGGTGCGGGTCTTGGTCCCCGTGTGGACCCGTGAGTGCTGTGCAACACAAAAGGGGTGTGTGGGCGTGGGTGTGTGGGAGGCTGTCCAGGGCCACCGGCTGGTCCCAGCCGGCTGCCCCCACCCTGCACACACCCCTTCGGGGTGGAGAGCCACTCTTCCAGCCGAGCACCACCCCGGGCTCGCCCAGGGTGCAGCCTCAAGTTGCGGTGCTCACTGCCGCCACCGCCGCCGCAGGAGGAGGAGGTGGAGAGACACCGGGGGCCGGACTCAGTGGAGAGCGTCCCCACACTCGCCCCCAGCTTTATTTTTATTACTAAGAACTGCCTTAGCTATACGGGTTTTTTTCTGGTTCCATATAGAAACGCAGAATCATTTTCTCCAAATCTTGAAAGTACGATGTTGGTATTTTGATAGGAGTGGCATTGAATAGGTAGATTGCTTTGGGAAGTATAGACATTTTAACAATGTTGATTCTTCCCATCCATGAGCATGGTATGTTCTTCCATTTGTTAATATCCTCTGCTATTTCCTTTCTGAGGATTTCATAACTTTCTTTATAGAGGTCCTTCACCTGCTTCGTTAGGAATATTTCTAGGTATTTCATTTTCTTTGAAACTATGGTGAAGGGAGTTGGGTCCTTAATTAGCTTTTCATCTTGACTGTTATTGGTGTATACAAAGGCTACTGACTTGTGGACATTGATTTTATATCCTGAAACATTACTGTATTTTTTGATGACTTCTAGGAGTCTTGTGGTTGAGTCTTTGGGGTTCTCTAAGTATAAGATCATGTCATCAGCAAAGAGGGAGAGTCTGACCTCCTCTGCTCCCATTTGGATTCCCTTTATTTCCTTGTCTTGCCTAATTGTATTGCCTAATCTCCGCACTCCAGCTCAGGCTCTCCCCAAGGCAGTTCAACTGAGTGCCAAGTCCAAAGACACCAAAACAGTTCACAGGTAAGGCCTTTCTGGTTTGCAGTCTCGCTGCTACTGTACTTACAGTTGCGGGCGGGTTTAGACCAACAGAACACACGCGACTACTTGCTGGTTTTCCACTGTTTTAGTCCTCCTCTTAGGGTCCAGAAATCTCTTGCTGACTCTCTGTATCCTCACAGGGATGATGATAGGCAGATCCCACCAGCCATAGATGCCTGGAGTCCTATCTCCCCAGACTCATGGTGCCCAGATGCAAGGAAGCTGTTTCGCGGCCGCCATCTTGCTCTCCTCCTCCCCATATACTGTTTTTTTATTCCAAGGAGTAAATATATAATTTCTCGGTCTAGTAAAAAGTTTTCAAAAGCATAAGTTAGTATAGGAACTTTAAAGGGCAGATTAGGTGTGGTGCCTGTACCTCAAGCAACTAAGGCGCCAGCCACATACACCAGAGTTGTTGGGTTCAAATCCAGCCCGGGCCTGCCAAACAATGACAACTACAACCAAAAAATAGCCAGGCGTTGTGGCGGGCAGCAGTAGTCCCAGCTATTTGGGAGGGTGAGGCAAGAGAATCGCATAAGCCCAGGAGTTGGAGGTTGCTGTGAGCTGTGACGCCACAGCACTCTACCTAGGGCAATCGCTTGAGGCTCTGTCTCAAAAAAATAAAAAATAAAAATAAAAGGCAGATTAGTCAATTGCTAAATATTATTCGTTTTTCTTCTTAGAACTTTCCAACACAGAAATAGTCTACATAAATGAAAAGAAGGTCAATGTTCAAAATAGCTGAATAAATTTACTAGTTTTAGATATTTTAAATTTAAAAATTTAACATTTAAAAATTTATGCTATATTTTGACTAAGTTTTTAGAAGAGGTAGTTTATTTCTTAAATTTACACTATTCTAGAAAAATATAAAGTTGAAAATTTTCCTGTTTAGTGCAGTATTTATTTCTGTGCTGAAGAATAACCATGGTAGGTTATCAGGACAAAAAGCTTAGTCTCAGCTCCTTTATGGTGATGATTCAACAGTGAAGTGGGCCTTCATGGGAGAACTAGGTTATCAAGGACATGTAGAAATTCTATGTTTTCATCTATTCCTGCTGTCTTTCAACTTGCTAACTTACATTTCTGGAGACTGGGAAGTCCAAGGTTGAGGGGCTATCTTTGGTGAGGACTTTCTGTTGGTGTGGACTCTCTGCAGAGTCCTGAAGCCCAAATGGCAAAGGGGATGAGTATGACAGCTTAGGTCTCTCCTGTTTGGATGCCACAAGATTTATAAAAACACTGAACACAGTAAGAATGAATGGCAAAGTACAGAGGATTGGTAGTAGAGAAAAAAAGAGAGAATAGCCGTATTTCTCTATTATTTGAAAAATTCATATGATAGTATTAATGTATTACTTGAGTAACTTACATAACTGTAACTTAAAAACAAAATAGGATTTTCCAGTTAAAATGATAAAAACCAGATTATGGATACAAAATGCCAAAAAACCCCAAACAAACAAACAAAAAACCCACCTATACTTTTGCCAAATTGAGTTTATTCCAAGAATCTAAAAGGGTTCAATGTTAGAAATTCATCTCTGTGAGGCTGAGGAAGGTGGATTGCTTGAGCTCAGGAGTTTAAGACCAGCCTGAGCAAAAGCAAGAGTTCATCTCTACTTACAAAAAAAAATTAGCCAAGCACTGTGGTGGGTGCCTGTAGTCCCAGCTACTCGGGAGGCTAAGGCAAATGGAACTCTTGAGCCCAAGAGTTTGACGTTGCTGGAAGCTATAATGCCATGGCACTCAACCCAGGGTAACAGAGTGAGATTTTGTCTGGAAAAAAAAGAAAGAGGCTCAGTGCCTATAGTGCTGGCTACATACACCTGGGCTGGCGAATTTGAACCCAGCCTGGACCTGCCAAAACAACAATGACAACTACAACAAAAAAACAGCCAAGCTTTGTGGCAGGCACCTGTAGTCCCAGCTACTTGGGAGGCTAAGGCAAAAGAACTGCTTAATCCCCAGAGATTGAGGCTGCTGTGAGCTGTAATGTGATGGCACTCTACCAAGTACGACATAGTGAGACTCTGTCTCGGAAAAAAAAAGAAAGAAAGAAAGAAATCCATCATTGTACTATAAATCACTACAACTGCATACAGTTGATTCTTGTTATTTGTGACAGTTATGTTCTATAAAGTTGCCACAACACTGAATTAGGGAATATTAAATCATTGCTCATAGGAGAAATACTGGGTTCTGTTCCTTCAAGCCTATAGACACGATAGTTTTATTAACTGATCAATACTAATTTTGTTTTATGTGTTTCTGGTTAAAGATACCTTATTTAATATATATTATTGATTCATTAACATTTAACTCACAGCCCAGGGCACTACAACTCATGTCTGAACAAAGCTTATCTAATACAGTACTTTCTCCAAAAGCAGAGCACTGCCTTCCTTGTGCTTAGAAACATTATAAAACACTTTACCAGTATATTTGGGGGCCATTTTAAAGGACAAAAGTGAAGCTGGGTGCAGTGGCAGGCCTTGTGGTCCCAGTTGCTTGGAAGGCTGACGTGGGAGTACCACATGAGGCCAAAAGTTCAAGGCTGCAGTGTGCTATTGACTGTGCCTGTGAATAGCCTTTGCACCTTAACCTAAGCAACACAGGCAAGACCCTGTCTCTTAAAAGCAAAAAGGTTGGGCACAGCGGCTAACATCTGTAATCCTAGCACTCTGGAGGGCCAAGGTGGGTGGATTGCTTGACCTCACAAGTTTGAGACCAGCCTGAGCAAAAAGCAAGACCCTATCTCCACTAAAAATAGAAAAACTCAGGCAAGAGGATGGCTTGAGCCCAAGAGTTGGAGATTGCTGTGAGCTATGATGCCATCGCACTTTACTAAGGTAACAGCTTAAGACTCCTTTTCAAAAAGAAACAAACAAAAAGGCAAAAAATGTGGCATTAAATAGACTGTGAGAAAGACACTTATTTATAGTATTAGAGCTGAAACAAGGAGGAGGAGTACTACAGCATTTGACTTTAATTTGGAATGTGTGTACTAGGTGAGGCAAAATTTTTGCCATTCTGCAAATGCGAGTGTCTGCCATAACTGAGAATGACATTGAAGTGCTGTAAAAACTGATTTGGAGGTTACAAATACACATTAGACAGTAGGTGATTTGTGACTATGAAATTTATGGATAATGAGAAACAACTGTATTTGCATGCTACAAATCTGACGAAGGGCTGATAACTATAATCTATAGAGAACTCAAACTACTCAACAAGGAAAGAGCAAACAATACCATTTATCAGTAGGCAAGAGACATGAAAAGAACCTTCTCTGAAGAAAATAGACGAATGGCCAACACACACATGAAAAAATGCTCATGGTCCACAATCATCAGAGAAATACAATTAAAACCACCTTGAGATATCATTTAACTCCAGTGAGAACAGTAGCCCACTTCACAAAGTCACAAAGCTGCAGGTGCTGGCACAGAAGGGAAGAGGAGGAAACACTTTTACGCTATTGGTGGATTGCAAACCAATACAGTCTCTATGGGAAGAAGTATGGAGAATCCTCAAAGAGCTAAAAGCAGAACTTTGGTTTGATCCTGCAATCCCCTTGCTAGGTATCTAGCCTAGAAAAAAAGTAGTAAAAAAATAATTTTACTATAAGGACATCTGCATTAGAATTGTTTATCATAGCTCAATTCACAATCACTAAGATGTGGAATCAACCAAAGTGCCCATCAACTCATGAATGAATTAATAAACTGTGACATATGTATACCATGGAATGCTGTTCAGCCATAAAAAAGACAGAGACTTTTTGCATCTTTTCCATTAACCTGGATGGAATAGAAGAACATTCTCTTTAGTAAAGTATCATAAGAATGGAAAAACAAGTATGGGGGGATAGGGGGTGTGTGTGCAAGGAGGCAAGATGGCCAACTGGAGCCAGCTTTCCACAGAGGCTCCCATCCAGGAGACTTAAAGGACAGAAGTTTAGCAAGTAAGCTGATGGTTTGGAGCTGAGCCAAGGGAGAAGGTTAAAGAACGCACATCAACCCTGCTGAGGCGAGCTGCAACCACAAGGAAACAAACAATATGTACAAAATCCATCGCCAAGTGGAAGAGAGTAACCTCCCCCAAGAGAACTGCTAGGCTCGCAGTTTACTCTATACAAACAAGTGAGCAGAGCTCAGATCCCCTCCTATTTTACCCCATAGGAGAGACCCTCTAAAAACCAGAACTCCTTCCCTAGAGAGGACTTACGAAAGTTCCATGGCACTCTCCTGCCAGGCATAAAACTATATATTCTCTACCTGCAAATCTAAACTCCCAACTCTCCCCTCTACTCTCACCTAAGGTCTGGAAGCCTGTCCCCCATGGAATCCAAATTCTTGGGCATTTTCTCGAGAGGTGTGGACAAGGCATGGGCTGTTGCTGTTCTGTGCTGATTCTGCGGCATGGGAGTAAGAAGACGGTGAACTGAGGCTGAGGGAACCCTACAGGAGAAGGAGAGGCAGTGCCCCATGGCACAAAGCAGCAGCAGTGGTGGCAGGAATATTAGGGCTCACACCCCTGGGGATATTTTGAAGAGACACTCCCTGACTCTCTGGGCAATCAGAGAAAGCCGGGCATCTTCTCTGGTGGCAGCCACTGGCGGAACAGATCTGGGATGGAAATGCAGGCCCCGTGAGTAAAGGGTATGCCTCAGGTGGTACATGCCTAGGCAGAGCACGTGGACTAGAATATCTGTGCACAGAGACAGTGTGCTCCCAGGGCGGGGCTGAGCCAGAGGACTGTTTTAGTGAGCCTAAGATGCACCTGGACCTCAGGGGATCATACCTGAGACAAAAGCAGGCGGTAAACCAAAAGCTGAGTATGAGCTCTAACCTCACCCAGCCCAACACAGACTGCAGCTGAGATAGACATACCAGGTCTGGGCAGCAGGACAGACGGGGGCTGAATTGCAGTTTCTATGAACTCAAACAGCATCTGATCCACAGGGGAATATAGCTGGGACAGAAACAAATTCTGCAAAACTGTTCTGTCAGCAACATCAATCAGGGCTGGGGCTGGAACTGAGTGAAACGCCCCAGCCTCCATTAAGCACCTGAGGTTGTCAGGCCTCACCTCCCCATGCTGGATACTGGCAGAGAGCGGCAGCCTGGCTGAGGAGACACAGAACTCCCTCTGACTCAGGCAGGCGCAACCCCCTGGAGAATCTGCTCATTGGAGGGAACCAGGTCACAGTGCTGCAGGGGTACCAGTGACTGGGTGTGACAGAGGTGCAAGGTGGGGAAGGAGGCATCAACCTTCCCAGACTAATTTATTTGCTGGGTGGGTCGTTCTCACCTCTCGGAGGACTGGAGCCGGTCATATTTGAGCTGCCAGTAGACCCCTGCTATCTAGTTGCCAGAGACCTTTTGAAATTTCCCACCTGAGACCGGTGCTTACTGGGACAATTGATTTGGACCTCTTGAACTGGGCCAATCACCCAAGAACTATCCAAAGTGGTACCCAGGGAGTATGGTTGTGGGAAAGTTTGATTTTCCTTTTCTAGCTGTTGCCTGTAAATGGCAGGGTGACATAATTGCTGGTATTTCTCCACAGCTAAGACTTCAACCCAGAGTAACTGATTCATTAGGGCTGGACAGAGACCAGCTGAAAACAAGATGGAGCCACTTAGTCCCACCACACCAAGCAGGTCCCCAATGTCTCAGGCCGTAGCACTGAACGGGTCCTTTGCAAAGCTCCAGAGGAAAAGGTACAGACACCAGTCCCAGCTTTTGGGCAAAGGGCTGGTTAATCACTACTCTTGGAGCCCCCAAACCAAATTCTCTTTATCTGCTCATCTAGTCAAATGGTGTAAAATAGTCACGGGGTGGAATCAGCGGAAAAACTCTGGTAACATGAATAACCAGAGTAGATCAACACCCCCAAGGAAAGATATGGCAGACGCAAGTGAAGATCCCATTCATAAACAGATGGCTGAGATGTCTGAAATTGAATTCAGAATTTGGATTGCAAACGAGATTAACAGAATGGAGGAAAAGCTGGAATTAGAAATTCCAGGAACAATCCAAAAGAGTCTCAAGAATTCAACGAATTTAAAGACAAAATCACCAAAGATTTTGACATATTGAGGCAAGAATTTGCAGCCCTCAGAGAACTGAGAAATAGAGTAGAATCCCTCAGTAACAGAATGGAGCAAGCACTAGAAAAAATTTCTGACACTGAAGACAAAGCTTTGGAATGCTCCCAAACACTCAAAGAGGAAGAGAAATGGAGAGCAAAAACGGATCATTCTCTCAGAGAATTTGAAGAAAACTAATATTCGCCTTATAGGAATCGCTGAAGGTGACAAAGTTGCTTCGCAAGGCAGAGAGGCTCTTCTTCATGAGATAATGAAGGAGAACTTTCCAGACATGCCAAGAGATTCTGAATTCAGATGGCAGACAGTTTCAGAACCCCACCATGACTCAACCTGAATAAGACATCCCCTAGGCACATCACAATTAACCTTACTAAGTTAATACAAAGGAGAAAATTTTGACAGCAGCCAGACCTAAGAAAACCATAACCTACAAGGGGAAGAATATTAGAATGACTGAAGATCTCTCAGCTGAAAACTTTCAAGCTAGAAGAGGGGGTCATTGACTTTTAATCTCTTAAAACAAAATAACTTTCAACCCAGGATCCTGTATCCAGCTAAACTGAGTTTCATTTATGATGCAGAAATTAAATAATTTTATGATATTCACATGTTGAAGAAATTTGCCATAACTAAACTAGCTCTCCAGGATATTATCAGACCTATCTTCCATAATGACGAGCACAATCCTCCACCACAAAAGTAAACTCACTCAGAAACTTTTGATCAAATTCCCACTTCCAGTGGCGAAAGGACTAAAAATGTCAATTGGACTTTTGAAAAACTCGATACCCACAATTCTACCAGGCTTATCAATATTCTCAATTAATGTGAATGGCTTAAATTGTCCTCTAAAGAGGCACAGGTTGGTCGATTGGATACAAAAACTTAGGCCAGATATCTGCTGCATTCAAGAATCTCATCTTACCCTAAAAGATAAATATAGACTCAGGGTGAAGGGATGGTCATCTGTATTTCAGGCAAATGGAAATCAGAAAAAAGCAGGTGTTGCGATTTTATTCACAGATACAATAGGCTTTAAACCAACAGAAGAAAGAAAGAATAAGGATGGTCACTTCATATTTGTTAAGGGTAACACTCAACATGATGAGATTTCAATTATTAACGTTTATGCACCCAACCAGAATGCACCTCAATTTACAAGAAAGACTCTAACAGACATGAGCAACTTGATTCCCCCCCAGCTCCCTAACAGTCGGAGATTTTAAGACTCCTTTGGCATTGCTGGATAGATCCTCCAATAAGAAGCTAAGCAAAGAAATTTTAGACTTAAATTTAACTATTCAACATTTGGATTTAACAGACATCTATAGAACATTTCATCCTAATAAAACCTAACTGAACACACATTCTTCTCATCAGCCCATGGAACATACTCCAAAATTGATCACATCTTAGGTCACAAGTCTAACCTCAGCAAATTTGAAATAGAAATTATTCCTTCCATCTTCTCGGACCATCATGGAATAAAAGTTGAACTCAGTAACAACAGGAATCTGCATACTCATACAAAAACATGGAAGCTTAATAACTGAGATTAAGAAGGAAATTACCAAATTTTTAAAACAAATTGATAATGAAGATGCAAATTATCAGAACCTCTGGGATACCACAAAGGCAGTCCTAAGAGGGAAATTTATGGCACTGCAAACATTCCTCAAGAGAGCAGAAAGAGAAGAAGTTAACAACTTAATGGGACATCTCAATCAACTGGAAAAGGAAGAACATTCCAATCCCAAACCCAGCAGAAGAAAAGAAATAACCAAAATTAGAGCAGAATTAAATGAAATTGAAAACAAAAGGATTATACACAGATCAATAAATCAAAACGTTGGGTTTTTGAAAAGGTCAATAAAATAGATAAACCATTGGCTAAACTACTAGGAAAAAAAGAGTAAAATCTCTAATTTCATCAATTAGAAATGGTAAAGATGAAATAACAACAGACTCCTCAGAAATATAAAAACTCCTTAATGAATATTACAAGAAACTTTATTCTCAGAAATATGAAAATCTGAAGGACGTCAACCAATACTGGGAAGCACGCCACCTTCCTAGACTTAGCCAGAATGAAGTGGAAATGTTGAACAGGTCTATATCAAGTTCTGAAATAGCATCAACTATATAAAATCTCCCTAAAAAGAAAAGCCCGGGACCAGATGGCTTCACGTCAGAATTCTACCAAACCTTTAAAGAGGAACTAGTACCTATATTACTGAACCTTTCAAAATATAGAAGAAGAAATACCTAACACATTCTATGAAGCAAACATCAAAACATCACCTTGATCCCCAAACCAGGAATAGACCCAACAAGAAAAGAAAATTATAGACCAATATCACTAATGAATATTGATGCAAAAATATTCAACAAGATCCTAACAAACAGAATCCAGTAACACATCAAACAAATTATATACCATGATCAAGTGGGTTTTATCCCAGGGTCTCGAGGCTGGCTCAATATAGTCTATAAATATAATTCAGCACATAAACAAATTAAGAAACAAAGACCATATGATTCTCTCAATTGATGAAGAAAAAACTTTTGATAATATCCAGCACCTATTCGTGATCAGAACACTTAAGAAAATTGGTATAGAAGGGACATGTCTTAAACTGATACAGGCCATCTACATCAAACCCACAGCCAGTATTGTATTGAATGGAGTTAAACTTAAATCATTTCCTCTCAGATCAGGAACCAGGCAAGGTTGCCCATTGTCTCCACTGCTTTTTATCATTGCAATGGACGTCTTAGAAAAGGCAATCAAGGGTATCCATATAGAGTCAGAAGAGATCAAACTTTCACTCTTCACAGATGGTAAGATTGTATATCTGGAAAACACCAGGGATTCTACTACAAAACTCTTAGAAGTGATCAAGGAATACAGCAGCATCTCAGGTTACAAAATAAACACTCATAAATCGGTAGCCTTTATATATACCAACAATAGTCAGGCTGAAAAAAAGTCAAGGACTCTACTCCATTCACAGTAGTGCCAAAGAAGATGAAATATTTGGGAGTTTACCTAACAAAGGACATGAAAGATCTTTACAAAGAGAACTATGAAACTCTAAGAAAAGAAATAGCTGAAAATGTTAATAAATGGGAAAACATACCATGCTCATGGCTGGGAAGAATCAACATTGTTAAAATGTCCATATTACCCAAAGCAATATACAATTTTAATGCAATCCCTATTAAAGCTCCGCTGTCATACTTTAAAGATCTCGAAAAAATAATACTTCATTTTATACGGAATCAGAAAAAAGCCTTGAATAGCCAAGACATTACTCAGAAATAAAAACGAAGCAGGACGAATCACATTACCAGACCCCAGACTATACTATAAATCGATATTGATCAAAACACCATGGTACTGGCACAAAAACAGAGAGGTAGATGTATGAAACAGAATAGAAAACCAAGAGATGAATCCAGCTACTTACTGTTATTTGATCTTTGACAAGCCAATTAAAAACGTTCAGTGGGGAAAAGATTCCCTATTTAACAAATGGTGCTGGGTAAACTGGCTGGCGACCTATAGAAGACTGAAACTGGACCCACACCTTTCACCATTAACTCATAAGATAGACTCTCACTGGATTAAAGATTTAAACTTAAGACATGAAACTATAAAAATACTAGAAAAAAGTGCAGGAAAAACACTTGAAGAAATCAGCCTGGGTGAATATTTTATGAGGAGGACCCCCCTGCCCCCCCAGGCAATTGAAGCAACAACAAAAATACATTACTGGGACGTGATCAAACTAAAAAGTTTCTGCACAGCCAAGAACACAGTAAGTAAAGCAAGCAGACAGCCCTCAGAATGGGAGAAGATATTTGCAGGTTATGTCCCTGACAAAGGTTTAATAACCAGAATCCACAGAGAACTCAAAAGTATTAGCAAGAAAAGAAAAAGTCATCCCATCTCAGGGTGGGCAAGGGACTTGAAGAGAAACTTCTCTGAAGAAGACAGGTGCACGGCCTACAAGACATATGAAAAAATGCTCATCATCCTTAATCATCAGAGAAATGCAAATCAAAACTACTTTGAGATATCATCTAACTCCAGTAAGATTAGCCCCTATCACAAAATCCCAAGACCAGAGATGTTGGCATGGATGTGGAGAAAAGGGAACACTTCTACACTGCTGGTGGGAATGCAAACTAATTAAGTTCCTTTTGGAAAGATGTTTGGAGAACACATTAGAGATCTAAAAATAGACCTGCCACTCGATCTTACAATTTCTCTACTAGGTATATACCCAGAAGACCAAAAATCACATTATAATAAAGGTATTTGTACCAGAATTTTTTTTTTTTTTTTTTTTGAGACAGAGTCTCAATTTGCTGCCCTTGGTAGAGTGCCATGGTGTCACAGATCAAAGCAACCTCAAATTTTTGGGCTCAAGTGATCCTCTTGCCTCAGCCTCCCAAGTAGGTGGGACTATAGGCCCTGCCACAAGGCCTGGCTTTTTTTTTTTTTTTTAAAGAAATAGAGTTCACTCTTGCTCATGCTGGTCTCTGAACTCCTGAGCTGAAGCAATCTACCCACCTTGGTCTCCCAGAGTGCTAGGGTTACATGGTGAATCACCATGCTTGGCCAACAAAATGACTTTCAACAATGATGAAAATATTCTGTATTTATGGTATCTGTATAGCATGAAAGCCACTAGCCACGTGTCATTAAACTCTTGAAATATAGCTAGTATGACCAAGGTAATTTAAATATCTACATATGGCCAGTAGTTATTCTCCATTGAATAGCTCAATCTATTTTTTTTTTTTTGCTGTTTTTGGCCGGGGCTGGGTTTGAACCTACCACCTCCGGCATATGGGGCCAGCGCCACCCTCAATCTATTGTTTTTGAGACAGTCTCACTTCGTTGCCCTTTGTAGAGTGCTATGGTCTCATAGCCCCCAGCAACCTCAAACTTTTAGGCTCAACCGATTCTCTTTCTCAGACTCCCAAGTAGCAGGGCCTGCCACAACGAAGGGTATTTTTTTTAAGAGACGGGGGTCTCACACTTGCTCAGGCTGGTCTTGAACCTGTGAGCTCAGGCAATCCACCCACCTCGGCCTCCCAGAGTGCTAGGATTATAGGTGTGAGCTACTGCGTCTGACCTGAATAGCTCAATCTTATCCTCATTTTTATATTTCACCTGTCTTCACCTATGTAATTACAAATATAAGAATATTAACACATTACAGCCTTCTCAAAAACACTATCCATGTGGATAGGGCACGGGCCACATACATCAGGGTTGGCGGGTTCGAACTCGACCTGGACCTGGCAGCAGTTTTCAACCTGTGGATCACGACCCACAGGAACTATGTTAAAGGGTCATGGCATTAGGAGGCTTGAGAGCCACTGTGCCAAACAATGAGAACAATAACAAAAAAAAAAAGCCAGGCGCTGTGGCAGGCGCCTGTAGTCCCAGCTACTTGGGAAGCTGAAGCAAGAGAATCGCTTAAGCCCAAGAGTTAGAAGTTGCTGTGAATTGTGATGCCACAGCACTCTACTGGTGACATAGTGGAGACTGTCTCAAAAAAACCAAAACACACTATCACTTAAAGTTAAACTTTTGAGGGATGCTAGAAATGTAGCTTGAAGTCTTAGGTTTCATCAGAATGTTTAAGAGGCAAATTATTGTTAATGATGTCTTACAGGAACCTAAAATTGATTAACCATGGGCTATACTTCACATTGACGTAAAAAGAAAACAATTATGTGTTTTTATTTATTTTTGGAGACGTAGTCTCACTATGTCACCCTCAGTAGAGTGCCGGAGAGTCACAGCTCACAGCTTAAGTGATTCTTTTGCCTCAGTCTCCCATGTAGCTGGGACTACAGGCACCTGCCACAACACCCAGCTTTTTTTTTGTTGTTGCTGTTGTCATTGTTGTTTAGCAGACCTGGGCTGGGTTTGATCCTGCCTGCCTCAGTGTATGTGGCTGAGCTACGGGCACCGAGCCATGTCTGTTAGTTTTAAAGATTTTCTTTGTTCTGTGAAGAATGCGCAAGACTGGCTCAGTGCCCAGTATTGCTCAGTGATTAAGGCACTGGCCACATACACTGGGGCTGGCAGTCAAACCCAACCTGGGCCTGCTACAAGAACAACCAACAACCAAAAAAATAGCTGGGCGCTGTGGCGGGCTCCTGTAGTCCCAGCTACTTGGGAGGCTAAGGCAAGAGAATTGCTTAAGCCCAAGAGTTTGAGGTTGCTGTGAGCTGTGACGCCATAGCATTCTACCAAGGGTGACATACTAAGACTGTCTCAAAAAAAAAAAAAAAACAGAATGTGCACGACAAAAAACTCAGAATCTTTACCAAAAGGACTTTAATCATTAATCTTACCTTTAGCTCTGCTTGTATGAACTCTTGCGCGCACCCAAACAACTTCATCAGCTCTTTGTGCTGTCAAGTCTTTAACTTGAACCAACACTCGATCTGCAACAAATAGTTAAACAATTGTTAAATTTGGAATTTACAGAGATTGTAATTAATTTTGCATGACAACTAGCATAAGTACTTGGTATCATCTTAAATAACTCTCTCCTCTTCAATAACAGTATCTTAACACCTTCCAAATGTGATTTGCCTTAAGTTTTGTGAACCGTACTTTCTAAATGTATCTCGAAAATCCACTCAATTCTCTACCATCTTCACTGCCACAATACTAAACTATTATTATCTTCTATGTAAACTATTGCAACAGCCTCCTAACTGGCAATCCTCTGGTCCCCTTCTAATTTAGTCTACATGCCATCAAAGACAGCTTCAAAACGCAGATATGAACACTTTAATTTGACTTAATAGGGCCAAACATAGCCTGTCATCACTTGCCTATGCCTAAGTGGACAGGGCACTCTTGTCTGTCTGCCTTAGTATGCAAGTCACCATGCCACAGAGAACGGTTATTTGCTCTACTCCATTCCCCAGGACACAGTAATTGATTCAAGGAAGGACATTTGTTACTCAAACTGAGCTAATCAAAATCCTTCTCTGGGACTTTTGATACAGATGCTGGGAATGAAGCTTTCCTCCCTGGAGTCACTGAGCTGAGTTGGTATAGGTCGTGGATATAAAACCCTAAAGAAAGCAGAGCCAAAAAGGGCAGAAAGCCCTGAAGAGGCTACTTGAGCCCCAAGATTCAATTGTGCTTGATGCCATCTCATAGTTTGTTTCCTATAGTTTTATGAGCCTTTTGGCTGTAAATGAGCTCCAACTATCATGTCTCTGGAAATTAGACAAAATATTATATCCATTTAGAGTTCCTCCCAAATAGAAAATAGCAATAAAGCAACTATTATGTAAAAACGACAATATGATACAACATTCAGAAATCATTTTGCTATTATTCTAACTATGCGATAATTTAATTTGAGAAAAAATATATGTATTAGCTAAAAACACAATAATAGTTATGACATTAAAATATCAAAGGTGTATATATCTCAATATACTTTTGGGGATATCAGAATGAAAAAAAAAATATATATATATACACACACGCATATATATAATTTGCCATTTAAAGTATGCCATTTAACATACAATATTCATTTAAAATATTTTCTTCTTTTTCTAGATTAGGGACCCTAAACTGACAATGTTTACACAGGGTTAAACAATGGCATCTATTTGAGTTATAAATGTAAGCTTTTCAGAATTATACTTCCAGAGTTAGGTCTTTAGTTATGCCAACCTTTTAATATTTTATGAAGAACATTCCTGGAGCAGAAAGAAAAAAAGCTTTATTTATTATCACAAAGCTACTAACCTGGTTTTTCTTGTGATTGTATCATTGAGGATACTCCATATCTCTCTTTAGCATAATCCTATAAGAAAAGTTTTTATATCATGACTTTTTCTGTAAAGACTAATAGCATAGTGAACATGTAAATACAAATAAATTTTTTTTATTAATTTAGAGAAATCAGTTTTATAATGTAGAAATCTGTCACTCATTTACATATGTACTCTACAGAAAAAAGAAAAGCACCCAGGTTTTGGTTAGTTTTTAAGGTCACCATTCCCAGATGGTTAGACCACATTTAATGCATGCTCAGATAAAATTACACACATGTACAACACATCTTTTAACTGTGTTGTTCAAAAAGGAGATGAAACAACTTCAAAGCAGGTATATAAATCTGCTCTGTGAAGGGAGTAGGATGACGTACTATAGTTTTATTAACTTCCTATTACAGGAAGAGATGTTCAAAGAGAACCCAAGTTTGGGATAAGCTTTCTGAGCACCAGATATCCACAGTTTTCAGAAATTGGAGATGTTAGGTTTAAGCTAACTACAACTTTCCTAATGTAAAACATCATCAAAAAAAATTCACCAGCTTCCTGCTTCTAAAAACCAGTTTCAAGACACCGGGTTACAAGGGTTCCACACTGACAATATGATAATATCAGATTTCTTGTTATAGGTTTAAGAGGTAGGAACAGGAGACAGAAGACCTAAGGTCCAGGTTGTTAACAAACCACACTTATTAAATAGATACCTGGCCTTTTATTTTAATATTATTTTACCCCTAAAATGATCTTTTCAGATCCTTTAGCTATAAAATGACGTAAGTCTGCCATAACGTTTACCTTATTGCTAGACCCCTGCTATTTGCCAGTGTACTGCTAGTTTATGTAATTAATCAGATCAAAAATAATTTCCTTAGATTTTTTTCAAGGTAACTTTAAGATGAAACAATGAATTTCTGTCACTCTACAGCTACCTGTTGAAATCCTAAAGATCTAGATTTCGCATGCATACCAAGGTAAACCAAACACATACACATAACATATACACGTTAACAATACATATAACATCTACATATACACTTACATTAACAACATGCTTACTGAACAACTTTTTTTCCAATATTAAAAATAATACACATTAAGGACAAAGATAACCCAGGCTGGAGTAGAGAAATACAGTCACACAATTAAATCAGCCCGAGGACAGCATAAATAAATTGTGTGAACACACACACACACACACACACACACACAAGGTCTCATCCATTTTAATTAGTACTATTCTTATTTCAGCAACCCATTTGGTCTTCTTAGGTACTTTGATCGCTAATGATGACCTATTTCTTAGGTACTTTACCGCTAAATCAGAATTCCTCAATATTAAAATCAGGTGCCAGACAGGGATTGAGGTTTAATATTACTACACATACAGCACACATAACTTGTAGGGTGGTTTCAAACTTTGATATCTGAACCGCACTTAAGTATTACAGGCTGTTACGAATTACCCACGTGATTTGAAGTTCATTTCGCCTCAAATGCATCCTCTGCAACCATTCCTACCTACGTAGGTAGCTGGGTCACAGAAAGGAAATAAAAGTGACACGTACTGTTTAAAGGTGTCACAGGGAAAGCCATTAAACACACTGGCACACGGTTTTAAGTACTATCGTTATACTGGGAACAGGAGGGCTGGGTACAAATCGATTACTAACAGTCATTAAAATTTTCCCGGGGAGAGGGCATAATGTGAAGGACGTGCCCAGCCCAGGGAGGCTATGGGGTGGCCTTGCCACTCCTACTTCCGGGGCAACTGGTGCTTCACGTCCACCAAACTCTGGGGACACGCTTCTGGGGGGCGTGTGAGGTGACCCTGTGAGAATGTGGTCCGGAGTGGGTCTGGTCCTGCTGCCAAGGCAACGGCCCGGGAGGGGGTCTCTGGGCGCTAAGACCCCAGGCCTGCGGCCGCAAAGAAAGTGCAGACAGGGACCCCGAGCTCACTCTCCCTCCTCCCTCAGCGCTGGCAAGCCCAGGGGTCTGTCTTCCCAAGCCCGGGAAAAGAGGAAACCCACTTCCGCCGCCTCCATGATCTCCCGCGGCTTCTCCTGACTCTTGCGGCTGGCGTTGGCGCTGGGCATCAGGACGCGAAACTGGGCAGTGGACACCACCCTCCCTCGTAGGCTTCCGTAGGGCAGGCCAAAGGGGCTTTCTCTCTCCCGCAGTCTCCACCCTCCCGGCCCTCCGATCCTCCAGCCCTCAGTACACGCGCTCGGACTCCGCGTGGAGGGCCGGCTACGGAAAGATCGCGAGAGCCGCGGCTACCACGAGATCCCGGAGTGCCGGCCCCGCGCAGCGTCTCTTCCCCTTCTTGCCCCGCCCCCCACGGGAGTTTTCCGGGAGTTAGAGGGAATTCACGAGAATTTGTGGAGGTGCTGCGGGATTGGCTCTTCAATTTAGTCCCCTCTGCGACTTGTGCTTCTTTCTCCTTCCAGCCCTTTCAGCTCCTCCGGCTTTGCCCTCTGGCTATTCACTAAAGCTTCCACTCAAGATCAGGCCTTGGTTTTTCGTCTCTGGGACTTTCCTACCGTCACTCTCCCCAGCGGCGATGTAGCTGCTTGGAGTCAGAAGAAGCCCCAAACCATTGTTATGTGTATTGGGACACAGGCGTGAAATTGGCTCGCTAAGGCAGCGTGGGGTGCCAATAGTTACCTAAGCGATGAGTGAAGTATAAACAGCATGGCGGCAACAACAACAGACTCCACACAATTGCACTAATCGCCTGGATCTGTTGCATTGTGGGGTTATCTAGTGGATGAATCTCCCATTAGGTTAGGCTTTTCTAAAATCTGGAAGCAAATCCCATTTGTTACCCTTTGCTAGTGTGGGAATCTCATCTTTCCATCTGTTCGTGAGATGTCTTCAGGCACTTCTCCCTTCCTTTGGCTCCCTTTCCTTGATAGATTATTCTTCTTTAGGTCATAGCCCTGGAGTAAGACTAAATTTATACTCTTCTGGCCTGCTTTCTTGAGGGTCAGAAGCAATGGCCACATATCATGTGCCTGAGGTCTCATGACTCTGCTCTAGTAAAGATACCACAGCGGCAACTGATGCTGTGACTTAGTTGAATTTGCAGTAGTCTGTTGTCAACCTCCTGGATCTGTCTGATTTTTGCAGGAACCATACTGGCGATAATAGGAATATGATGGAGACTATATCGACCATCAAGTCTTTAAGAGTTGCACTAATTTCTCCTGTTCCCTTTAGGGATATGATATTGTTTGTGATTTATCCTTCTTGGGACTTGGGGAAGTGATTTTAGGGTTCTGCTAATGGTTTGCTGTGTGGTCTCTGCCACCTTGTAGGTATCCAAATAAACTATGTATGCCAGGGCTTGAACTGCAGCTAATCTGAATCTTAGGAGAACACTTTGTGATCTAGGAATGTAAGAGGATGGGAAGCTGTCTCCCACTCACTTCCTTGTCTCTCTGGGAGGCTGTCTGAGGTATGGGACTTCTTGTCCCCCTCCACCAGTGGAGCTGCAGAATGTAAAACTGCTTAGTTGAAGTTAAGGGTGGTTGTTCAGTAACAGGGTATCCCACAACTCAAGTTGTAGTCATTTGGTCCCTTTTGTTTGGGTAAAAGGTGTGTGAGACAAGGATTATAGTGAGTTGGTACCTCTGACTTATACACTACTTTTTACTGGCTATGTAAACAATCTAAAAGTGGCTTTTTGGTTTTTTTTAGAGACAGAGTCTCACTTTGTCATCCTTGGTAGAGTGCAGTGGTGTCACAGTTCACAGCAACCTCCAGCTCTTGGGCTTAGGCGATTCTCTTGCCTCAGCCTCCTGACTAGTTGGGACTACAGGCGCCTGCCACAACACCCGGCTATTTTGTTGCAGTTTGGCTGGGGCCAGGTTGGAATCCACCACCCTCAGTATATGGGGCCGGCATCCTACTCACTGAACCACAAGCACCGCCCATAAAAATGGCTTGCTATAGCTTTACTGATGGAATCAATCAGGCCTTGACTTTGGCCTTTCTTGTCTTGGGTGTTCCTGTCTTGACAAGAATCAATGTGGGGTTTTGCCAACTACCAATACACCCATTCCAACTGATACATTTAGGAATCAAGAAAATGACTTACGGGTAGGCCCATGTATCCATTCAAGATTAGGACTCATTCTAGGGGTTGCTGTTAAGAGGTCTGAAGCACCATTGCAATTCTTGATCCTTTATATGTGATTCTTTTCCCCCTGGAAAAAAGAAGCTTACAGGATATCTGCTAAGTAGTTTACCACTGGTCCTTCTCTTTGTTCCTAATGCTCTGGAATTTCATAATGTATGACAGCTTGTGGGCCTAAATTCACCATTGTGCTGCTCATTCACTGGGCCTTTCCATCTGGAAACTCATTTTGTTCTGGGGTATTTTCTTAAAAACTTTTTGATGATTCTTTCTCTTCCATTTTCTCTCTTCTCTCTTTCTTGAATTCTTATTATTCACCTACTGGCCTTTCTGAGTTGGTCTTCTAATTTTCTATTTTCCATTTATTGCTTTTTTGATCTGCTTTTGAGAGATTTCTTCAACTTTATCTTGTTATCTTTCAATTTAAATTTTCTCATTTTTGTCATTATGTTCACAGTTTCCTAAAGCACTTTTATTGTTTTTTGAGTGATTCTTTAAAAGAATAGAATACTAGGCTCAGTGCCTATAGCTCAAGCGGCTAAGGCACCAGCCACATACACCGGCGCTGGTGAGTTCGAATCCAGCCTGGGCCTGCCAAACAACAATGACAACTACAACCAAAAAATAGCCGGGTGTTGTGGTGGGTGCCTGTAGTCCCAGCTACTTGGGAGGCTGAGGCAAGAGAATCACTTAAACCCAGGAGTTGGAGGTTGCTGTGAGCTGTGAATGCCATAGCACTCTACACAGGGTGACAGCTTGAGGCTCTGTCTAAAAAGAAAGAATAGAATACTAATCTTCTAACGTGTGTGTAATAACATCTTCTAATCTTACTGAACATTAATATATTATTAATCACCTTATTAATATAAGGTGATTTTTTTGAGTGAATTTTATTTTTATTTTTATTATTTTTTTGAAACAGAGTCTCACTTTGTTGCCCTGGGTAGAGTGCCGAGGCATTATAGTTCACAGCAACCTCAAACTATTGGGCTCAAGTGATCCTCTTGCCTTAGCCTCCCGGGCACTTGGCACTACAGGCGCCCTTCACAATGCCCGGCTATTTTTAGAGATGGGGTCTGGCTTTTGCTCAGGCTGTTTTAGAACCCATGAGCTCTGGCAATCCACCTACCTCAGCCTCCCAAGGGCTGGGATTCAAGGTTTGAGCCACCGTGGCTGGATTGAGTCAATTTTTTAAAGTGTTCTCTCTACATAGCCCATTTTTTTTTTTTTTATTGTTGGGGATTCATTGAGGGTACAATAAGCCAGGTTACACGGATTGCAATTGTTAGGTAAAGTCCCCCTTGCAATCATGTCTTGCCCCCATAAAGTGTGACACACACCAAGGCCCCACCCCCCTTCCTCCATCCCTCTTTCTGTTTCCCCCCCCATAACCTTAATTGTCGTCATATCAAAATTGAGTACATAGGATTCATGCTTCTCCATTCTTGTGATGCTTTACTAAGAATAATGTCTTCCACGTCCATCCAGGTTAATACGAAGGATGTAAAGTCTCCATTTTTTTTTTAATGGCTGAATAGTATTCCATGGTATACATATACCACAGCTTGTTAATCCATTCCTGGGTTGGTGGGCATTTAGGCTGTTTCCACATTTTGGCGATTGTAAATTGAGCTGCAATTAACAGTCTAGTACAAGTGTCCTTATGATAAAAGGATTTTTTTCCTTCTGGGTAGATGCCCAGGAATGGGATTGCAGGATCAAATGGGAGGTCTAGCTTGAGTGCTTTGAGGTTTCTCCATACTTCCATCCAGAAAGGTTGTACTAGTTTGCAGTCCCACCAGCAGTGTAAAAGCGTTCCCTTCTCTCCACATCCATGCCAGCATCTGCAGTTTTGAGATTTTGTGATGTGGGCCATTCTCCCTGGGGTTAGATGATATCTCAGGGTTGTTTTGATTTGCATTTCTCTAATATATAGAGATGATGAACATTTTTTCATGTGTTTGTTAGCCATTCGTCTGTCGTCTTTAGAGAAGGTTCTATTCATGTCTCTTGCCCATTGATATAAGGGATTGTTGGCTTTTTTCATGTGGATTAATTTGAGTTCTCTATAGATCCTAGTTATCAAGCTTTTGTCTGATTGAAAA
The DNA here is from genome assembly GCF_027406575.1 of Nycticebus coucang. Lineage (NCBI taxonomy): Eukaryota > Metazoa > Chordata > Mammalia > Primates > Lorisidae > Nycticebus > Nycticebus coucang. The sequence continues at coordinate 28,350,959 of NC_069786.1, forward strand.
TATGCAAATATCCTTTCCCATTGTGTAGGTTGTCTCTTTGCTTTGGTTATTGTCTCCTTAGCTGTACAGAAGCTTTTCAGTTTAATAAGTCCCATTTGTTTATTTTTGTTGTTGTTGCAATTGCCATGGCAGTCTTCTTCATGAAGTCTTTCCCCAGGCCAATATCTTCCAGTGTTTTTCCAATGCTTTCTTTGAGGATTTTTATTGTTTCATGCCTTAAATTTAAGTTCTTTATCCATCTTGAATGAATTTCTGTGATTGGGGAAAAGTGTGGGTCCAGTTTCAGTCTTTTACATGTAGACATCCAGTTCTCCCAACACCATTTATTGAATAGGGAGTCTTTCCCCCAAGGTAAGTTCTTGTTTGGTTTATCCAAGATTAGGTGGTTGTAAGATGTTAGTTTCATTTCTTGGTTTTCAATTCGATTCCAAGTGTCTATGTCTCTGTTTTTGTGCCAGTACCATGCTGTCTTGAGCACTATGGCTTTGTAGTACAGACTAAAATCTGGTATGCTTGATGCCCCCAGCTTTATTTTTATTACTAAGAACTGCCTTAGCTATACGGGGTTTTTTCTGGTTCCATAGAAAACGAAGAATCATTTTTTCCAAATCTTGAAAATACGAGGTTGATATTTTGATAGGAATGGCATTGAATAGGTAGATTGCTTTGGGAAGTATAGACATTTTAACAATATTGATTCTTCCCATCCATGAGCATGGTATGTTCTTCCATTTGTTAATATCCTCTGCTATTTCCTTTCTGAGGATTTCATAGTCTTCTTTATAGAGGTCCTTCACCTCCTTCATTAGGTATATTTCTAGGCATTTCATTTTCTTTGAGACTATGGTGAAGGGAGTTGTGTCCTTAATTAGCTTCTCCTCTTGACTGTTATTGGTGTATACAAAGGCTACTGACTTGTGGACATTGATTTTATATCCTGAAACATTACTGTATTTTTTGATGACTTCTAGGAGTCTTGTGGTTGAGTCTTTGGGGTTCTCTAAGTATAAGATCATGTCGTCAGCAAAGAGGGAGAGTTTGACCTCCTCTGCTCCCATTTGGATTCCCTTGATTTCCTTGTCTTGCCTAATTGTATTGGCTAGAACTTCTAGCACTATGTTGAAGAGTAAAGGTGACAGAGGACAACCTTGTCTGGTTCCAGTTCTAAGAGGAAAAGCTTTCAGTTTTACTCCATTCAGTAAAATATTGGCTGTGGGTTTGTCATAGATAGCTTCAATCAGTTTTAGAAATGTGCCACCTATGCCTATACTCTTCAGTGTTCTAATTAGAAAAGGATGCTGGATTTTATCAAATGCTTTTTCTGCATCTATTGAGAGGATCATGTGATCTTTATTTTTGCCTCTGTTAATATGGTGGATAACATTTATGGACTTGCATATGCTAAACCAGCCTTGTATCCCTGGGATGAAACCTACTTGATCATGATGAATAACTTTTTTGATAATAAGCTGTAATCTATTGGCTAGGATTTTGTTGAGAATTTTTGCATCTATATTCATGAGTGAGATTGGTCTGAAATTCTCCTTTTTGTTTGGGTCTTTTCCTGGTTTTGGTATCAGGGTGATGTTTCTTCATAGAATGTGTTGGGGAAGATTCCTTCTTCCTCAATTTTTTGGAATAATTTCTGCAGTACAGGAATAAGCTCTTCCTTGAAGGTTTGATAGAATTCTGGTGTGAAGCCTTCTGGACCAGGGCATTTTTTGTTTGGAAGATTTTTTATTGTTTCTTTGATCTCAGTGCTTGAAATTGGTCTGTTCAGGACCTCTATTTCTTCCTGGCTAAGTCTAGGGAGAGGGTGTGATTCCAAGTATTGATCCATTTCCTTCACATTGTCAAATTTCTGGGCATACAGTTTCTGGTAGTATTCAGAAATGATCTCTTGTATCTCTGTGGGATCAGTTGTTATTTCCCCTTTATCATTCCTGATTGAGGTTACTAGAGATTTTACTTTTCTATTTCTCGTTAGTCTGGCCAATGGTTTATCTATTTTATTTATTTTTTCAAAAAACCAACTCCTTGTTTCATTAATTTTCTGAATGATTCTTTTGTTTTCAATTTCATTGATCTCTGATTTGATTTTGGATATTTCTTTTCTTTTTTTTTTTTTTTTTGAAGAGACAGAGTCTCACTTTATGGCCCTCGGTAGAGTGCCGTGGCCTCACACAGCTCACAGCAACCTCCAACTCCTGGGCTTAAGTGATTCTTTTGCCTCAGCCTCCCAAGTAGCTGGGACTACAGGCACCTGCCACAACACCCGGCTATTTTGTGGTTGCATTTTAGCCGAGGCCGGGTTTGAACCCGCCACCCTCGGTATATGGGGCCGGCGCCTTACTGACTGAGCCACAGGCGCCGCCCAGATATTTCTTTTCTTCTACTGAGTTTAGGCTTAGATTGTTCTTCTTTTTCCAATTCAATAAGATCTCTTGTGAGATTGTTAATGTGCTCTCTTTCTGTTTTTCGAATGTAGGTGTGTAAAGCGATGAATTTTCCTCTCCAAACTGCTTTTGCAGTATCCCACAGGTTTTGGTAGCTTGTGTCTTCATTGTTGTTATGCTCAAGGAAGTTAATGATTTCCTGTTTTATTTCTACTGCACCCATCTGTTATTCAACAGAAGATTGTTTAATTTCCATGCCTTTGGGTGGGGTCGAGCGTTTTTGTTAGAGTTGAGTTCCACCTTTAGTGCCTTATGGTCTGAGAAGATACAAGGTAAAATTTCAATTCTTTTGATTCTGTTGATATTTGTTTTGTGTCCCAGGATGTGATCAATTTTGGAGAATGTTCCATGGGGTGATGAGAAGAATGTATATTCTTTATCTTTGGGGTGGAGTGTTCTATATGCGTCTATCAAGCACAGTTGTTCTAGGGTCTCATTTAAATTTGTTATATCTTTGTTTAATTTCTGTTTAGAAGATCTGTCCAGCTCTGTAAGAGGAGTGTTAAAGTCCCCTGTTATGATGGTATTATCAGATATCATATTGCTCAGACTGAGTAAGGTCTGTTTCAAGAATCTGGGAGCATTTAAATTGGGTGCATAGATATTTAGAATTGAAATGTCTTCTTGTTGTATTTTTCCCTTGACCAATATAAAGTGACCATCTTTGTCTTTTCTGACTTTAGTTGCTTTAAATCCACATGTATCTGAAAATAAGATTGCAACTCCTCTTTTCTTCTGAATTCCATTTGCCTGAAAATTTGTCTTCCAACCCTTGACTCGGAGTTTTAATTTGTCTTTTGAAGCCAGGTGTGTTTCTTGCAGACAGCAAATGGATGGCTTGTGTTTTTTAATCCAGTCAGCCAATCTATGTCTCTTCAGTGGGGAATTCAAGCCATTAACATTTATTGAGATAATTGATAAGTGTGGTAGTATTCTATTCATCTTATTTTGTGAGAGTCCATTGCTTAGTTTTATCTTTTGCATCAGTGTGGAGGTTTGGTTCTGTCCTTTAATTTCTGAGTTCTTACTTTGCTGCTGATCCATTGTGGTGGTCAGTGTGCAGAACAGGTTGAAGTATTTCCTGTAGAGCTGGTTTTGTTGTGGCGAATTTCCTCAATGTTTGTATATCCGTAAATGATTTGATTTCTCCGTCAATTTTGAAGCTTAGCTTAGCAGGGTACAAAATTCTGGGCTGGAAATTGTTCTGTTTAAGTAGATTAAAGGTAGGTGACAATTGTCTTCTTGCTTGGAAAGTTTCATTAGAGAAGTCTGCGGTCACTCTGATGGATTTGCCCCTGTAGGTCAACTGGTGCTTACTCCTGGCAGCTTGCAGAATCTTTTCTTTTGTCTTGACTTTGGACAGGTTCATCACAATGTGTCTTGGAGAAGCTTGGTTAGAGTTGAGGCGACCTGGGGTCCGATGGCTCTCTGAAAGCAGTGTGTCAGAATCTTTGGTGATATTTGGGAAATTTTCTTTTATAATATTCTCTAGTATGGCTTCCATTCCTCTGGGGCATTCTTCTTCCCCTTCTGGGATTCCTATAACTCGTATGTTGGAACGCTTCATAAAGTCCCATAATTCTGACAGTGAACATTCTGCTTTGTCTCTCTTCTTTTCTGCCTCTTTGACTATCTGAGTTATCTCAAAAACTTTGTCTTCTACCTCTGAAATTCTTTCTTCTGCATGGTCTAACCTGTTGCTGATACTTTCCATTGCATCTTTAAGTTCCCTAATTGACTGTTTCAGTTCCTTCAGCTCTGCTATATCCTTTTTATATTCTTCATATCGTTCATCTCTTATTTGATTCTGTTTTTGGATTTCCTTTTGGTTATTTTCCACTTTATTAGCAGTTTCCTTCATTGTTTCCATCATTTCTTTCATTGTTTTCAACATGTGTATTCTAAATTCCCTTTCTGTGATTCCTAACATTTCTTTATAGGTGGAATCATCTGCAGTAGCTACCTCATGGTCCCTTGGCGGGGTTGTTCTGGACTGGTTCTTCATGTTGCCTGGAGTTTTCTGCTGATTCTTTCTCATGAGTGATTTCTTTTATCTGTTTCGTTGCCCTAATTTTCCTTTCACTTCCTCTTGCTCTTTAAGTTCTCGTGCCTGTGGACTAAGGGTTAAAGGACCAGAAGGGTGAGAAGGTTGAAGAGCAAAAAAGCGACGAAAGAAAGGAGGACCGAGTGATAAGAAAAACAAGGAAAAATAGAGAAAGGAGAGGGGGTGGGTAAAAGGAATATTGAGAAAAAGAAGAGAGGCACCGAAAGAGGGAGACAGAGCAATATAGGTGTACAGTAGGGTACTTTGACACAACCTTAAAAAAGAAAACCCACCTTCTGGGTGTGCCCAGTTGGGTGGTTCCCTTGAGGTCAGCAGCTCTTTGCTAACCTGATCAGACACAGTACCCCACCTCCACCAAGTAGAGAGGAAAGACAAAAATGCTATAAATCAAACCAAAACAAGCAAACCGAAAACTTTATGGGATAAAATTGGGTGAAAAACCAAATAATAGTGGTAGAAGCACTAGCAAAAATGAAGTTCTAGTTATTGAAAAAGGCAGCAATGGGAAATTATAATTAAACTAGAAAAATTGAGAAAGAAAAAGGACCTGTATGTAAAAGGTTGAAATAAAAAAACAAAAGAACATCAAAATAAACCAAAAAAACACAACCAAAACCAAAGCAGTATGTATATGTTATTGAATATTGTCTGGGCAACACGTGGTATTCTGGGGTATGAGATGTTAATCACAGTTCCAACACGACTGGAGGCTGCTGATTTCTCAAACCCAAGCAGGTAGACACCCTAAATCTCTCTTCAGCGCACTTAAAAGGCATTTTGGACTTGTAAACTTGCTGAGCAGAAGCTTTCCCAGGAAAGTGCTTGTTGCTGGAATCACTGCTGAAGTAGCTATCCACTTACCCAGTGTGCCAAAACTGGTCTCACTCTGCCCCTGAGGGTTATGGCTGCAAGGCAGCTCAGACCCCACCCTTAGGCTACTTGGTCGCTGGGTTACCAGCTCCCACCCAATTCTAGCTCTGTGACCCTGAGGGTGGAGCTTGCCGGGGCAGATCGCTCACAATGGCTGCCTGTGACCCAGAACCAAACACTATTAGCTCCGTCTGGCTTAGCGGCTCAGACTGGGGCCCTAGACAAAGGCCAAAGTTCTCCACACTCCCGCTCAGGCTCTCCCCAAGGCAGTTCAGCTGAGTGCGAAGTCCAAAGGCACCAAATCTGTTCACAGGTAAGGCTTTCTGGTTTGCAGTCTCGCTGCTACTGAACTTACAGTTACGGGCGGGTTTAAATGGATTGAACACACACGACCACTTGCCATTTTTCCACTGTTTTAGTCCTCCTCTTGGGGTCCAGAAGTCTCTCACTGACTCCCTGTATCCTCCCAGGGGTGATGATAGGCAGATCCTACCAGCCAGAGATGCCTGGAGTCCTATCTCCCCAGACTCACAGTGCCCAGATGCAAGGAAGCTGTGACTTGGCCGCCATCTTGCTCCGCCTTCATCCATAGCCCATTTATTACAAGTGGCTTTTTGTTTGTTTTTCATCTCTATCTTCCATGTTAGAGACCTTCCTCAGCTATCTGGTGAATGCTTAACTGCCTGCTTATGTTAAAAGCTAATTAGAAGCTGTGAGCACTTGCATGAGGGCATTTGTAAATTTTTAGTTTACTGTGTGATGCTTTGGTTAGGCTGTATGATGGGTGTTAGTATATTTAGCTCTTTCCCTTTGGCCGGTCAGATTGTTCCGCAAAAAAACTCTTCTGATCTCCTGCCTGAAGAGTAAAGGTCTGACTGCTAGTGTTCTAGGGATATTTTTTTTTTTGTAGAGACAGAGTCTCACTTTATGGCCCTCGGTAGAGTGCCGTGGCATCACACAGCTCACAGCAACCTCCAACTCCTGGGCTTAAGCGATTCTCTTGCCTCAGCCTCCCGAGTAGCTGGGACCACAGGCGCCCGCCACAACGCCTGGCTATTTTTTGGTTGCAGTTTGGCCGGGGCCGGGTTTGAACCCGCCACCCTCGGTATATGGGGCTGGCGCCTTAACGACTGAGCCATAGGCGCCGCCCAATTCTAGGGATATTTTTTATTCAACATGTATTTGGTCATGAAATTCCTAATTTTTGCTATTATGCCCCTAGTTTTGGTACAGTACCCAGCTCCCAAAATCAAAGTACCCACGAGGTAGGAAAGGGCACTTGTCCAAAAAGTAGAGCAGGGAGGGATGCAAGGATCAGACTTCTCACGTAGCTTTCCCCAAAACAATCTCTCTATATAACTCCTGTTCCTCATCTTCATTTCTCCAGGTACTTGCTACTGCTTTTTGTGAGTCTTTAGGCTTTTATGGTATAAAATAGATTGTTTCTCAGCTTTCCTAATTGCTACCTTAGGGTTCAGCTTTTTTATATCTGCTAAGTAGGTTACTACTTTCTAGCTTTCCACATTTTGGAGCTATTGTCTGCTCTCCTGTTCTCCCATCCTCTTGATTGTGGTTTTTGTGGGATTAGGTGCAGAAGCAAGATTAGAACTGCCACCGTAACACAGAAGTTCTTTTTATGTTTTATTTTATAATGTCGTTGTATACAAGGTGTATATGTGATGACTGTAGCTACCAGAATGATACCAATCTTATACATTCTTTCAACAGGTATTTATTGAGAGTTGACTATATGCCAGGCATAGATATTTGGGATACATTAGAGAACAAAGTAGATAAAAATCTCTATTCTTGTGGATCTTATGTTTTAGAGGATGAAGATAGATAATAAATTAAACACAATAAGTGTATTATATAACATTTTAGAAAGTGATAATAAGAAAGAAAAGCAGAGCCAGGTGAGGGGAATGAGAGTGCCAGGGAGTAGGAAGGTGGGGTGCGTTACAATATTAAATATGGTGATCAGGGTAGGGCTTCATTGAGAAAGTGACATTTGGAGATTTGAAGGCAGTGAGAGATTGTGCCCTTGTGTATGTCTAGGGCAGCAGTTCTCAACCTGGGGGTTGCGACCCATAGGAACTGTATTAAAGGGCCATGGCATTAGGAAGGTTGGGAACCCCTGGTCTAGGGGAACATTCCAGGCAGAAGAACAGCCAGTGCAAAGGCTTTAAGATGGCAGTTCTGTATCTCATGTAACATCTTTAAGGCCTTTGGAATATATAGGGTTCTTTGTCTCTGTTCTGAATGATTCTGGTTTGCCAAACTTTTCTTTAAAAAAAATTGTCTAAAAAACACATACAATTTACCATCTTAACTTTTTTCAAGTATACAGTTCAATAATGTTAACTATATTCACACTGTTGTATAACAAATCTCAAGAACTTTTTCTGAGAAACTGAATTCTGTATCCATGGAACAACAGCTCTCCATTTCTTCCTTCTACAAGTCCATGACAACCTCCATTCTTCCTGTTTTCATGATTTGACTACTCTAGATACCACATATAAACGGAACTGTAGTATTTATCCTGTTGCAAATTGCCAACCTTTCTGAATTCTTGTATTGCAAATTCATTCTGGTTCCAGTCTTATTATTATTACCTCTCTCAAGTTTGCGTGTAGTGCAAATCTTAGCATCCCTATTTACAAGCTGAATTCAGTGGGATGCCTTTTAGTGCAAAGAATATAAATCCTGACCCAAGACTGTCTTAAACAGTGATGGAATATATGGCTCACACAGTAGGAAATGTGGAAAGGGGAGAGTTCAGGTTTGGTTGACCCATCCATCCGGTAATATCACCAAGGATCGAGCCTATATCCTTGCTCTGTAGGCTTTGTCCTCAGGTTGGCAGTGAAATGGCTGCAGCTAATCTGGCATAACACCCTGTCATGATAACATTAGGGAAGGATACAAATTGTGTAGCTTCCTCTGCCTCTGTTTTAAACATAGAAACCTCTCCTCAAAATTCCTCACATCTTATTGGCCAGAATCAGATCACTTGCCTATGCTTGAACCAGTTACTGGTAAAGGAAATGGGATCCGTAGGCCAATCAGCTGTACCCCAGTGTTTTGTAGGTGGGTTGGGAGTGTTGCCTACTGGAGCACAGGGTTACATGAGGGAGAGGTGGACACCTAAATAAAATCAGATTCTCTTAGGAAAGAGGAAGAGTAGAATGGGTGTGCTGAAAAGATAGCCAACAGCATTTATGACAGTAGCTGTGTGATTTGAGGAATGTCATTTAACATCTCTGATCCTTAGTTTTCTCAAGAAAACAAGAATAATGATATTTTTCTCATGCAAGGTTTAAATGACATAATAATTACAATGAGAAAACATACATAAGACGCTCAGGACAGTCCATGGCACATACTATTGCTTGGTTCAGTGGTTTTCAAATTGTGGTCGTTGGGCCAACAGTAACAGCATTGGCATTGTGTGGTGTTATGGGCAAAATTGTATACCCCTTACTTCTTCCTAATTCCCAGTATAGGAAGTTGAAGTCCTAACCTCCTATATCTCAGAATGTGACTATTTGGAGATAAGGTCTTAAAATAGGTGATAAAGTCAGAATGAGGTAATTAGGGTGAGTTCTAATCCAGCAGGAGTGGTGTCCTCAGAAGAAGAAATCTGTGTGCACAGATGCACACAGAGGGAAGACCATGGGAGGATACAGGGAGAAGGCAGCTATTTACAAGGCGAGAAGAGAGGCTTTGGAAGAAACCAACCCTGTCAGCATCTTAATCTCAGACTTCCAGCTTCCAGAACTGTGAGAAAATAAATTTCTTTCATTTAAGCCACCTAGTGTGTGGTGCGTTGTTATGGCAGTCTGAGCAAACTAATGTACTTGGGAGCTTGTTAGAAATGTAAAGTCTTTGGCCCCATCCCAGACTACTGAATCAGAAACAGCAAAATCCAGCTGTTTTAAAAACACTTTAGGTGATTCTTATGCACTGGCTAGCCTAGTTGTTAAGGATATAGGAACCTGACTAGCCTGGGTTCTCATCTTGACTCTACCACTTTGTGATGTGGGGTACTTTTTTTTTTTTTTTGTAGAGACAGAGTCTAAAAACCTCTCTGTGCCACCTACATACTCATATGAATGGCAAAACATAACTATAGTCCAGAAAGTAGAAGGGAAGAGGAGAGAGAGGGGAGGGAGGAGGGGTATGAGAGGAAGGAGTGGATTTGGGGGGACCTCACCTAATGTACATGATGCAATGGTACATTTCAAAACTGTTAAGAAATAAGTATAGGGTGGCGCCTGTGGCTCAAAGGAGTAAGGCGCTGGCTCCATATGCCAGAGGTGGTAGGTTCAAACCCAGCCCTGGCCAAAAAAACAAAAACAAACAAAAAAAAGACCAGAGACTTAAAAAAAAAAAAGAAATGAGTATAATTGTGATGGATGTATTACTTAGTTCAATGTAAACATTTCACCTTGTATATCGAAGCAGTACCCTGAACCCCATAAATGCATCAATGTACAAAGTTATGATTTAATAAAAAATAATTTAAAAAAACCTCTCTGTGTTTGTTTCCTCATCCGTAAAATGGGGATAATCCTAGTCCCTAACTCTTAGGTTGCTATGGTGATAAATCTGTCCAGATAAAATTTAGAACAGTGCTTGGTGCATAGTTAATGCTCAAAAAGTGTGAGTATATGTAAGATGCATAACATGTAAATGTTAAATCTGAATCTCATTTGAAATGATTGAGTTTGAAAAAACAGATAGCTAAACTTATTGGAATTATTTGTTAAGTGAACACGTAGTAAAGGACCTGAGAACTCGCTTGAGTAAAGTTGAATACTCAAGTCCCTATTTTGGCTCCTTGACACTCTTTTTTTTTTTTTTTTCTTAGTTCCTGGTTTATGAGTGTGATGTGGAGAATGCAAATTGTGCCAAATTCTTTGGAGTTTATGGAGATACTACATGGCACACATTGTTATGTTGGTCTCATCCTCTGTGGAGGCCCGTTGTCATCAATTTTATTTCCTGTTCTCATGAGAACTTTACCTTTTTCTTCTCTTTGCATTCTGTTCTTGACAGATTGTCTAGTTTCTCACTTGGACACTTACCCTCTTTCCCTGACAGCCCATTTAAAACCACCTTCTCTTAACAGTTTTCCATCAAGGCATCTAGTCATTTCCCTTGTTTTTCATCTGCCTTCTATCTGAGGTGATTCCAATTGTTTTACAGTGTGCAGCTGCCACTAGATACTAATGACATTTTCACTGGGCAAGTTGCATTTCCCAGCCTTATTTCTGTATATTCGATTGTCTTCAGTATTTTATGTGAGTGGTAAACACACTGGGTAGAAACAACTCAATAAATGACAAACAGTAAAATGAATAATAAAAAGTTATAGTCTCATAAAATGAGAATGAGTGGGGGGCCCTCTCCCAAATAGAAGTAAGCCAGGGACTCAGGATGTTATGAAAGTGCTGGATGGTTTCTACTTTCCATTAAAATAGTCTTTCAGTCCCAAATTTGTAGTTTTGTAACTCTTCCCTGCAATTTGCAATTCTCTTTTCCTTCCACTCACCATTTTAATCACTCTACAAAACATAGCCATTCATTTATTGTATAGGCCACAAATCGTGGTGTCATTTCTTACTGCTTTCTTTTCTCTCTAACATTCAAAATTCTACTAAAGTCTTTCTGCTTTTTCCTTTTTAACATTATCCATCTCTAACTCATCTCAAAAACCAGACTATCTACAATTGTGGGGAACTGGAAAGTTAAAGGTAAATAATTTATTTGGTAAGATTATCTCCAGTTTTATTTTGGAAATCCATATATAACTACAGCCATATCCAGAAAAAAAATTTTTTGAGACAGAGTCTCACTCTGTTGCTCTGGGTAGAATGCCCTGGCATCCGCCTCCCTCACAGCAACCTCAGATTCCTGGGGTCAAGTGATCCTCCTACCTCAACCTCCCAAGTAGCTGGGACTGCAGGTGCCACCACAATGCCTAGCTAGTTTTTTCTATTTTTAATAGAGATGGAGTCTGGCTTTTGCTCAGGCTGGTCTTAATCCTGAGCTCAAGTGATCCTCGCTCTACCTCAGCCTCCCAGGGCGGTAGGATTACAGGCATGAGCCACCACTCCAGCACAGAAATTCCATAAAGGCCTTTAAACTGGACCCTTCCAATGTATTATAATGTAAAATATAAGAAAATGTGAAATATATTACACTTTTAAAAAAATTGTAAGTGGGTGAGGAGGTGGGGGAAAAATCTCAGGGATGGCAATTATAAAACTCTCGTGGGCCTCTTGTCTGACTCTTCCTATTCATTATTCAGATTCCCTTTTACTGTTTTCTGCTTTGCTCATTTTGACATAATACCCTTCAGTTTTTCACTATAAGCTCACCACTTCCACTATCAATCACTATGTGATTTTTTTACTTTCAGGAAAAGTTTTTACTTTTAGAAATACATTTTACTGATAATTACTTTCCCAAACCTAATGTCCTTTTTCTGCTTTTTTTTCCCCCTTTTCTATTTTCATTAAGGGTTCTGACTATGACTTTAGACCTATTTTTCATATTCTGAAGAATAACTATTTGTGTCATAGGGTGTCCATAAAGTTTATGTGCACTTTACTATGTTAAATTATCATAAATTGCACACGAACTTTATGTCCACTCTGTATATACAAGTCATTCTAAATTAAAAACATTCCATTCCATTTACTTTACTTCTTCATTTTAGTAAGTAATTCTGTGATTCAAACTCAGATTAGTTTTCCTAATTGAGTCTCATTGTTAAAAAAATCTAGTTTCTCACTATTCCCTTAGCTGTGGTAGGTCATGTTTCCAAATATGACTGCAATGATATCTCTCATTCAGTATGTTTTTTGCAGCGTGGCTGAGACATTCCCTCATAAGAAGTAGTCCTTTTTCACTGTCTTTGAATCTATACTGATCTATTTTGACCAATAGAATGTGATCTCCAAGACTGAGCCTTAATATCTTAGAATGTTCTTTCTTGAAACCATTTGCCATGCTGTGAGGAAGCTCAAAAAGCCACAGGAAAACACCTCACAGAGGATAACTGAGGACTCTGGCCAACAACCTTAGCTCAGCTCCCAGCTGCAATGTGAATGAAGCCACTTTAAATGTTCTAGCCACCACAGAGCCCTAGTCAACACTCTGTGAGTTAGAACTGCCTGATCAACCATAGAATTTTTTTTTTCCATTGAGACAGAGTCTCACTTTGTCACCCTTGGTAGAGTGCCATGGCATCATAGCTCACAGCAACCTCAAACTCTTGGGCTCAAGTGATTCCCTTGCCTCAGCCTCCCTAGTAGCTGGAACTACAGGCGTTTTCCACAATGCCTGGCTATTTTTTGTTTGTTTGTTTAGCAGGCCTGGGCTAGATTTGAACCCACCAGCCAGGAGCATGTGGCCAGCACCCTAACCACAGAGCTACAGGCACCCAGCCAAAACCATAGCATCTTGAGAAATAATAGCCTTTGTTTTAAGCCACTGCATTTTGAGATGGTTCATGATGCAATAACACCTGATGCAAGTTCACCGATCACCTCATCACCATCAAACCAATGCAAAGAAAACAACTTACCTTCTGGGTCTTCACAATCACTTTGGCTCTATACACAAACTGGCTAATCCTTCAGTGATTATGAAATGGCCAAATAATAATAACAATACTAATTAACACTTTTTAAATGCTTATGATGATCCAGGCACTGTTTTAAGTGTAATATATTAAATTTTTAGAACAACCTTTTAAGCTCTGTTCTATTATTATCCCCATTTTATAGATGGGAAAACTAAGGTGCAGCAAGGCATAGAAACTTGCACAAAGTCAACCAGTAGGTGGTGGAAAACACCATTAGAACCCAACCATCAGACCCGGGAGCCACATGCTTAGCTACTGTGATGTCCTGCCTCCCATAAGTAATGCTTCAAGCTTACAGGTTAATCCTAAAATAACTTAGGTGAATGTAGCATTATTCAATCTGTGTTACTTGGTACTCCCACTTTAGTTAAGGAAGTTCTTTGATTGCCTCAGTTACATTTAGAGAAGTCTGATGTTAGAAAGTCTAAATGCTTGACTGTATCCACGTTCATATTTTAGGGTAGGAGTGAGCGTTTGTCTGGTTCCCCCGGGTTCCACATCCCTGTGAGGCCACCCCAGAGGGCAGCAGAGGACCGAGGGGGCGGAGGAGCAGAACGGGTGGAAGGTCCCTGCCAGTGGCGGGGCCGGGCGCAGTTCTTCCAGCGCCCACTCAGCTGGGAGAGCCAGGCCGTAGCCCCCAGTCCCTCATCACCCAGCGACTGAAGGAGGGGATAGCCTCCTCTAATAAGAAGGGCCACCGCAGCCCAAACCGTGCCAGTCAGACTTGGAGCTGAGGAGTCTCCGCTCCCGTTATGAGATTGCAACCTCTAAGCCAGCTACCCTGTGTACTGGCTTCAGGTCCCTCTCTCTTTCTGGGAAAGGGCGTGATTTTGCATCAAGCAGCCCTTAAAGTCCTTCTGCTTGTTATTTGCCTCATTACTGCCCCAGGGACTCTGGAGGAAAGGTTTAAAAGTTAATTGTAAAATTCAGTAGGTCTTTGTTTTTATTATCTGCTGCTTAATCATTACTAACCTTTGGGAAAATTGCTTTCTTCTCTGAGCCTCAATGTCCTTAGCTGTAGAATGGCTCTTTATCTTATGTTTATGTTGTGAGAGATAAGTCAGCCTTATAGTCAAAGCCCTTGGCCTCATTTTACCAAGCAACCATCCCGGTCGCTATTATTTACATGCACAGTTCACATTGTGTGTCACATAGCATGTGGCCTTAGCATGAAAGCAGCAAAGGGTAGAGCTGGTGTTTTGTGCTCTGCAACACAGTGTTTGCTCAGGAAATAGATAATCACTACTATATGTTTTGGAAAAGTGCTATCTTTTAAATTCTTCTCTTTTTACTTCTTATTTTACTGCCATCCTGTAAGTGCTTTAGAGAGATGTGGTATGAATCTGACTTCTCAACCAAGGACTGGTCTCTTTTCCTTAGTGTACTCCACTGGCACTGGTAATGCCATGTGGATGAAGAAGTATTGCTCTCTCTAATTACAGCTAACAAAGACTCAAGCCTAACCACAGCTGTATCTTCTGTCATTGGGAAGTCACATAAGGAATAGACTTATAATAAGGATTTGCTACCGGAAACATAATTCTCAGGATGACAAATACCTAGATTATGTCCCTAGACAAATACCTGTGACAAAAACCTGAGGGCTATTGTCCAGAGGTTGTGTGTGTGTGTGGTATTCTTCAGTCAGTGGGGATTAATAAATGAGGATGATAACACTCAGAATCTTGGAAGGGCAGGTGTCGAAGAGGCCCCTTTGACTTCTGCAATGGGGCCTGACAGCCCATGCACTGAGTTCCATAATTTATGCCTCCAGCACAGAATCTGTGCAAAGCAGGAATGACCATATCAGCATTTTGGGATTTAAAGCTGGCTTCTCTTACTCACAGATCCTCTTCCTAAAATTGTAAGGATGATGATGCAGCTCAATGATTTCACTTTATTTTAGAATAAACTTTTTATTATCTAAATGAAAATACAATGGAGTATAATTTAATGGAACTTAAGAATTCAGTTACAATGACTCTTTTTTCAATTGTTATTATTACATCGCTTTAATTAATCGGAAATTCATAAATTAAAGGAGTATGTCATATAAATCTCATGGAATAGAGATTTGTGATGTCCTGTCTCCCATAAATAATGTAAGGGAAATGTTTTTGATGCATGTAAATAAATTTAGAGACATTGTGGGTGCACCTGTTCCTAGTATGCCCCCCCATATATGTGAAACTCCTGCACAGGATGAACGTCTGTTGGTGTCAGTATAACAATAACAAAACAAAGTTGGGCTTTGGGCAGGGAAGTCTTTGGTGGGCGGGGAGCCACCATCTGCAGCTAGCTGCGTGTTCTGATGCTCGTCAACCAGGAAAGGGAGTCTAAGGCTTCCAAATGATTTTCCCCCTTCACAAAATTGTTATGAAATAAAATACAAATCCTTCCTGAATGTTCCTAGCTTTCCTTCCTTTAGAGGAGGTTTTCGGTCAATGGGAAACAAAGCCTTATTCAAAGGATTAAAGCCACAGTCATTCCATTGTTTATGGGCTTCAATAATGTGACTTTCCTTCCACAGACAAAATTTTCAATTCACAAATCATCTAAAAAACAGGAAATTTTGGGGAAACGTGATTAGGATAACAAACAAGGGGTCTATCGTGTGGTATAGAAGTTTACACAAACAGGCATCTGATTTTAAGGTTTTTTTGTTTTTGTTTTTTTGACAATGCTGGGCTTCTGGATGCATTCTAGGAAGATCATTCCTTAAAAGAAAAAGCCATATGGCTTATAACGTAAAACTTCTCATTTCCCATCCCCCTACCCCCAGAAGAGCGTGGAGGAGGGGAAGCAGATTCTGGCTATATTTTTATGGCTGCACTCCAGGCAGTACTGTAGAGGCAACAGGCAGCTTTCTGAAATGCCCTCTTTCTCCTGCTATCCTTAGGTCTCTAGGTCCTCTCTCACCCCATCCAAGTCCTGGGCTTTTACTTGAGAGATGGAGGAATAAGTGCCAGTGACACTGGGTAACAGGGTGGAGAATGTTCAAGGGAAGCCATAGATGGTTAAAGAGGTTGCGAAAATAGTTACTGCTTTTGCAAGCAGGTCTGGTGAGGTCTAAGGATTAAAGCAGCAGCACTAAACTGTCAGCAGACAAACTCATTTGAGACTATCAGGTAATTCTGATGCATTTCCCCATATAATACCAATATCTTACCTGTGTAAAGAACCCACAGTGTTCACAACTCTTTTATGAATATCACTTGTCATTTTGGACTTCAATAAAGCCCTGAGAATAGGCAAAGCAGATGTCATTATTTCCATTTTATAGATGAAGAAATTGAACCCTAACAAATGATTTGGTTTGCCCATTTTATAGGTGAACAAATTGAACCCTAACAAATGATTCTATTTCATCAGAATCACTTCGGATACTTGTTTAAATTGCAGATACCTAGGTTTTATCCTAGCCCTCCTGAATCAGAATCATTGAGGTTGGGGCTCTGAAATCTAGATTAAAAAATTAAAGAGTTCCCTACGGGATTCTGAAGCTTCTAAAATTTGAGAACCATTTGCAACAGAAAATAGCAGAATAGGAATCAGAATTCATAGCCCCTCATTCCTAATGCTCTTAGAGGATCTTGAGAAGTACAAATGACACTGGTTTGAAAGTAGTTAAACCAAACTCTCAGGAATTGTTTCACCTTTATTAGACCCTAACCCTATATGCTACCCTTATAACTAAGGAGAATCAAATTCCCTGACAATTGGCTGTTTTTGTACATAATTTAGTTGTGACTTAGTTGTGATTATTATGGAATCAACTAAATGGACATACTAAGGTGTGGCAGGTTTTGTTGGTTAGTGTGTGATACAGGAATTTTTGTTTATTTTTTATGCTCTGAGAATTATTGTAAGTACTCCTGTTTGGGGTACTCCTATAATTCTTTACCAATGACTGTGCTTACCTTTTTTTGCTAACATCTTCTAATTAAAAAGAAAATTTTAGGAATAGGAAAAAAAGTCTTTTAATCTGACAGCTACAGCTTTTTAAGCAATCATTATGGCTGCAGACATCATCAGTTTACCTGACTAGCTTTAAAAAGACTTCACAATGGCAGGTAACTCCCGGATCTCTTTCTCCTACCCAACCAACTCCCCCCAAACTCCAGACTTGTAAATTCACCTGCCTGTAGAACAGCTCTTTTCTAGATGTTCTATAGCCTTCTTAATCTCTGTATGTCCCAAGCCAGATTCATTAGCTTCTTCCTACACCCATCCTTTCTTACTCCTAGATATACTAATGACTCACCCACTGCATCCTCTTAGCCAGCAATCTAAGCATTGTCTTTGGATTTCTTTCATCCTCTCTCTGGATAGCCAACCAGACCTTTTCATTTTACTTCTCAGCTCTCTCTCTAATCACTTCCCTCCTCTTCATCTCAACTCAGCTCTCTCTCAAGCCCTCACCGTCTCTCTTGGGCTTCCAGCATGCCTTCTAGAGTGGCCTCCTCATCTGTGGTTGTAGTTGACTTCATTTCCCCTCTTCCTTGCTTCTGACCATATGCTTCTAAACCATCAAACTGCTTTCACTTCTCCTTTTTTTTTTTTTTTAAGAGTTTTCCGTTTTAATTTCTGAGATGTATGACATGTCTGTGTCAATGTCATGTCTTAACATGTCTTGTTATATTCACAAGGCACATAGGACTGTTCTCTCCTGGCAGTGGAAAAATCAAAAGAAGAGAGCTTCAGGCCAGGCGTGGTGACTCATGCCTGAATCCTAGCACTCTGAGAGGCTGAGGCAGGTGGATTGCTTGACCTGAGGAGTTCTGAGACCAGCCTGACCAAAAGTGAGATCCCATCTCTTCTAAAAGTAGAAAAACTAGCTGGGCATTTTGGCATACGTCTGTAGTCTCAGCTACTCAGGAGGCTGAGGCAAGGAGAATTGAGCTCAAGAGTTTGCTGTGAGCTATGATGACACCATGGCACTCTACCCAGGGCAACAGAGTCTTACACACACAAACACATGCACACACACACAGACACCCACACACATAAGAGCTTCAGGGAATTCAGTTATCACTCAATAGATAGAAGCTTCAGTTTCTAAATGTGTTGGCCCTCACCCCACTGCAGACCGCCAACACTCCCTGATTGTCTGGCACCTGCATATGGTCTTTCTGTTTATTGGAGTGTGGGTCTATTTCTTCAGCATCTTCATAACTTCTCTTGAGGCAACTGGGAGTATAGCATGTTGAGGAACTGACTGGAGCTTGGTTTGCATTAATGTAAGCTTCTTATACCCCATAGAGTCCACAGGCACTGGAACATGACAGTTTGTCCTTCCACAGTGGTAGTTTAGGGAGAGTTTAAATCAATGTTTTATTGAGGTCTACCCTCTGCTACATCTCTGTAGCATATTTTCCAAAATGAAGAATACATACTTTTGTGTTTTGGTTAACTGTTTTATAAACTCTAATATAAAAGTCAGGGTCAAACACACCTTGAATCGTCCAATAAAATTTCATAAAACTGTCAGGCTTCAAATGATGAAGGGGATCTTTATTCAAAGATGGTACTCATTAAAGAGTACTATTTTTCCTTCAGCTTTTCCTTAAAATATTCAATGACTTTCTTTTCCCAGCTAGGATTAATTGCATTTTTGATGAAGGAACCACTATAACCTCATTCTCAGTCTAAATCTGCTTTCACTTTTAATGATGTTTTGCCTCTGTGCCTTTATACATGGTATGTCTGCTCTGGTGATTTTTCTTTTCCCATCTCCTGTGTATGGCAAACTCCTACTTATTTTTCATGGTTTCACTCAAGTATTATTTTCTTTCTGAAGCTGCCTTGTCTGAGCCTCCTCTAGAGAATGGACTGTTCCCTCCTTTGTGCTCCTACACTAGCATGTAGCTTGCCTTCATCACAGTACCTTGCTCAGTAGCTTGCATGCTTTGTTTATATATTCTTCTCAACAGAGCATGACCTCCGAATCATGCTCTATTTAACATGTCCTATTAATGCTTGAACCATGACCCTCTGGTACAGAACCTGGCCCATCAGAGATACTCAAACATGTGTTCAGTGGGTTACCTGTCTTTGAGGTCTAGATTCCAGAGATGGCTGAGGGTAAGAGGAACTAAAATGTATTGAGCAACTATTATGTGCAAAGAGCTTAACACTTATTAAACAGATAATACCTTAAAATGGATGTTATTCCAATTATATACACATTGAAATGCAAATTTAAGGTAATTACATTACTTGCTTGAGGTCTTGTAGTTAGTAAATGATAGTGCTTGGAGTTTTCGAGCATCTTCTAACTCCCATGTTCTTCTGTTCATCCCATGCTGGCCTCCAGTTTGTTAGCCTGGCACAAGCCATAAGTTTTAGAATGATTTCCTACTCTTTGTTTGCAAAATACTAAAATATTTTATCTCAAAAAGTAATAGTGATACCCTGTATACTTTGGTAGTTTCTAAAGAAGGTCCCCAATCAGCCCTGCCTCCTGGTATTTGTGCCCTTTTATAGTCATTCTCTCTCTTATTTAGGTTGGTTCTGTGTAGCCAATAGAATGCAGTAGAAGTAGTGCTGCTGGCACTTGCTCTGGAGGAAAGCAGCTGCCATGTAATATATCTGACTCCCTAGAACCTCCACATGTTGTGGGGATGCATAAGCTGTCCACATGAAGAGATGTCTGGCCAGACCCCACCATTCCAGCATTCTCAGCTCAGTATTTTATGCGAGTAAAGAAGCTATCTTAGATGTGTAGCCCCAGCCACCATCTGACTTCAAGTGCATAAGTCACTGCAAGTGAGGGAGGCCTAGAGGAGCCTAGGTTTTATCCTCTCTCACAGAACCAGAACAAATTCTTTGAAGCCACTCTGTTTTATGATAGTTTGTTAGACAAACAATAGAAAAGTAGAACACTATTACTTTTTTTAAGAGAATATAACCCGATGTTCATAGCCACAGCTTTTTAAGCTTCTTTTTTCCCCTTTATATGAGTATAATCTGCAACATGAGGAGATTTCTATCTCAGCCCTTAACAAGATTTATGATCTTAATCATGTCTCTTTATAATAATGTCATTGAACTTCACTTGCTTCAATTCTAAAATGAAGAGTAGACTAGTTAATCACTTAGGTCCATATTGGTTCCAAAATTGTATCATTCCTTTCAAACTGTAAGGAAAAATTGACTTCTTCTCTGTTAAGTTTTAACTTGCAGTAATATTTTATGGGCACAAGAATTTTAAGCAAAGTAGTGAATGCCAGACAAGTTGTGACTCAGCACAATGCTCTCTGTTAACAGAGCACAAAAGAGTCAGGAGCAACTTTAAATCTGACCCTTTAGCTTCTTCCTGAAGCAAAATTCAGAGATGTTCTCTGTAACAAAAGGCTTGAAAGAGGATTCTTATTTTTCCTCTTAAAATCTGTTACTCAAGTTTTGTGGGTAAATTCAGGATTTTTGACAGAAGATTCAAATTTGCAGAGCTGACTCAGTCTCCGGAAGATCCCTACACTCAAATTCTAAGTTTAGGATAAGTGACCTGGGTGATTCCTAGAGGAAATAAACTCTCGCCTGAGAACAACAGCTGAAGCAAAATCCCATAAGCCAGGAAAACAGCCACACAATCACAGTAACAGGTGGTCAGTTTCAAAACAAATTTCAAGGTCTGACTCCTCAGGCACCTGCTCTAGAACCACAGACAGTGTAACACTGTCTGGGTCCAAGTTAGGTCATTCCTGCCACACTTTAAAGAAGATTAACTGCCTTTATTAGTGGGGCTAAATCATGGTAGTTTAGATGAGTACCTCTCTGTGGTAGTCACCTTTGTGTTTCCTTTTGAGAGGGAGAGGGAGTGAGTGGGAATTTGGGAACTGAACAGGACTTTGGAGATTAACTTGTTCTACTCCCTCGATAACTGAGAAAAGTGAACCTAGGAGAGCTAAGTAGAGACTTACTTAAGGTCACAAAATCTGTAGAAGCAGAACATCTCCCACCCATTTTATTATGAAAAAATTCAAACACACAGGAAAGTTCAATTAATTTTTTCAAGGAATACCTTATACCCGTTTCCTGGATTCTACTGTCAACATTTTATTAAACTTGATGATCACCTCTCAATCCATACTCTATCATTCTGCCTTATTTCAAGGTGAACTTCAGACATCTGTCTATGATGTCTAGTCAATAGACATCACTGCTTATGTTGTTCCCTCCACCTGGAATCCTGCGCCTTCCCCTTCCTGCTTCACTTGTTGAAATCCTGTCCATTCCTCCAAGAATGATCTCAGATGTTGGCAGGGACCACAAACCTCTGATATATATGTAATATATATATTCATATTCTTGTTTTAAGGAAAAAAATCTGAAATGCTACCTCCTTCCCAAATGCTACCAGCCTTTCCCAAGCCCTGACTTTTAAACTCTCTCATGTAAATGCCCACAAGCCTTTGTTGCTGCTTTTCCTGTCTCCTTCTGCCTTATTATGGTTTAATGTTTATTTGTCACTAATATTTTCCTCTTCCTACTAATACTTATGGTTAATTCCTCTTTGTAGGGGACTATATCTTAGGACTTCCTTATGTATCTCCCATAGGTCTTTGCGTAGAGTCAACATTGAGCAACAAGGAACTTTGAATTAATTTCAAATCAACAAAATATTGTTCAGGCAGTTTTCTAAAAGAAAGATCTTAAAAACCATCTGTATCAGAGTTCCCAGAAAGCCTTGTTTAGTGTGCAGATTTCTGGACCTGCCACTCTCAGAAATGCCCATTAGTAGTTTTGGGGCAGGGGTCCAGGAATCTGTTGTCTTGGCAAGTAGCCCTGGTGATTTCAACACAGGTAGCACAGGGGCCGAACTTGGAGAAATTTCTCCACATCACCAACCTTAACTTTAGGTTAGGCCTTTAATTGATTTTAAACCAGCAACCCTTATCTGCCTGTCCCTTGAATGGATCTGGATAAAGGTGTGGCAAACCAGGCATCAAGTCACGACAGGGTGTGACAGTCTTAGGAGCATCCTTCCACCACATCATGTGCTGCCACTCACCACTTCTGCTGTTGCCATCAACCCCCAAGTTTCCCTGTCACTTCCCCCTTGCCACCACCAACTGCCACTACCCCTCTGCTCCTTACCCTCCAAGGTGGAGTCACATCCAGTGTTGAGCACGTGAAGATGGGATGAGGGTGTTTCCCTCTACACTCACAATCCCATATCTGGGAGCAAAGGAACCTCTGCTGCTGGCTTCTTCAGAAGCCCTGCAAACCTGGTTAGAATGTTGGGTCCATGGTTTAAAGTTCCTGCCACCTTTGATTTTACAATGAGTGGAAACTGAAGTTGAGTAACAGGTCTCTTGCCCAAGTATAAGGGCCACCACAAAGCATAGAGCGATGGAGGCAGGATTTGGTAACATGTGGTTGGCGCCCTCCTCCAGGCTGAGAGTCTCTGTGTAGGGAAGGATGGTTGCTGTTATCTCTACTGTTATGTCTTAGCAGAGTATTTCTCATATATACTGAAGTTTGCTTTCTTTCAGGTGCCAAAAGATAATACTTAGAAAAACTATAGTTCAGAGAGTTTCATGAAGCATAATCTTCTTTAAGTTTTGAGTTAAATATACTCAAAATCAGTTTCTCTAAATCAAGACATTCCCAGTCTCGCCATTTTTAGTTCAAAAATTCTCTATTGAAGTGGTTCCCAAACTTTAGCAGGCATCATAGTCATCTGAGAGGTTTTATTAAAACACCGATTTTTGGACCTCACCCTCAGAGTTTCTGATTTCCCTAGGTTTGAGAACAGGCCCCAAATTTTGGACCTCACCTTCAGAGTTTCTGGTTTTTTGTTTTTTTTTGCAGTTTCTGGCCAGGGCTGGGTTTGAACCCGCCACCTCCAGCATATGGGGCCAGCGCCCCACTCCTTTGAGCCACAGGCACCACCCCAGAGTTTCTGATTCTGAACTCAGACCTAGAGAATCAGAAATTCTGAGTGAGGTCCAAAAATCTGTGTTTTAACAAAACCTCCAGATGGCTCTGATGCCTGCTAAAGTTTGGGAACCACTTCAATAGAGATATCTATGTTGGCTGGATGATGCTGAAGCTGCTGGTCTAGGGACCACACTTTGGGAGCCACTCTTTTAAAAGAAAGTGTCACTTGTTATACCACTTGCCAGTCTGCCTGCCTTTCTTATGTCACCATATAGCAGGGTTCTCAGCCCTAGCTGTCCATTAGAATTATATGCGAAGCTTTTAAAAACATAGTGTCTGGGTGGAATGCTCAGACCCTACATTAGATCTAATTAAGTCCACAGCTCTGAGACTGAGGCTTGGGTATTGTTTAAAAAGATCCCCAGGTGATTCTAACAGACATCCAGGGCTAAGAACCACAGGCAAACCATTGAGCAAACTCTGGCCCTATTCTGTGTTAACATATGATTCTCATTTGACAAATATATAATGACTACCTAATATATGTCATAGAAAATGATAAAATGTCTAAGAAATGGTCCCTGACCTCAAGCATAGATAGATCACATGCCCAAATTTTTAAAGGAAAAGCTGGTCTGTGGTGAGTACCAATTAGAAGAATAAACCATTACTGAAAACCTTGAGAAGGCTGGATGATCCAAGGTAAATCAAAGCTGCAGTTGATCCTCGCATTGTGATGAGTTATGTATGCCTCTGCCACACATGAAACATGTCCCTTTGGTGGAGGAAATTGCTCATTTATTGGTTCATTGAGGATGTTCCAACTGATTCACCATGGTAGGTATGATTGAACCATGGAAATGATGGAACATTTAATCAATAGCTAGTCAGCTGGCAATTATTCCTTTGCTAAGTATGCTATTAAGGTTCTGTTTCAGAAGTCCGTGTTCAGCAGAGGTGAACCTTTATAGTGGAGAAATATAACAAGAATTATGTTTAGAAAATACTTCAATCTGAGATTTTTAAATAAACTTTACTTAAATATGAAAAAACTTACCTGACATTATTTGTGTATCCAAAGAAAAAACCACAACTGGATTCAAAAATCAAACCATATTTATCTTAAAAATAAATTCTTATTCGCATCCAGTAGAACACAAAATAATTTAATGATTCAATGACAGCTGGCCCTTGAAGGGGAAAGTTTTTAGAAAGGAGAAAATTTCCTCTTTGGATACTACTTATGTATCAAGGGCATTTTTTAATTCATTGAGTTATTTAATTTAGTTATATCTCTTTTTGAGATTTTTTTATATTGAGGGAAGTTCATTCCAAGAATAAGAGATCCCAATGACAACAAAAGAGAACTTATTTTAAGAAAAGGAAATAAATACTTTTAAAATTGTGACATTTATTTCCATTCAAAAATACTGGAGGCATCATGTTAGTCATTGCAGGAGATAACATGAATATGAAGTTATTCTCAAAGAACCTTATAACTTAGTAGAAGAGAAACACAAGTACCTATTCAAAGCAAAATATAATACATGCCTTTAGAGAGGAATAAATTTTAATGTGGCTTCAAAGAGCTGGAAGAAGAGGTCAAGGTTCAAAGAGTCTAAGATAAGGCAAAGCACTGGGGTCCCGATACAATGCATTACTGCGTGGCCAATTTTCAAAGGCCAGCTGTTCCTGGTCAAATGAAGACCAAAGACGAGGGAATGTGCAATCAATGGGAAAATCAGGTCATCCTCCTCTTATTTTCCTGGAGATGCAGTTTTGTGATCAATAGTTTTACAATCTCATTTCAGGATGCAAAATGAAAATGAATTTAATATAATCTTCTTAGTTTATTTTTACTAATAAAATCTAATTTAAATGACTTTACATGTTGGTAATATGGCTACTAATATTTGATTAAGATGTTTAGCTTTATTAGTAATCAAAGAAGTACAAATTAGAATAACAATTCAATCATTGTTTTTGGTCTATAGAATTGGTAAAGATTTAAAATAACAACTAAGTATTGGGGAGGTTAGGAAGAACAGGCTTTCTCTTTCTACCTGTGGAGAATTCCTTGGTTTACCATGGCTGAGGACAATCCATGTCCTACAGCTCACCAACTCTCCTTTGAGGATTGTATTCCAAGGCAATAGGATGGATATATGCAAAAACTCATGTATAAAAATATTTATCAGAGCTTAGCTTATTATTGGGAAAAAGGAGTAAAGAAATAAATGTCCCCAAACAGGTTAATAAATATCAAAGGTATTATGCTAGGAAGAGAACAGTGGTGATCCACTATGCCTAGAAAGCATGACCGATGGCCTGAAAAAAATTTTCCTGAGTATTTTAGGTAAGCTAGTAATTCTATTCACAGTCAATCACCTTCCCTCCATTTCCTATTTTCCAGATAATCTGTGCTCCTGCCAGATAGGACCACTTGCTACTTGTGCCCCGGACTGACCCTATACACTTCTTTGCCTCCTTGTCTTTGCCTAAGCTTTTCTCACTGTCTGAATGCCCTTCTTCAATCTCTGAGCTCTCACTTCTTAAAGACTTGGTGTTGTAAACCACCTTACATGATGTTATAATGATGTCCTCTTTTCTTATCCAGCCAGAAGGATTTACTTGCTTCTCTGTATCCTCATATCAATTTATCTTCTATGATTTTTCTCACTCTCTGTGCTTTATTACAGTTATTGGAATGTGTGTGTGTGTGTGTATCCCCTATTAGATTTAGAACAACTTGAGAGCAGAGGCCAATATTGTTCAGATTTTTATCCCCTAGAGGTATGAAGCATGCTGGGTAACTGGTTGTTGACTGACTGAATGAACAAGGGAGTAAATGCAGAGGGAGCGCTCTAGGAGCCCCATGCTAATGTTCTCTGAAGATGTGGAATGAACTTGACAAGTGCTAAAGATGCTCTTTCATTTTTGTGTGGTGTGAAAACTCAGGCTGAAATTTTCCATATGAGCCGTGAAGATGAGAGTAGGAAAGACCAAGACTGAGAGGGGAGACCAGGATAGTGTACTAAACTACAGTCTTTCTCACTTTCAACCCCAAACAACCTAACATTTAGTGGAAGAGGAGTAGGTTGGAATTATAGCCAAGAGGGAGAACTGGATGAAGACCTTTCAAAGAAGTAAGCACTTCTGGCAAGTTACCAGTTCTTTTATGTGTCAATGATATGTGTCAAAAACCCAGCACATTTGTCCACAAAATAAAGATTAGGACCATCTATACAGTTGAGGGGTAAAATAAAAATAGAATGTTCTCAGTGGAGAAGAAAGGAATTTGAAAAAGAGTTTTAATGATGTGTACTGATTTATACATTCCCAGATTCAATATACAGCAAAAACTTCATTTATGTCCATACTGTCAGGGAGGAAGTTATTAAGCTGAACAATTGAACTTCTGTTTAAAATAGTCAAGCTTAAGTCTTGCTAAGGCATTTTCTGTTCTCACCTAGCATAACCCATTCCTACATGTGCTATTATACTTAGCAATATACCTGCTGGCTTTCATGGGCCCTCAGGAAATGCCTTTACTTCCTGAAGAAAGCAATAAACTACAACACAAAGCACCACCACAACCAGCTGATACCAAACTGTGAACTGTGATTCCCTTGCTGACAGAGTTAGGTCTTTGCATGATTAATATTTGCAGACTGTCCTATGGCCAAATTAAAAAAAGAAATTCATATATGTATGTAAATACATGCAGAATCTAGATAATATAGATTTTTCTGTGTGTCTATGTATGTATGAACTTTTTAAAAAAAGGAATGGTAGTAAAATTAAACCTCCCTGAAGTGAATAGTGAATGCTTTTTTTTTTTTTGCAGTAAACAACAAAAACTGCTTTTCACCAAAGTTCTTCTTCTGCCAAGTAGCAGTGATTTACAGACCCAACATGTGAGTGAATAGGAAATACTCTATTTCCAGACTTGGGTAATGAATAACTCTGAGGGCTTGAACTTTTCTCTGTTCCCACAGACTGCATCCACAGAGCGGTGCTCTTGCCCTGAAAGGAAGGATTTGCCCCGGTTTGGAAGGAAGTGGAAAAAATAGAACTGGAAATAGCAAGGTCACCTTTAATATCATATGAACTGCCTCTTAACAAGCTTCACAATTGCTTTGTTTCTTCCTCCTCCGGTGCTATAAACAGGCATAGTCAAAGCAAGCTCTAAGAGCAGGCAAAGTGTGTGGAGGAAGCTCCCAGAGCTGTGAGGAAGGAGAGGCTGAAGGCTCAACAGGCCCGTCGGGCCCTTCAGGATTACAATTGTATTATGGTGTGGTGGCCAGAAAGGAAAACTGCTTGTTTTTAAAGGAAGGAGTTATATTGTCCTAAATTCCTGTGTATAAAATATAGGACAAACAAACTACAGTGGGAATATTTAATTGGAGTATGTGGAATCTATGGAATATTTGCCTTTCGTTTGACTTTTCCTTGCTATAACTGTCACATGGTGGTTATGTAAATACAAAAATGTTATGTTGGAAACCCTTCTCTTTAGCAACCTGTTCATTTGGTATTCTGAACACAGCCGTTCTTTGGTGTTCTGGTTCCCAGAAAGATTCTTCCTCCTTCCCAGGCTCCTTCAGGCACATTACCTTGGACTTCTTTTACCTCCCCACTTTGTGGTTTCCCAGCCCTTCTTTTTGAATTTCTCTCTCTCCAGGAGAGAGGTATGGGAAAGGCACTAATGAGGTTTGGATGCCAAAGGGTTGGGCAACAGACAGGTCTGGAATTTCAGTATCCTGGCTTTCAGGAATTCTTAGATAGTCCAATATACAACTCATCTTGGAAGACTAGGAGTAGTACTGTCATTAAACAAGAAAAACCACATAATTTAGACTTGGCTTCAAGTCAAAGAAAAATATATAACCTCATATGGCTTAAATGCAGATAAAGGTAGCATGAACCAAACAAAACTGGTTGGTGTTTGCAAATTGTTACTTATTTTTTTTTTTGTAGTTTGATCAAATGTATTTATTTTTTTAATTAAAAAAATTTTTATTGTTAAATAATAGATGTGTACATTAGTGCAATCAAGGAGTATAATGTGCTGGTTTCATATACAATCTGAAATATTTTCATCAAACTGTTCAACGTAGCCTTCATGGCATTTTCTTAGTTATTATATGTAGACATTTGTATTCTGCCTTTAGTAAGTTTTGCCTGTACCCATTCTAAGATGCACCATAGGTGTGGCCCCACCCATCACCCTCCATCCACCCTAACCTCCCCACTCCCTTCCCCTTCCTTGGCCCTTTCCTCATAGTCTTGTGCTATAGTTGGGTTATAGCCTTCATGTGAAAGCTATAATTTAGCTTCATAGTAGGGCTGAATACATTGGATACTTTTTCTTCCATTCCTGAGATACTTTGCTAAGAATATGTTCCAGCTCCATCCCTGTAAACATGAAAGAGGTAAAGTCTCCATTTTTCTTTAAGGCTGTGTAATATTCTATGGTATACATGTACCACACTTTGCTAGTCCATTCGTGGGTCGATGGGCACTTGGGCTTCTTCCATGACTTAGCAATTATGAATTGGGCTGCAATAAACATTCTGGTAAAGATGTCTTTGTTATATTGTGATTTTTGGTCTTCTGGGTATAAACCTAGTAAAGGAATTATAGGATTGAATGGCAGGTCTATTTTTAGGTCTCTAAGCAGTCTCCAAACATCCTTCCAGAAGGAATGTATTAGTGCGCATTCCCACCAGCAGTGTGGAAGTGTGCCCTTTTCTCCACATCCACGCCAACATCTCTGGTTTGGGGATTTTGTGATGTGGGCTACTCTTACTGGGGTTAGGTGATATCTCAAAGTAGTTTTGATTTGCATTTCTCTGATGATTAAGGATGATGAGCTTGTTTTCATGTGTTTGTAGATCTTGCATCGGTCTTCTTTAGAGAAGTTTCTCTTCAAGTCCCTTGCCCACCCTGAGATAGGATCACGTGTTCTTTCCTTGCTAATATGTTTGAGTTCTCTGTGGATTCTGGTTATTAGACCTTTATTGGAGATATAACCTGCAAATATTTTCTCCCAGCCCTGAGGGCTGTCTGCTTGCTTTACTCACTATGTTCTTGGCTGTGCAGAAGCTTTTTAGTTTAATCAGGTCCCAGTAGTGTATTTTTGACTGCTTCAATTGCCTGGGGAGTCCTCCTCCTAAAATATTCACCCAGGCCGATTCCTTCAAGAGTTTTCCCTGCACTTTCTTCAAGTACTTTTATAGTTTCATATCTTAAGTTTAAATCTTTTCTCCAGTGAGAGTCTATCTTAGTTAATGGTGAAAGATGTGGGTCCAGTTTCAATCTTCTACAGGTTGCCAGCCAGTTCATCCAGCACCATTTGTTAAATAGGGAGTCTTTTCCCCACTGAATGTTTTTAATTGGCTTGTCAAAGATCAAATAACAGTAAGTAGCTGGATTCATCTCTTGGTTCTCTATTCTGTTTCAGACATCTACTTCTCTGTTTTTGTGCCAATACCATGTTGTTTTGATCACTATCGATTTATAGTACAGTCTCAGGTCTGGTAGCATGATTCCTCCTGCTGTGTTTTTATTGCTGAGTAATGTTTTGGCTATTTGAGGTTTTTTCTGATTCCATATAAAGTGAAGTATTATTTTTTCAAGTTCTTTAAAATATGACAATGGAGCTTTAATAGGAATTGCATTAAAATTATATATTGCTTTGGGTAGTATAGACATTTTAACAATGTTGATTCTTCCCAGCCATGAGCATGGTATGTTTTTCCATTTGTTAACATCTTCAGCTATTACTTTTCTTAAAGTTTCATAGTGCTCTTTGTAGAGATGTTTCACGTCCTTTGTTAGGTAAACTCCCAAATATTTCATCTTCTTTGGCACTACTGTGAATAGAGTCCTTCACTTTTTTTCAGCTTGACTATCGTTGGTATATATAAAGGCTACCGATTTATGAGTGTTTATTTTGTAACCTGAGATGCTACTGTATTCCTTGATCACTTCTAAGAGTTTTGTAGTAGAATCCCTGGTGTTTTCCAGTTATACAATCATATCATCAGTGAAGAGTGAAAGTTTGATCTCTTCTGACCCAATATGGATACCCTTGATCACCTTTTCTTCCCTAATTGCAATGGCTAAAACTTCCATTACAATGTTAAAGAGCAATGGAGACAATGGGCAACCTTGCCTGGTTCCTGATCTATGTGGAAATGATTTCAATTTAACTCCATTCAATACGATATTGACTGTGGGTTTGCTGTAGATGGCCTCTATTAGTTTAAGAAATGTTTCTTATATACCAATTTTCTTAAGTGTTATGATCATGAAGGGATGCTGGATATTATCAAAAGCTTTTTCTGCATCAATTGAAAGAATCATATGGTCCTTATTTTTTAGTTTATGTGCTGAACTACATTTATAGATTTACATATATTTAACCAGCCTTGAGACCCTGGGATAAATCCCACTTGGTCATAGTGTATAATTTTTTTGATGTCTTGTTGGATTCTGTTTGTTAGGATCTTATTGAGTATTTTAACATCAATATTCATTAGTGATATTGGTCTATAATTTTCTTTTCTTGTTGGGTCTTTCCCTGGTTTGGGGATCAAGGTGATGTTTGCTTTGTAGAATGTGTTGGGTAATATTCCTTCTTTTTCTATATTTTGGAAGAGGTTTAGTAATATAGGTACTAGTTCTTCTTTAAAGGTTTGGTATAATTCTGATATAAAGCCATCTGGTCCTGGGCTTTTCTTTTTAGGGAGATTTTGTATAGTTGATGCTATTTCAGAACTTGATATAGGCCTGTTCAACATTTCCACTTCGTTCTGGCTAAGTCTTGGTAGGTGGCGTACTTCCAGGTATTGGTCAATTTCTTTCAGATTTTCATATTTCTGAGAGTAGAGTTTCTTGTAGTATTCATTAAGGATTTTTTGAATTTCTGAGGGATCAGTTGTTATTTCATCGTTACCATTTCTGATTGATGAAATTAGAGATTTTACTCTTTTTTTCCTGGTTAGGTTGGCCAAAGGTTTATCTATTTCATTGATCATTTCAAAAAACCAACTTTTGGATTTATTGATCTGTTGTATAATTCTTTTGTTTTCAATTTCATTTAATTCTGCTGTGATTTTGGTTATTTCTTTTCTTCTGCTGGGTGTGGGGTTGGAGTGTTCTTCCTTCTCCAGTTGCTTGAGATGTCCCATTAAGTTATTACCTTCCTCTCTTTCCGTTTTCTTGAGGAGGGCTTGCAGTGCTATAAATTTCCCTCATAGGACTGCCTTTGCAGTATCCCAGAGGTTCTGGTAATTCGTGTCTTGATTGTTGTTTTGTTCCAAAAATTTGGTGATTTCCATCTTAATCTTGTCTAAACCCATCTATCCTGCGGCATAAGGTTGTTTAGCTTCCATGTTTTTGTATGGGTATGCAGGTTCCTGTTGTTATTGAGTTCAACTTTTATTCCATGGTGGTCTGAGAAGATGCAAGGAATAATTTCCATTTTTTTAAATTTGCTGAGGTTAGAATCGTGGCCTAGGATGTGGTCGATTTTGGAGTATGTTTTATGGGCTGACGAGAAGAATGTGTATTCAGTTTTGTTGGGATGAAATGTTCTGTAGATGTCTGTTAAGTCCAGATGTTGAATGGTTAAGTTTAAATGTAAAATTTCTTTGCTTAGCTTCTTTTTGGAGGATCTATCCAGCACTACTAGAGGGGTGTTAAAATCTCCAACTACTGTGGAATTGGAGGAAATGAAGTTGCTCATGTCAGTTAGAGTTTCTCTTATAAATTGAGGTGCCTTCTGGTTGTGTGCATAAATATTAATAATAGAGATCTCATCATATTGAGTATTACCTTTAACAAATATGAAGTGTCCATCCTCATCCTTCCTTATTTCGGTTGGTTTAAAGCCTATTGCGTCTGTGAATAGGATTGTAATGCCTGCTTTTTTCTGCTTTCCATTTGCCTGGAGTATAGATGACCATCCCTTCACCTTGAGTCTATATTTGTCTTTTAATGTAAGATGTGATTCTTATATGCAGCAGATATCTGGCTTGAGTTTTTGTATCCAGTCAGCCACCTGTGCCTTTTAGAGGACAGTTTAAACCATTCACATTCATTGAGAATATTGATAAACCTTTTGAGATTCTGGTGGACATTTTTAATCCTTTGTTACTGTGGAAGTTGGAATTTGATCAACATTTTCTGGGTGGGTTTACTTTTGTGGTGGAGGATTACACTGGTCTTTATGGAGGATAGGTCTGAGAATATCCTGGAGAGCTGGTTTAGTTATGGCAAATTTCTTCAACATGTGAATGTCATTGAAGTATTTCATTTCTCCATCATAATTGAAACTCAGTTTAGCCAGGTACAGGATCCTGGGTTGAAAGTTATTTTCTTTTAGGAGATTGAAAGTCGATGACCATCCTCTTCTAGCTTCAAAAGTTTCAGCAGAGAGATCTGCAGTTATTCTAATTTTCTTGCCTTTGTAGGTGATGGTTTTCTTTTGTCTGGCTGCTTTCAGAATTTTCTCCTTCATATTAACTTTAGTGAAATTGATTATGATGTGTCTGGGGGATGTCTTATTTGGGTTGAGTCGTGCTGGAGTTCTGAAACTGTCTGCTATCTGAATTTCAGAGTCTCTTGGCATGTCTGGAAACTTCTCCTTCATAATCTCATGGAGAAGAGACTCTGTGCCTTGTGAAGCCACTTAGTTGCTTTCGGGGATTCCTGTAAGATGAATATTGTTTTTCTTCTAATTATCCCAGAGCTCTCTGAGAGAGTTGATCTGTTTTTGCCCTCCATTTCTCTTCCTCTTTGAGAGTTTGGGAGCATTTGAAAGCTTTGTCTTCAATGTCAGAAGTCCTTTCTTCTGCTTGCTCCATTCTGTTCCTGAGGGATTCTACTGTGTTTCTCAGATCTTTGAGGGCTGCAACTTCTTGTCTCAATGCGTCAAAATCTTTGGTCATTTGGTCTTTGAATTCGTTGAATTCTTGAGATGTCTTTTGAGTTACTGCTTGGAATTCTAATTCGATCTTATTTGGTATTCAGATTCTGAATTCGATTTCTGACACCTCAGCTATTTGTTTGTGCATGGGATCTTGTGCTGTGTCTGCCCCATTGATCCTTGGGCGAGTTGATCTACTCTGATTATTCATATTGCCAGAGTTTTTCTGTTGATTTCGCCTCATGATTGTTTTTCACCTTTGCCTCTGGCCGTCCTCAGAGTTGGGAGGTGTCTCTCCAAGAATAGACCCCAGCGGGATCACTCTATTGTTGCTGGATCTTTGTACGGAGTGATCCTGTGTAGTTCCTCTGGGGCTGCTCCAGCCAGGGAGTTCTGGTTGTGGAAACAGCTCCGGAGTGTTACACACCCGGATCCAGCAACAGGGCGGGAGGTGGTGCGCACGGTTCTAGGAGTGCCTGGTGTCCAGTGGCTTTGGCACAGAGAGCCCAAATCTCCAGCAGTCTCTGGCCAGGAGAAGGGTTCTGTGCAGAGGCAGGGAGGGCTCCGGGTCGGGGTTTGGGGGTCATGGTGCAGCTCTTATGGAGGTCTACCTGGCGCCAAGCCCAGGAGTTTGAGGTTGCTATGAGCTGTGATGCCATGGCACTCTACCCAGGGCAACAGCCCGAGATTCCAGTGTGCCAAAACTGGTCTCACTCTGCCCCTGAGGGTTAAGGCTGTAAGGCATCTCAGTCCCCGCCTTTAGGCTGCTCAGTCACTAGGTTACTAGCTCCCTCCTGATCCTTGCTCTACATCCCTGAGGGCGGAGCTTGCCAGGGCAGTTCTCTCACAATGGCTCCCTGTGGCCCATAGCTGAACACTATTAACTCCGTCCGGCTCAGCAGCTCAGTCTGGGGCCCTAGACAATGCCCAAAGTTCTCCGCACTCCTGTGCAAGCTCTCCCCAAGGTAGTTCAACTGAGTGCGAGGTCCAAAGACACTGAAACAGTTCACAGGTAAGGCCTTTCTGGTTCTGCTGCTTGTACTTATGGCTGCCGGTGGCATTAGGTCCATCGAACACATGCAACCGCTTGCCAGTTTTCCACTGTTTTTGTCCTCCTCTTGGGGTCCAGAAGTCCCTTGCTGACTCCATGTATCCTTAAAGGGTGATTAAAGGCACATCCCACCAGCCCGAGATGCCTGGAGTCTTATCTCTCCAGACTCACCGTGCCCAGTTGCAGGGAAGCTGTTACTTGGCCGCCATCTTGCTCCACTCGTCCACTTATGTCTTTATATGGATTCTCTGCATTCAGCAAAGGTGTTTAGAAAAATCTGTTCCCTAGTACTTTGAAAATATCATAAAGCTATGAACCGTTGTAATTTCAAAAAGTGGATTATAAGGATGTAAGAAAGATGCAGCAGAAGTCCCCAAGGGGTAGAAAGAGAAACCTAGAGGGCAGTCTTTGTCTGATGTGAATTTTGGCTGCTTCTTTACAATTCCAAGATGATGAGTTCTGGGCACTGCAGATAATGGGTCAGAGCTGAGCTGTACAAACTACTAGATGGAACTAAAGCTGTTATGTGGCCTACTATATTGATATTTATGTATCAATATTACATATTGATAACATGTAATATCAAGAGATTCTAATCTCTGTCTGGTAGATGTGTTAAATTCAGTGTCTGGGTAGCAGACATTGAGGGATCAGTTTAGAAATCCTAACAGATGTGCTGTACTAAAATGCTGTGCTGGAATTGGGCCTGACGAGGCTGATCATTTTCTAATGTTCACTCCAATGGCTAGAAGGCATTTTTGTCCCTGACTGTATGAGGAGTAGTGTGGGTGCAGGGAAGAATGAGCTCCTTCCTTTGTCCTCTGACTACCTAGAACAGCATAGCTAATTTGCTCTGTGTAGCCATAGGAAATCTCATACTATATTTAGCAGCGAGGTTGAGTGCATACATGCCCACACATACATATACTCACACTCACCTTACATTTTTTTAAAAAAAGTATGAAAGCAGTGGGATCCAGATTGAGAAACTTGCCATGCTTTTCAGTCAGACATTCCCTTTTCTCTGAAGACAGCAGGATCTCATTCAAAGGCATCGGCTATGAAGTTGTGCTGTTACTTCTTTTCAGCAGATGAAATAGCAAAATGTTCTATGATGATCAAACTCCATGGGCAGCAAGTCCCCCAAATATAAACTATGTAATTGCATGAGCCCTGTTCTTTGTTCATTAAGACTCCCCCTTCGAAACCAAATTGATGAATTTTCAGCAGCTGTTTGCAGCATTTGCAATCCACAGGCATCAGGGCTTGATGCATGGCCCTCATCTCTGTGGGTTCCTGTGCAATGATTCTCATCTGTCTTAGTTAGAGAGTGAATTAATCTTGACTTTGACCTCTGGGATATGGGTTTCTGCCCTTTCACACATCTTCAACTCATTTCTTTATCAGAAGCACTTGTTTCAGGCCCAGGCTCCCCTAATTTCATTCACATCTAGCCATTTGTCTTCAAATGATGTTGTTTTGCTTTTAAACAAAATCTATATTTCTAGTATTATTTCTTTCCAGAAAGTTCTCATTCTGCATTGTAATTTAATTACATGGATCATTAAAGCTATGAAGAATGCTATTGGGCAGAAAAAAGGGACTTAACAAAACAAAAGTTATTATTAGGAATTACAAATCACTTAACATTTCAACATCGCTCGGATGTGGGCATTTTGTTGAAAGAGACTTTGTTTTGAACAGTGACAATGCAGAAGACCTATGGAAGAAACAAGCTTCCAACTTGATTTTTATTTGCGTGCATAACAAATCATCGATTAAAATGTAATATTAATAAGGCAATATTAGATTTAGAAATACTATTAGCAGAAAACCTAATGCATTAGGCAGTGCTACACACCACCTCATTCCAACCACTCAACTGTACTTATTTTATCCATACTTTCTTTGGATGTAAATGAAATTGGTATTTTACAATGAAAGTAAAATTGCTAACTATTCTTACTTATGTCTTTGGTGGCTGAATGTTCACAATTTTGTTAGATAGGAAGGTAATGAAAAATTCGGTTCACTTAGGATTTAGGATTATTCCTCTTAGTAAGCGTTAGTTAAGAGGAAGTGATTACCTAAGTATTATAAGTATTTGGACCATACCATGCTGCATAAGGTTAATAATAAAACATTGTATGACTGCACTTACATTTCTTCCAAATGTTATTGAATGTTCATGTTGTTTTTTTTTTGTGTGTGTGTGCCTTAGGGGCAGTGGCACATTGAAAGTACTACATGTCTGAAATCAGGAACAGAAAAATATTTCAGTTACACAGAAAGTAGACGTGGCTGGAAAATCACAGGTAAGTGGTTAGTTATTCACATCAAATTTAAAGCTCTCAGGTTTTGCTATTAGGCTGCGGAGGGCGTGTGAGATCAAAAGAATAGTTTCTAATAAGAACATCTGCAAAAATAAAAAAAAAAATAACATTTGCTACCACTGCAGCCCAACCCATTGCCACTCATTTCAATGGCCTCCTTCACCCAGGCCACTGCAGGGAAGGGTGCTGAACAGGAAGAACACCCGCCAGTATCTCGCCTTCACACTGGCTATCAGTTCCACTTGATATGGCTACAAATTGGTATATTTTAAAAACAATGCAGATCATGGAGACTGGTAGTATTTTCCAAGGAATGACCACGTTCTGTGATAACCTATCCACAGACAGGAAAGAATACAGATAAATGTAATGGCACATAGAAAAATATCCTTGTCTCATACTGTTCATTTTGTACCACCCAGGTACATAAGAGGGAGAGGAACAAGATAAATTGTGGTGGTCATAAAAGCAATCAAACAGAAGTTGAGAGAGCAAAGAATTTTGGAGGGGTTAGTGAAAAAGGAAGGAGTGCACCCAAACCTCCAAGGGGTGAGTGGAATCACTGCAAGAACAGGTTTTTCTCTTGAATAATAATAAAAAAAATGCAGCTACTTCCTAATTATAAAAAGAATAAGAAGAAAACACAAGAGAAAGCATATTTAAGGTAAAGTTATCCAAAAAGGGAGGCAAAAGGTAGAAAGAGGCAAAGTGGGCGAAGACTATATCAAGTAACTTTTAATTTAGTGGAAGGTTTCTTTTGTTTTACTTCTTATAACTTATTCCTTGGAAAAAGCCCCCCAACTCAGCCTCCCCTGGAGGGTATTTGGTGGGACCTCACCTAATGTGCATAATGCAATGGTACATTTCAAAACTATTAATGATAGAGTATAAATGTCTTACCACAACAAATAAGTAAACGAGGTGATGGTTATGTTAATCAGTTCGATGTAAGCATTTCACATTATATATCAAATCAGTACATTGTACCTCATAAATGCATCAAAGTACACAGTCATTATTTAATAAAGGGGGAAAAAAGAGAAAAAGGCCCCAGCTTTATCTATTCATTGACCAAGGAGCTAATTAAAGATAGCTGCCTTTGAGAAGACTTGAATTTAATGACATCTTCTTTCCTCAAACTTAACTGGTCTATTT
The DNA here is from genome assembly GCF_027406575.1 of Nycticebus coucang. Lineage (NCBI taxonomy): Eukaryota > Metazoa > Chordata > Mammalia > Primates > Lorisidae > Nycticebus > Nycticebus coucang. The sequence goes on from NC_069786.1 coordinate 28,388,371, forward strand.
AAGCTATTTAAAAATTGCGCCACATTGTATAATTTCCCCCAAATTCCAAGTTCTGTTAAAATATTTCCAGGAACTGAGAATATATTTTTATGTAATCTGTACACCAGAGTAATTTGTAAAGCCCTGGAAGGGAAACGTGAGTTCTGATGGTATCTCAGCTTGAAACACATGAAGCGGAACCAGAGGTCACACTCATAACCTGTCAAGAATTAAAGGAAGTGATTCTACTTGAAAGACCCTAATGTATGTGAAGACTAGCGGCGACAGTCAGGGGGAGAAAGGGAGAACACAGGTAGAAAGGATGCCTAAGAGGGAAAACAGTTACATGCATTGTGCCTGGGCAAGTGATTATTGTGTTGTGTCCTAAATTCTTAATCTGGATGTCATTGATATCCTGTTTCAACTTCCTCTGAATCTATTAACTGGTTGAAGCCAAAGCTTGTTTTCTGCACTAAGCTCACAATGTAAGTTAATATGGGTTGTTATTGGACTGGGATCTCTGTTGCTACCAAGACCGAAAGAGCAAGGTGAGGAAAAATGAGGCTGACCCTTAGGCAGACTGACTCTAACCCCTGGGAACACTGCGGCATTCTGCATCCACCACAGGGACTCCACCAGGGAATTCTTCACTGGCAGCAAGTGCTAGCTTTTGTTTAATTGTTTGAAGAGCACAGGCTGGATTTGAAACCAGTTATCCTTTCTCTGTTTCCTTAAGTCCTGGGTGAGCTTCCCTGATCACTTCTTATGGTATTGAATTCCTGATGGCTTATTGCAACGCAAGTTACCAAAGTGTCTTGTTAAGATTATGGCTCTCGAGGCAGGCTGTCTTGTTCATGTACAGTTCCATTTAGTACTAGCTGGCCCTGCGTGAGTTATTTAGCCTTTCTGTGCCTCAGTTTTCACTTCAGGAGAATGGAGATAATTATGATGTATACCTCCTAAAGCAGCTATTGGAATTAGTGAGTTAATACGTGTAAATGTCTGGAACAGTGATCAAAATGTTAGCCATTCCACAAGAATGTGAAATTCTAAAAAGCAGGGCAAATTTGTATATCCAATCCTAAGCATAATAAAATAGTCAATATTTCTCGAATGTTACATAATAGTTTAAGTAGTTTTGGATTTGAACTCTAACCCACTATTCACACATTTATTCATTTAGTCTAGTCACTCAACAAATGTTTTCTGAACTCCTACTCAGCACTGGGGATCTTGGTAAGTGCTCAGTATAGATGGCAAATGAGAGAAGATCTCTGGCTTTAGTGTTAGTGCTGGGACACTATCAGAAAAGAATAAATCCCAAAATAAATTTATAATTACAATTTGTCTTAAGTACTTTGAAGGGAAAGACTAGAGAGCTATGATAGAGAACAACCTTTTGCTGTCTTCAAGTCTTTGATGTGCAATACAATGGGGAAAAGATGCTGAAAGATGGAAGATAATTTGTATATGTTCTCTTCATATTTATGATAATATGTGTGACCAAGGTAAAAACATCTGTATAACTTATCTTTTGCCAGTTCTTCTTATGATCTGGCTTAACACATAATGCTCTCTGATGTCCATGGCTGATTAGCTCATTTGGTTAGCTAATGAGGTCAAAGTCAGAGGTCAGCATGGGTCAGTGAGCTTTTTTCCTTTCTCTGGCCAGATTGCACTCTTAACCTCAGCCATCTTGCAAAAGTGAGTGTTTGATCACATAAAGCCTGGGTCAAGAGAATGTGGGTGGAGGAGTCCAGCCTCATTGATCATAGACCTCGGTTGGCATTCTCTTACACTCACAATAGCAAAAATGCTGTATTTTATTGTTCTGTCATTAGGAAGGGTCTAGTACCATTTTTTACTTATGGAGTCAGTAATTTCTACAGTTTTTCCCCTAGAAAGGAAAACTGCCATTTCAAAATAAACAAACCACTTTTGAACATCATCTTTACTGAATAGATTCTGTAGACTAGAGCAGTTCTTCTCTGGTGGTGACGTAAAAATCACCTGGGAGTCTCATTAAAATGCAGATTCTGGTGCAATAGATCTGGGTGGCACTGAGATTCTGCATTGCTACCAAACTCCCAGGCGACACTGTTGGAGGTGGTCCATACACCACACTTGAAAGAGCCTGGGACTAAATAGACAATAATAAAACTAAATCTAAAGTTTAGAAGTACAGCATATACTAAGGTGAAGTATAGTGAGTTTGACCAATGGTACAACTTGCTGGAACTGTTTACTATTTAGGGCACTTCAACATTCATATATAAACTCTCCTCAAACAATCTTTCCCTTTAGCCTTTTTAAAAAAATAGTGTTCTATTTTCTCAGTAGGAGAAGCATAAAGAAGAACCCAATATACTTTCATTTTAGACTACATTTATATACATAATACTCAAAGGTCTGGAGCTGGAGCTAATTCCATGTTATGCAACATAAAATGCCTTTGAAACAGAGACAAAGCCTTTTGTTTTATGGAGGCAATTTTAGTTTCATCTTCAACTTAGTCCACCATATGTGACAAGTGTGGTAAAAATCTTTTGTGTCTTCTGTATTTATTTTTTGGTAATAAAAGGAGACAGCTCCTTTTTCCCACTGCCCAGAAGAGGCCTATTCTCCTGCTGACATGTCAGGATGTCAGATAATCATGAGCATGAAGTTACCAAAGAAACTGCTTCTCTGAAGAAATTTCCATGAGTATGAAATCATGGGAATCAAAATTGATGGGAAAGTCCCTCCCAATTTGTGAACATTGCCAAGATGCTTATAGGAAAAGAGCCTAGACATACTATGATCATTTCCTTTGCCATTTAGCAAGATGCGTTTCTATTACCTTTAAAGAAAATTGCCAAGCTCTGCTAAGTACAAAGTGCTTTATTTATTTTTCTTCAAGTACTTTGGGTATACATATATTTGTATGATTAAATTTGGATTTTCCTAATTTATTTAGTCCAAACTTAGCATTTAAGAGGCAAGGACGCCCAAGTGCAAAAAGGAACTAAATGACCTTCTTAAGATGTTACATGCAAGTTAGAGCCAGAACCAGGACACAAACCCAAGTCTCCTGCTTCTTCCCATTGCACCTCCATGCCTTGTATGCCTTCAGACAGTCACTAGGCCAGAAACTGAAAATACATTGACTTGAAGAAAAATTAGGATTTGCACATATCTCTGTTCTTCAATTTATTTAAGCAATCAAAAAAATGCTCATTTAGCTTCTGCTAAGGGCCTAGCATTGTTTTACATAACCTAAAATAATTTAGCATTTATTTATTGGTTCTGATTTTCTGACAGTAAACTACTTGGAGGTGAGTTAGGCACTTTGGGCTTCTGAGTTAACACTTATAGCCCACTTGAGCTATTTATAACAACTGTGCATTTGAAACCTCCACCACTTTTTTACTCTTCTTTCTCACCCACCCACATAAAACAATGGCTAAGATTCTTTCATAAGTGCCTCTTACATAATTTCTATCCTTTCTTCATCTGCTTGTCTTGAAGGAAGGTCCTGTTACTCAACTGCCACCTCTGGTCTGTGGTTGAAGTTTGGGGCTCCTCCTCCCAGGGATCCCCTGTAACCCTGGCATTCTTTTCTCTTTTCCTTCAAAATATAGTTATTATGTTTTTGCTTGCCTGGGTTTGCTAGGTAACTGAAGTTAGTTTACTACCATTTGTATGCATGACCCATCCTCCTTGGATCTGCACCTTAAACATTGCAGGCAGTTAATAAAAGTCTCCCTTTTCTTTTTCTGTCTATCCAATATAGACAAAAGCTGGAGGAAGAAGTCTCTATTGATTCTTTCAGTTTCCATATATGTAAAATGGGGATAATAATAAGGCCCATAAGTTCATAGGGTTGTTGTGAAAGTTTAGTTTTTATTATTAATAAAAAATGTCCAGCCATGAATAGTTAATTTTGTTGTCAGCTAATATTTGGTATCATTTTGTGTATGCTAGTTTTATTTATTTCTTTTTTTACCAAATAGTAAATATCCTGAGGAATATTTGGGGGTGCCTTTTGGGGCTCCCTTCCAATTGCCCAGCCTAGGGCTGTGACTCTAGGGGGCATCAAGAGTAGTGTTCAGCTCGTTCACTCTCATGCAGGCTACTGGCCAGGGCCCATACCCATCAGTAGGGCATCTGTTCTGGTGGGTCAGATGCCCACTATTTGTGCCACATCACTTGACAAATATTTGTACATGCCCTGCTTGAATGATTTATAGTAAATGGAGTTTAACATTGACCAACTGAAAATTTAAAATAGATGAAAGTCACACAGGTTTTTGCTCTGTCCCTGCCATCTCCATAACACGAATTCTGTATTTAAAAAAAGCTACACGGCTCAGCCTTCATAGCTCAGTGAGTAAGGGTGCCAGCCACAGACACCAAAGCTGGCGGTTCCAGCCCAGCCTGGATCTGCTAAACAACAATGACAATTGCAACCAAAAAAAAAAAAAAAAAAAATAGCCAGGCTTTGTGGTGGGCGCCTATAGTCAAAGCTGCTTGGGAGGCTGAGGCAAGAGAATTGCTTAAGCCCAAGAGTTTGAGGTTGCTGTGAGCTGTGACACCATGGCAGTCTACCAAGGGGGATGTAGTGAGACTCTGTTTCCAAAAAAAAAAAAAAGAAGTTACAGTCCAGGCACAGTGGCTTAGGCATGTAATCCTAGCAGTTTGGGAGGCCAAGGCAGGGGAATTGCTTGCATTAAGCTCAGAGTTTGAGACCAGCCTGAGCAAGAACAAGACCCCAGTCTCTACAAAAAATACAAACATTGGCTGGGCGTGGTGATGCACTCCCGTAAGCCCAACTACATGGAAGTCTGATACAGGAAGATAGCTTAAGCTCAGTCAGGAGTTGGAGATTGCACTGAGCCATGATGATGGCACTGCACTGTATCCTGGGCTGCAGAGAGAAAGCTTGTCTCAAAAGTTACAACTGTATACTTTGACTCCCATGGCCTACCGTAAATCATTGTGTCTAAATTTTAACAGAGTATTATGCGGAGTGTAGTTGGGAATCATGAGAAAACACGAAGAGATGGCAGGAGGGTTAGTTGTAAGGTGTACTGGAAGTAGCCAGTGTGCTGAGAGGTGGGGCAAACTCCTGCGCTCCCACCCGTGGCCTGAAGATGGCGCTGTGGGAGGAGCAGCTCTTGGGACCCCTAGCGAACAGGTATTTCACAGTGAGAATGGTGTTTAAAAAGTCAGGTGGCCTATTGTTACCTCCATGCACTTCTCCTTCTTTATGTAAGGACTGGTATTAAATAGCCGATGTCGTCCATGTTACACTGTTAAAGAAAAATAAACTCATACCTTGGAGGGGGATCCCTTCCAGCTTTTACAAGCAATTCTTAAAATTGCTTCTCGATTCACCGCTTAAAATTCTCTTCTCGATTCACCGCTGAATTTCCCAGCACTCAAATACGATGTTGAACATGGTGAGGGTGGTGAGTTAAGTGTAACTCTCCTCACAGTTGGGGGAATCCCGAGGACTTTGCACCACCTTCATCCTCTGAGTTTTGGGAGTTTGGTAAACACCATAGAAAACCTCCCTTCAGCTGTCAAGTTGTTTGAGTTCCATGGCAACAGCAGCCTCAGAAATTTGAGAGAGTGATGGCTGAGAAAGAGATAAGAACAGATGACTGAATAGGCCTGGGATTTTATGTGCAGCGCTTAATTTGAGAGCGATGGGAGCGGGTGGGGAGGAGCGGGGGACCGCCGCCAGAGTGATCTCAGACCAGCCAAAAGGCAAGCGAGGGCCTGGCCGCCAGCTGAAAGGAACAAAGGCAGTGGTAGGTGGATGGACGTGGCGGAGGAGGGAGGGAGCCAACTCGCAGACGTTGGCCAGGCCCAGAGTTCTGGCAGGGAGCGCATCCCGGCCCACAAAGGCTCCCGCCCGAAGGACGGCCTGGCGTGTAATTTAACGCAGGCCGGGTGACCACACTGGAGTTGTAGCCTTTTGTGTTAGCTACAACAAAGGAGGGGGAGAAATCAGGCCACAGGCTCGCGGCGCAGACTGGCTGGTGCGGATCTGTCTGGGCCTTGGCGGCGACCGGAGCTGCTTTTCAGGCCGTTGCTCGGCAACCGGACGCCGCCCGCCCACGCCTGCAGAGCAGGCTGAAAGCCGCCCCGGCCGGGTGAACCGCGGAGCGGCGACGTTCGCAGGCCAGGCTGGGGAGGAGGAGACAAAGGTCTGGGAGCTGAGGCCGGGACTTTGTGGGACCATAGGGAGGCCTCACGCCATACGAGGGGGGCATAAGGGGGCCCCATTTGCTCGAGGGCCTGATTTGGCTCAGTGCGCGAACCACTTGAACAAACATAGCTCTTCCTCCACCTTCAAGTTCACAGCCTTCCTAGCCCAGATGTTGTATTCAATCGTCCGCCTATTGTGTAAAACATGTAAACAACCCCAAACAAACAACAAAAACAGACTGTGTTCAAGTGACCAGCTGAAATTTGTTAGGCAGGAATATTTTCCAAAGTCAGACCTACCGTGCACCTGGTGAGTAAGCAGACCTCACTGCGCAGTGTTGTTCCCATATTGCGTAAGAGAAACATTAGTGGAAAAAGTAATGTGCTGTAATGCCTGTAGTTCAGTCAATAGTAATGTTACAGTGTTAATTTCTTAGTTTAGACCAGGAGTCGGCTAATTTTTTCTGTAAAGAAAGAAAGAAAAATAGCCGGGCACCTTAGTCCCAGCTACTTGGGAGGCTTTGGAAAGAGAACAACTGCTTGGGCAGGGCCTGATGGCTCAAGCCTGTAATTCCAGCACTGTGGGAGGCTGAGGAGGGAGAATTGCTTGAGCTCAGGAGTTTGACATTTGCCTGAGCGAGAGTGAGACCCCGACTCCTAAAAAAATGGAAAAACCTAGCTAGGCACCATCGAGTGTGATCCCAGCGGCTTCCGTGCCATTGCACTCTGCTCAGGGCATAGGGTGGGACTCTTCTCAAAACAACAACAACAACAACAACAACAAACACAAAGCAAAGAAATAAAAAATAAGCAAGGAAATAAAAATAAAAAAGAGAATCCCTTGAGCCCAAGAGTTTGAGGTTGCTGTGCGCTATAACACCACGGCACTCAACCCCAGGGCAGACTGAGTGAGACTCTGTCTCAAAAAACAGCAGTAACAAAACAACAAAAAACCCAACAACGGAAAAACTTTTCCTGTGAAGGAGCAGAAAGCATAGACTTTGGAATTTGTAAGTTGGATGGTTTCTGCTGTAACTACTCAACTCTGCCATAGTAGTGCTAAAGCAGCTAAACCGTAGTAAAGGAAGGGCATGGCTGTGTTTCAATAAAAGTTTATTTATGGACACTGAAATTTGAATGCCATATGATTTTCACATGTCTTGAAATATTAGTCTTCTTTTGATTTTTTTCAACCATTAAAAAATATAAATGCCCTTTGCTTGCCATCTCTACATAAACAGACAAAAGGACTAGAGCTATGTAAGATGTTAATATTAGGAGTGACTTGATGAAGCATTTGTGAAAATGCCGTCCACTCTTTGTAGCTTTTCTGTAAATCTAAGATTATTCCAGAATAAAAAAGTTTATTTTTTAAAAAGTATTTAAATGAAAAGCTTTTTAGATCGAATGGTTGGAAAGGGATTTGTTGTGGGAAGGGGTATAAATCAGAGTTTGGGGTGTGTGTGTGTGTTGGAGACATGAAGGAATGTTATTCTCGGTATTTGTTGACATATGGTACTAAGACCTCCCAAAATGAAACACCACTATATTGATAATCAAACCATTAACATCAAACAGCCTGAAAACAAAATAGCATTCCAATTACTCAGAACTCTGACCCTCAGGGTTGAGCAAACAATATTTTCAGCTCCTACTGAACCAGGATGGGAAACACCAGGACGAAGAATCAAATTTATTTTGCTGCTTTAGGAAACAAGAAACTAGAAAATTCTGGGCCAGCTCATTTTCTCGTTTTTAACCACACACACTCCCTTTTCTCTTTTCTAATTTGGCTAATGTTGATTCAAAACAGAACTTTACTTTACAAAGTAGGATCTGTATTTTTTCCTGATTTTACTAGTTGTGTGAATTCATATTTTCCTTTATATTTGTCTAAAAGTGGTATGATAATATGAGAATCTCTCCTAGCCTCCTTTCAAATTGGACTCTAACACATTCTATCTCAGGTTAGGCACTACTAATTATTAAGAATGGATGAGGATTAAGTTCTAGAGATCTGCTATGCAACATAGTACCTGTAGCTAACAATACAATATTGTGCACTTTATAATATGTTAATAGGATAGGTCTTGTATTTAAAGTGTTCTTACAAAAAAAATGAATATGAGATTTTTGGAGATGATGGATATATTTAGCATCTTGGTTGTGGTGATGGTATCATAGGTATACAGATATGTCCAAACTCATCAAGATGTGTATACTCAATGAGTGCATGTTTTGGTATATCAGTTATACTTCAAGAAAGCCAAAATAAGAAAAAGAATAGAAAATGAGAAAATATAGGAGGTCACTTAACAAAAAGCCCACCTTCTTTCTGACTAATAATAGGAGGGTGTGAGATTCAGTATAAAGGTGATTTAAAGCACATGGGTAGTACAGGTGTAACCCCAGGCATAGTGGGCAGAGGGAAGCTCAGTAGCAGGAGCCAGGAGTCAATGCTGAAAGTGAAGGACACTCTTGCATAGTGTTCCTTGGCAAAATATAAAGCCCCTGGAAATACGACTTAAGAGATTTCCATCACTTTTGCCTTCTAATTTCTTTTTTGCTCTCACATTCTCAACTGCTCCACATTAAGACTTTGATATCTTAATTGGTTTTTCAACTGGAGATGTTTCAGGACACGTTCATTCAACAACTATTATCAAGCATGGACTTTCCCTGTGCTACTTCTGGCCTGGACCCAGGGATATACAGATAAATTAAAGAAGAATTCTAGCATTGAGCATCAGGGGGCTCAGAGTGTAGATAAGGCTAAGTTCTTCCATATGGTTGGTGTATACCAGCATCAGAATCAGTAGGGATCACAGGAAGACAAATTTTGAGTGACATTACTGATATATGGAATCTAAAAAAGTTGAATTTAGAGAAGCAGAGTAGATTAGCGGGGAAAATGGAAGATGTTTGTCAAAGGGCACAAAATTTCAGTGATAAGATGAATAAGATCTGGAGACCTAATGTACAACATGGTAACTACAGTTAATAATAATGCAGTGTTATACTGGATATTTGCTAAGGGAGTACATCTTAAGTGTTCTTACTACACACAAAAAAAGGTAATTAGGTACGTTTGATTGTGGGAGTCATTATGAAAGGCATAATTTACATCAAAACACCACATTGAACACCTTAAACATATATAATTTTTAAATTTTTCAATTATACAGCAATAAAGCTGAAAAATTATTTTAAAAAAGAATCACTAGGGAAGATCTTATTTATAGATGCTATTTTCTGGGCCCAACCCCAAATTATTAAATAAAAGATCTGTTTTTTTTTTTTTTTTTTGAGACAGAGTCTCACTTTGTCACCCTCAGTAGAGTGCTGTAGTGTCATAGCTTACAGCAACCTCAAACTCTTAAGCTCAAGTGATTGTCTTGCCTCAGCCTCCTGAGTAGCTAGGACTACAGGCCCACCACAAGGTCCAGCTATTTTTAGAGATGAGGTCTCACTCTGGCTCAGACTGGTCTCCAATCTGTGAGCTCAGGCAATCCACCTGCCTTGGCCTCTCAGAGTGCTAAGATTACACGTGTGAGACATCATGCCCAGCCTCAAAATCTGCATTTTTTTTTTTTTTTTGAGACAGAGTCTCACTATGTCACCCTCAGTAGAGTGCTGTGGCATCACAACTCACAGCAACTTCAAACTCTTGGGCTTAAGCGATTCTCTTGCCTCAGCCTCCCAAATAGCTGGGACTATTGGTACCCACCACAACACCTGGCTATTTTTTGTTGCAGTTGTCATTGTTTTAGCTGGCCCAGGCCAGGTTCGAACCTGCCAGCCTCGGTGTATGTAGCTGGCGCTATAACCACTGTTCTATAGGTGCTGAGCCTCAAAATCTGTATTTTGAAGAAATTCCTCAAGTGAATGTTTGCTCATTAAACATTTGAGATCCTCTGTGAATGGGTATAAAAATGTCTTCGGTATAATGACGATGTTATAAACTGGTTACTATAGAGGCACAGAAGAAGAGTGGCGATGGGTCAAAGAGAAGTTCCCTACAAAAGATGCCTGAGCCTCATCTTACTAAAAGGGAAGACAAAAATACGGGTGAGGGTGGGGGACAGTTTTTCATTGAGGGAACAGTGTGACAAAGGGAAGCAGAATCCTGAAGTGTGGGTACCTGCACTTCCTTTTGTAGCTAGAGTGTAAGGAGCAAGGGGGCACGGATCAAGGGTGGTGGACTTTCAAGCAGGTGATTGACAGTGGAAAACTTATTTTGGAGCAAGGGACCCTTTTATGTCACTCTGTCTTATTATAAGCTCAAGTCTCCTCCCCAAATAAGGGGCTATGGTGTTTGGTAAGGGCTTGGCCTTTCTCTTCACATTATATTCTCTGTAACCCAGACATGTGGAATGAAAAAGTGCTCGGTGCAGAAGGATGGTAAGGGCTTATTGAGTCATTTAGGTCCCTCCACTTCTGGACTCAGATATCCCTGGAGATCAGAACAGGGCTGTGAACTCTGTAATGTGTAACCAAGGGAGGATGTGGATTATCCTTTGACGTGTTTAAGAGAAAGCAAGCATGCCTTGTATTCTGAGGGATGGTTATGATTTAGTTATAGGAAAAGAATGTGGTCTCCTTCTGTGTCCTCCAACCTTTATCTCTAGTGAGGCCCATCATTGCACCTTATTGGCATTTTTGTCTTCTTGCAGTATTTCTTTTCCTGGACTTCGGCAGGTGGCCTTGGCATTGGAAGACTTTGAGTCTTCTGAAAACAAGGTGATTAGGGGGTCAGTCTTATCTTCTTTCCCATGGTTTCAAGTTTCCTTCTAGGTTGATCTGGTTTCTTTGACTACCCTATTTTAGGCATTTTGCTTGGTCAAGTATGTGAATTGATGTAGTCAAGGCAGCTAATGTAGACCAAAAACAAACAAACAAAACTAAAAACAAAACTCAAAACACAATATACAAACCTCCTGACAACTGCAGAGACTATTATCTAGGTCATTTTTCATCATCAGCTAGAGAAGAAGCTCAATTCATCAAAATAGTTGACATCACTTGAAAAGTTAACACTTAACCATTTGGCTTCTGGAAGAGAGAAACATTTGTTTTGTGCTAAAAGTGGTCTTTTGTGTCTTCACCAGCAATTTAGGTGAGCAGAATGTGATCAGTTACATAAAGGTAGAGGGGAAGGTGTTGAGGGGTGGAAAAATATGGGAGGAAATAAATACATTCCTATCTCATCCTTACACACCCACGCATATGCCCATTTACATAGAGTAGTAATTAAAAAAAAACACTCTAGTTCAGGGCATCTCAACCTTGTCACTATTAACATGTCGGGCAAGATAGTTCTTTGTTGTGGGGGACTCTTCTATGCCCTATAGGCTGTTCAGCAACATCTTTGGCCTCTACACACTGATACCGATAGCAACGGCCCTGCTACCCCAGTTGTGACAATTAAAAATGTTTCCATCCATTGCTAATGTTCCCTGGGGCAAAACCATCCCATGTTCAGAACAACTGTTCTGGTAGAATCATTTACCATATTAATAAATCAAGCAGTATCCAAAGTGTTTATGGTAGTGGGCAGGCAGGATGCTCCAATGGCTGCATATTTGTGGTTCATAGCTTTCATGAGCAGATCAGGCTTAAGTGGATGTGGAGAATAATTTTACCCCAAGAACATGACAGTCACAGCTGTGAGTTGATAGTGAAAAGAAGCACATCCTTTTGGATAGGAAATCCTGTGAGCGTAATATGTGACATTCATGGATTTTTCAGAAGTAGCTTTGCTTTTTTTTTTCTTCTGAGGCTTTGTGTAGTTGCTGTCCTCAAGCATAGAATTTCAATTCTTCACAGTTCATAGGAATTGCAGGAGAAGTCCTTTGCCTCCCTTCGTGTAGTCTGTGGGTCCCCTTGACAATATGCTAGTATCATGAAAAATAAATTCCTCCTGAATTTCTAACTTGTGGTATTTGATTTTACCCAGAGTCAGAGAATGTTCCATACTGGAAGTCCCATTAATCTTATAGTGAAAATTAAGTTACAGGCTGGTATATCCTTTAGTAGGAAGTTCCCATGGTTCCAGGCCCCCAGGGTGGGTCTCTGTGCTGATTTTGGAGGAAATCCATACTGCCTTCTCCAAACTGTGTTAAGCCTTTCTTTTGCTCTTATCAGCCTTGCCCTGCCCTTTAATACAATAAGGCCCAAACAATGAAAAAGCAATGGTGAGATTTAGACCAAAAAATCACAAAGGAAGGAAATTTTGAATTACTGCTTTCACTCAGCCTCTCATTCAAACCGTCCCAGCATTATCAAAAGATCAGGGAATCATGTTCTACAACCCATAGCTTATAATTATCTATAGATATGCTATTGTAGGCTTAGAGTCTTAAACTATCTCAATCTCTGAACTGTTCAGTAAAAAATTCCAGAGTACTAGTCAGGATGACTTGGAGAGCTCAGAAATAAATTATGGGTACATTTATAATTAAACTTAACAGAATGGAGTTAAGATTGGTAGTTACAATATCTTTGGTCTTTGATCAAATTTAATTTGATCTGGACTTTAACATCATACTTAGATATCCTGACCTCTTTCCATTTTTTATATGACGTTATAGTCAAATAGGCCTTGACATATTGACATTAATATGTAGAAGTCAAGTTTCTTTCATCTTTCCAGTACTGACATTAGTAATGTTTCCTTTGAAGTCAGTTTAAATCTGTGGGTTGCTTTTTTTTGGTTTTAAGTCAGTCGTAAATTGGTGATTGTAGTTTCAGTCTATTCTCATGAGTGTAACTTAACACTGTTGGGTTTACCTTGGCATGTGAGGTAGTCAAAACATTAAATTTCAAAATCTCTAGGACAAAAATCTAAGCTTCGAGTTTCCCTAACCCTTTGCAGACCTGTAACTTAGCTGGAAAATTACATTTCAATTGAACATTCTATAATGCTCTGAGGTACTGCAATAAACGAGTTTGAAAATGCTGAGCACATCTCATACTGGCATTTCTTATTAAGCATGTAACATTCTTGAGTGAAAGTAATATCACAGAGTAATTGGGTTATTAAGGCAATAATAGCATATCTTGTCCTGGTGATCAAGTTACTGTTTGTTACCAGTTTTTCTCTCCCACTTTAATAGCTGCATGAAGAAAGGTACATAATGATTTTTTTCTCAACAGACTGTCCCACATTACTTTTTGCTATCTGATTCTACAATTACATCAAAGGCTGGACAAAATCCCGTCCCTAGATCTAGTAAATCCAAAGATTTCATGTAAATATTTCATCCACTAAAGTCAGACTCACAGGATATATTCCAAGTATCATTTCATAGGTTGAGCATAGGTTCACAGCATAGGTTCATACAGGTGATTAAAACATGATTTTTTTCTTTGTGATTGTTTTCAAAATTTTCTGCAACAAATTATATTTTTATGTATTTCAAAAGCTTTATTGTTAAGAGGGTTAGTGGGTCCAGCTTCTTGCTGTTTCAAATTACTCAATCATGGACATACAGTATAAATTTTTATCTCTTTTTTTCAAAATGTGCACATATTTTATTTTTATTTCATTGTTTAAAAATGCATAAAGGCAATATTTTCACTTGTAAAGCTTGTTTAGCAAAGAAAGGAGCAAGCCATTCTTAGCTTAATATTCCTAGGGAGATGTGAGTATGTTAAGTATTTGTTTAAGCATCTCAGGTTGATCAAATTGAAACAAATGAAAAAGTTCATTATGTATTCAAGGGACTTGCTTTTTTAGGATAAATGATGCTTGGAATGCATTTAGATACATTCCTGATAAGTGTTTTTAATTTAATTAAATATGATTTAAGATGGTCACATGTACACAAGAAAAGCCTTGTATTATAAAGCTATGGGAAAATGAGCACAGGTGCCTGCCACTCATTTTGCTCTGAAGTTTCATGTTCTTTTTACTGTATCTATTACTTCCCAATTTAAAAGAAGAAAATAGAAAAAAGGGAAAACATAGATATGAAGGAAAAGTATATATTAATAGCCAATTAGTTAATGATTTCTGTTTGACTTATAGTCGAACAATGTAAGTCATTTGCTCCAATGTGGTGTGGGGAGTTCAAAGCCATAAGAATTTCTCATCCTCACAATATCTGACATATGATAGGTGCTTAAGAAATATTTGTTTTGCATGAACCTATGAATTCACAGAAGATAAATTATAATAATGAATGAAAAAATGTAGAAATTCAGGGAAGGAAACCTTGATTGTAGTTCAGGAAGTTTTTACCAAGGAGGTGGAAATTAAATTTGACCTTAAAACACGAACCTCTTTCTTAGGTGAAGAAGATGCCTCAATTATAAGGCTCTGGCTTCACAGAGAGCAGTTCTTTTCTGAGCAGAAGAGGTAGTATGAAGAAGATAGAGTGAGGGAGAGAGAGACCTGGTGGCTCATGCCTGGAATCCTAGCACTCTGGGAGGCTTCAGAGGTGGACCCAGACTTGCTCATTCCACCTCTGTGTTAGGTGGACCCTAAATTCCGTCTTGAGGGAACTCTTGGGCTGGTATTCAGGAAGTTTGCTGAAGTCTCTGGTGTGTTTATTTTCTGATTTTTGTCTAACTCTTCAGCTCCTCACAAAAGTGACTCAATGCTGTCCCATCTGGACTGGCAGTTTAGGATATGTGATGCCTACCTTGCTACAGAGTTCTCATACCTATGACTGTTTACTGTTGCTCAGAGCTTAATAAAAACTGAGTGGAGGGCGGGTCCTGTGGCTCAAAGGAGTAGGGTGCTGGCCCCATATGCTGGAGGTGGCAGGTTCAAACCCAGCCCCGGCCAAAACTGCAAAAACCAAAAAAAAAAAAAAAAAAAAAAAAAAACTGAGTGGAGTGGAGGAAGCAGTCCAAAGGGAAGATTGTCTGGAGGATTCTCCTAGCTAATGGTTTTCATGGGGAAAAAATACACAGTGACTATAAGAAATACGCCACCCGCCACTTATATACACCATGCCCAAGAAAAGTATGCACATTTTATGAAAGGAAAAAAATATATGAAATTTGTAATTAACTCATGTTTGATTTCTGCAATTATAAGAGGTGCTTGACATGACTCAAGTTCACTTTTTCCTTTCTTAATATGTGTGTACATTTTTTTGCATCCTCTGTGTATATATATACACATATATGCAAACTATATGTAAGTCATTTGTTTTATATATAATATATATATATATAGAGAGAGAGTAAAGAATAAAAATGATAGAGAAAAATACTAGGAACTTATCTAATTGATGTTGCACTTCCAATATTAAGCCATCTACCCATTGTCATTTTCCTTCTTCCTGAACAGCTTCCACTGCTTTCTCTGTCTTAATTATAATAATCTCAGCCCTTAACTATTCTACTTTTTGCTGGTGGTTTTCCCTGTGTGTATGCATCCTATATATTCCATCATATCAGTCTTCCTAAAAACTGTCTTTCCTCTTGTTCTTTCTCTGCTGAAAGACCGTCAGTGGTTCCCTATCCTGTCCGGACTCCTTGGCCTTACACAGGGGATCCTCTTCAATCTGATCTCACTGGATTTCTTGGTAACTCAACACATTCCTGTATCTCCTGCACATCTAGTCCGTACTCGGCACCAAGGGTAGTGCTCCGGACAGCTTGATTGCAGAAGAGGTAAACTTCTCAAATCTTCTGCTCTTTCGTATACAGCCTCTGAAGAAGAGTTTTAAAAGTAACAAGGAAGAATTATCTATGTTTGATATCAAGATTTAAAGAGGCAGATACAGTCCTTGTTTTCAGTAAATTCACAACTTTGTTGGAAAGTTTCTCCATGTGGAAAATAAAAATAATGTTGACGTTCACTCTGCTAAAGTGCATATGAGAGGCTCAGACAATATGTTAAATCATGTTCAGAATGAGGATTATTTACTGTCCTAGATAGAGTCTGCAAGCCTCCAATTGATGATGGATCAATGGGTAATTATTTCAAAAGTGTCAAGAAAGAAAAAACAATTCATAGAAGAGGGAAATGAGGAACCTGGTTCATTGGAGAAAAGCTATTCATATTACCTGTAAAAGTGGAAACCTTTTGAAGCATTGCCCTATTGAATATATTCACCTAATTTACTGTTTATAAAATATATTAATCTTCCTCTCTTCCTTTCAATGTACTGGAATAGGCTTAATATATGATTAGGTTTATGATATCTAGAGGTGACAGGCTGAAGCAAGTTAAATTCCAGAATAAGAAACTCATAACTAAAATGGTCATCAGCAGATCTCCAGGGAAAGCCTGCAGAGGTGAAAGTACTTAGTCTGCCATGAAAATAAATAAAGGCTTACATGCCCAGAATCTAAAACATAGCTATACAAAGTGAAACTCATGATATTCGGATGGTGTCTAAAAGAATGGGTTATATTTGCCTTTTTAGAGCCCTAAAAGGTCACATTTGTTTTAGCAGCTGCAAAATAACTAAATAGATTTTTAGAGCCAGATTAAGGTTTGGTTGGAACATGCTCTTTCTTATCAAATAGTACATTTAAGCCCCAGTTGTTCTATGAAACACTCATAAATAATGCCATTTCTGTCTCAAGGAGGTGATATTTCCAAGGAGATGCTCAGTAGAAGTGTAGATATAAAATACACTGGTTTAGAAATACAGTGTACTGTGTTTTGTACAAGAAGATAATGTTAAATGACCTACCATTATTTTGAGGCTCTTTTCTTTCCACATATTCCCATCCTGGTATGTTCATAACCAAACACAAATTTGCCAAAAGGACAATTCATGGAATAGAACAGAATTAGATGAGCTACATGAATGAGTTTATCACTTACAATTTTAGAATTTCAATAGTCTGTGACAGACAACTGAACTAATCAGTAAAAGACATTTAGATTGAAAAAATGCCTTAATCAGGCCCTGGTGCAAAAGAAATACTTACATTGTTTCAAACTCAATTTTCCTGAATCTTTGCATTATATATATGTGTGTATTGTAAAAGATATTTCTTGAAGCATAATTGGCATACAATAAATTTCATATAAATAGTACAATAAAGTGTACAATTTGATAAATTTTGACATCTGTATACACATATGAAACCACTGCCATTCCTTACAACCCAGAGTTTCCTCATTTTACTTTTTTAAAAATTTAAAATTTTTTTATTAAATCATAACTTTGTACATTGATGCACTTATGGGGTTCGGAGTACTGCTTCAATCTACAATGTGAAATGCTTACATTGAACTAAGTAACACATCCATCACAATTATACTCATTTCTTTTTTTTTTTTTATTGTTGGGGATTCATTGAGGGTACAATAAGCCAGGTTACACTGATTGCAATTGTTAGGTAAAGTCCCTCTTGCAATCATGTCTTGCCCCCATAAAGTGTAACACACACCAAGGCCCCACCCACCTCCCTCCTTCCCTCTTTCTGTTTCCCCCCCCATAATCATAATTGTCATTAATTGTCCTCATATCAAAATTGAGTACATAGGATTCATGCTTCTCCATTCTTGTGATGCTTTACTAAGAATAATGTCTTCCACGTCCATCCAGATTAATACGAAGGATGTAAAGTCTCCATTTTTTTTAATGGCTGAATAGTATTCCATGGTATACATATACCACAGCTTGTTAATCCATTCCTGGGTTGGTGGGCATTTAGGCTGTTTCCACATTTTGGCGATTGTAAATTGAGCTGCAATAAACAGTCTAGTACAAGTGTCCTTATGATAAAAGGATTTCTTTCCTTCTGGGTAGATGCCCAGTAATGGGATTGCAGGATCAAATGGGAGGTCTAGCTTGAGCGCTTTGAGGTTTCTCCATACTTCCTTCCAGAAAGGTTGTACTAGTTTGCAGTCCCACCAGCAGTGTAAAAGTGCTCCCTTCTCACCACATCCACGCCAGCATCTGCAGTTTTGAGATTTTGTGATGTGGGCCATTCTCACTGGGGTTAGATGATATCTCAGGGTTGTTTTGATTTGCATTTCTCTGATATATAGAGATGATGAACATTTTTTCATGTGTTTGTTAGCCATTCGTCTGTCGTCCTTAGAGAAAGTTCTATTCATGTCTCTTGCCCATTGATATAAGGGATTGTTGGCTTTTTTCATGTGGATTAATTTGAGTTCTCTATAGATCCTAGTTATCAAGCTTTTGTCTGATTGAAAATATGCAAATATCCTTTCCCATTGTGTAGGTTGTCTCTTTGCTTTGGTTATTGTCTCCTTAGCTGTACAGAAGCTTTTCAGTTTAATGGAGTCCCGTTTGTTTATTTTTGTTGTTGTTGCAATTGCCATGGCAGTCTTCTTCATGAAGTCTTTCCCCAGGCCAATATCTTCCAGTGTTTTTCCTATGCTTTCTCTGAGGATTTTTATTGTTTCATGCCTTAAATTTAAGTCCTTTATCCATCTTGAATCAATTTTTGTGATTGGGGAAAAGGGTGGGTCCTGTTTCAGTCTTTTACATGTAGACATCCAGTTCTCCCAACACCATTTATTGAATAGGGAGTCTTTCCCCCAAGGTATGTTCTTGTTTGGTTTATCAAAGATTAGGTGGTTGTAAAATGTTAGTTTCATTTCTTGGTTTTCAGTTCGATTCCAAGTGTCTATGTCTCTGTTTTTGTGCCAGTACCATGCTGTCTTGAGCACTATGGCTTTGTAGTACAGACTAAGATCTGGTATGCTGATGCCCCCAGCTTTATTTTTGTTACAGAGAACTGCCTTAGCTATACGGGGTTTTTTCCGGTTCCATACAAAACGCAGAATCATTTTTTCCAAATCTTGAAAGTACGATGTTGGTATTTTGATAGGAATGGCATTGAATAGGTAGATTGCTTTGGGAAGTATAGACATTTTAACAATGTTGATTCTTCCCATCCATGAGCATGGTATGTTCTTCCATTTGTTAATATCCTCTGCTATTTCCTTTCTGAGGATTTCATAGTTTTCTTTATAGAGGTCCTTCACCTCCTTCGTTAGGTATACTCCTAGGTATTTCATTTTCTTTGAGACTATGGTGAAGGGAGTTGTGTCCTTAATTAGCTTCTCATCTTGACTGTTATTGGTGTACACAAAGGCTACTGACTTGTGGACATTGATTTTATATCCTGAAACATTACTGTATTTTTTGATGACTTCTAGGAGTCTTGTGGTTGAGTCTTTGGGGTTCTCTAAGTATAAGATCATGTCATCAGCAAAGAGGGAGAGTTTGACCTCCTCTGCTCCCATTTGGATTCCCTTGATTTCCTTGTCTTGCCTAATTGTATTGGCTAGAACTTCTAGCACTATGTTGAAGAGTAAAGGTGACAGAGGACAACCTTGTCTGGTTCCAGTTCTAAGAGGAAAAGCTTTCAGTGTTACTCCATTCAGTAAAATATTGGTTGTGGGTTTGTCATAGATAGCTTCAATCAGTGTTAGAAATGTGCCACCTATGCCTATACTCTTCAGTGTTCTAATTAAAAAAGGATGCTGGATTTTATCAAATGCTTTTTCTGCATCTATTGAGAGGATCATGTGATCTTTATTTTTGTCTCTGTTAATATGGTGGATAACGTTTATAGACTTGCGAATGTTAAACCAGCCTTGCATCCCTGGGATGAAGCCTACTTGATCATGATGAATGACTTTTTTGATGATAAGCTGTAATCTATTGGCTAGGATTTTGTTGAGAATTTTTATGTCTATGTTCATGAGTGAGATTGGTCTGAAATTCTGCTTTTTGTTTGGGTCTTTTCCTGGTTTTGGTATTAGGGTGATGTTTGCTTCATAGAATGTGTTGGGGAAGATTCCTTCTTCCTCAATTTTTTGGAATAATTTCTGCAGTACAGGAATAAGCTCTTCCTTGAAGGTTTGATAGAATTCTGGAGTGAAGCCATCTGGACCAGGGCATTTTTTGGTTGGAAGATTTTTTATTGTTTCTTTGATCTCAGTGCTTGAAATTGGTCTGTTCAGGAGCTCTATTTCTTCCTGGCTGAGTCTAGGGAGAGGGTGTGATTCCAAATATTGATCCATTTCTTTCACATTGTCAAATTTCTGGGCATAGAGTTTCTGGTAGTATTCAGAGATGATCTCTTGTATCTCTGTGGGATCAGTTGTTATTTCCCCTTTATCATTTCTGATTGAGGTTACTAGAGATTTTACTTTTCTATTCCTCGTTAGTCTGGCCAATGGTTTATCTATTTTATTTATTTTTTCAAAAAACCAACTCCTTGTTTCATTAATTTTCTGAATGATTCTTTTGTTTTCAATTTCATTGATCTCTGATTTGATTTTGGATATTTCTTTTCTTCTACTGAGTTTAGGCTTAGATTGTTCTTCTTTTTCCAATTCCATAAGATCTCTTGTGAGATTGTTGATGTGCTCTCTTTCTGTTTTTTGAATGTAGGCATCTAAAGCGATGAATTTTCCTCTCAAAACTGCTTTTGCAGTATCCCACAGGTTTTGGTAGCTTGTGTCTTCATTGTTGTCATGCTCAAGGAAGTTAATGATTTCCTGTTTTATTTCTTCCTGCACCCATCTGTTATTCAACAGAAGATTGTTTAATTTCCATGCCCTTGGGTGGGGTCGAGCATTTTTGTTAGAGTTGAATTCCACCCTTAGTGCCTTATGGTCTGAGAAGATACAAGGTAAAATTTCAATTCTTTTGATTCAGTTGATACTTGTTTTGTTTCCCAGGATATGATCAATTTTGGAGAATGTTCCATGGGGTGATGAGAAGAATGTATATTCTTTATCTTTGGAATGGAGTGTTCTATATGCGTCTATCAAGCACAGTTGTTCTAGGGTCTCATTTAAATCTCTTATAGCCTTGTTTAATTTCTGTTTAGAGGATCTGTCCAGCTCTGTAAGAGGAGTGTAAAGGTCCCCTGTTGTTATGGTATTATCAGAGATCATATTGCTCAGACTGAGTAAGGTCTGTTTCAAGAATCTGGGAGCATTTAAATTGGGTGCATAGATATTTAGAATTGAAATGTCTTCTTGTTGTATTTTTCCCTTGACCAATATAAAGTGACCATCTTTGTCTTTTTTGACTTTAGTTGCTTTAAATCCACATGTATCTGAAAATAAGATTGCAACTCCTCTTTTCTTCTGAATTCCATTTGCCTGAAAAATTATCTTCCAACCCTTGACTCGGAGCTTTAATTTGTCTTTTGAAGCCAGGTGTGTTTCTTGCAGACAGCAAATGGATGGCTTGTGTTTTTTAATCCAGTCAACCAATCTATGTCTCTTCAGTGGGGAATTCAAGCCATTAACATTTATTGAGATAATTGATAAGTGTGGTAGTATTCTATTCGTCTTATTTTGTGAGAGTCCATTGCTTAGTTTTATCTTTTGCATCAGTGTGGAGGTTAGGTTCTGTCCTTTAATTTCTGAGTTCTTACTTTGCTGCTGATCCATTGTGGTGGTCAGTGTGCAGAACAGGTTGAAGTATTTCCTGTAGAGCTGGTCTTGTGGCGAATTTCCTCAATGTTTGTATATCCGTAAATGATTTGATTTCTCCGTCAATTTTGAAGCTTAGCTTAGCAAGCTACAGAATTCTGGGCTGGAAATTGTTCTGTTTAAGTAGATTAAAGGTAGATGACCATTGTCTTCTTGCTTGGAAAGTTTCATTAGAGAAGTCTGCAGTCACTCTGATGGATTTGCCCCTGTAGGTCAACTGGCGCTTAGTCCTGGCAGCTTGCAGAATCTTTTCTTTTGTCTTGACTTTGGACAGGTTCATCACAATGTGTCTTGGAGAAGCTCAGTTAGAGTTGAGGCGACTTGGGGTCTGATAGCCCTCTGAAAGCAGTGTGTCAGAATCTTTGGTGATATTTGGGAAATTTTCTTTTATAACATTCTCTAGTATGGCTTCCATTCCTCTGGAGCATTCTTCTTCCCCTTCTGGAATTCCTATAACTCGTATGTTGGAACGCTTCATAAAGTCCCATAATTCTGACAGTGAACGTTCTGCTTTCTCTCTCTTCTTTTCTGCCTCTTTTACTATCTGTGTTATCTCAAAAACTTTGTCTTCTACCTCTGAACTTCTTTCTTCTGCATGGTCTAACCTGTTGCTGATACTTTCCATTGCATCTTTAAGTTCCCTGATTGACTGTTTCATTTCCTTCAGCTCTGCTATATCCTTTTTATATTCTTCATATCGTTCATCTCTTATTTGATTCTGTTTTTGAATTTCCTTTTGGTTATTTTCCACTTTATTAGCAGTTTCCTTCATTGTTTCCATCATTTCTTTCATTGTTTTCAACATGTGTATTCTAAATTCCCTTTCTGTCATTCCTAACATTTCTGTATAGGTGGAATCCTCTGCAGTAGCTACCTCATGGTCCCTTGGCGGGGTTGTTCTGAACCGGTTCTTCATGTTGCCTGGAGTTTTCTGCTGATTCTTCCTCATGAGTGATTTCTTTTATCTGTTTCTTTGCCCTAATTTTCCTTTCACTTCCTCTTGCTCTTTAAGTTCTTGTGCCTGTGGACTAAGGGTTACAGGACCAGAAGGGTGAGAAGGTTGAAGAGCAAAAAAGGGACAAAAGAAAGGAGGACCGAGTGATAAGAAAAAGAAAAAAGAAAAATAGAGAAAGGAGAGGGGGTGGGTAAAAGGAATATTGAGAAAAAGAAGAGAGGCACAGAAAGAGGGAGACAGAGCAATATAGGTGTACAGTAGGGTACTTTCATACAACCTTAAAAAAAACCCCACCTTCTGGGGGTGCCCAGTTGGGTGGTTCCCTTGAAGTCAGCAGCTCTTTGCTCACCTGATCAGACACAGTACCCCACCTCCACCAAGTAGAGAGGAAAGACAAAAATGCTGTAAATCAAACCAAAACAATCAAACAGAAAACTTTACGGGATAAAATTGGCTGGAGAAACCAAATAATAGCGGTAGAAACACTAACAAAAATGAAGTTCTAATTATTGAAATAGGCAGCAATGGGAAATTATAATTAAACTAGAAAAATTGAGAAAGAAAAAGGATCTGTATGGAAAAGGTTGAACTTAAAAAACAGAACAACAATCAACAACATCAAAATAAACAAAGAATAACAACCAAACCAAAAAAAAAAAAAAAACCACACACACACAAACAAAAACAAAGCAGTATGTATATGTTATTGAATATTGTCTGGGCAACACGTGGTCTTCTGGGGTATGAGATGTTAATCACAGTTCTGATACGACTGGAGGCTGCTAGTTTCTCAAACCCCAGCAGGTAGACACCCTAAATCTCTCTTCAGCCCACTTAAAAGGCACTTTGCGCTTGTTCACTTGCTGAGCAGAAGCTTTCCCAGGGAAGTGCTTGTCGCTGGAATCACTGCTGAAGTGGCTGTCCACTTACCCTGTGTGCCAAAACTGGTCTCCCTCTGCCCCCGAGGGTTAGGGCTGCAAGGCGGCTCAGACCCCGCCCTTAGGCTACTTGGTTGCTGGGTTACCAGCTCCCACCCAATTCCAGCTCTGTGACCCTGAGGGTGGAGCTTGCCGGGGCAGATCGCTCACAATGGCTGCCTGTGACCCAGAGCCAAACAGTATTAGCTCCGTCTGGCTCAGCGGCTCAGACTGGGGCCCTAGACAAAGGCCAAAGTTCTCCACACTCCCGCTCAGGCTCTCCCCAAGGCAGTTCAGCTGAGTGCCAAGTCCAAAGACACCAAAACAGTTCACAGGTAAGGCCTTTCTGGTTTGCAGTCTCGCTGCTACTGAACTTACAGTTGCGGGTGGGTTTAGACCGATTGAACACACGAGACCACTTGCCGGTTTTCCACTGTTTTAGTCCTCCTCTTGGGGTCCAGAAGTCTCTCACTGACTCCCTGTATCCTCTCAGGGGTGATGATAGGCAGATCCCACCAGCCAGAGATGCCTGGAGTCCTATCTCCCCAGACTCACGGTGCCCAGATGCAAGGAAGCTGTTACTCGGCTGCCATCTTGCTCCGCCTTCTATACTCATTTCTTAATAGTTTTGAAATGTACCATTGGGTGAGGTCCCCCCAAATACCCTACCTCCTCCCATGCCCCTCCTCCCTTCCCCTCTCTCTCTTCTTCCCTTCTACTTCTACTTTCTGGACTATAGTTAACGTTTTGCCATTCGTATGAGTGTGTAGGTGGTATATATTGATTTCATCGTAGTATTGAGTACATTGGATACTTTTTTTCCCATTCATGAAATACTTTACTAAGAAGAATATGTTTCAGCTCCATCCAGGTAAACATGAAAGATGTGAAGTCTCCTTTTTATGGCTGCATAGTATTCCATAGTGTACACATATACCACAATTTGTTAATCCATTGATGGGTTGATGGCCACTTGGGCTTTTTCCATGTCTTCTCTATTATGAATAGGGCTGCAGTAAACATTCTGGTGCAAGTGTCTTTGTTGTAAAATAATTTTTGATCATCTGGGTATATACCTAGTAGATAAATTGCAGGATCGAACAGTAGGTCTACTTTTAGTTCCTTGAGTGTTCTCCAAACTTCTTTACAAAAAGGTCATATTAGCTTGCCTTCCCACCAGCAGTGTAGAAGCCCCTTCTCTCCACATCCTCACCAACATCTGTAGTTTTGGGGTTTTGTTATGTGGGCTAATCTTACTGGAGTTAGATGATATCTCAAAGTAGTTTTGATTTGCATTTCTCCGATGATTAAGGATGATGAGCATTTTTCATGTGTTTATAGGCCATGTGCCTGTCTTCATCAGAGAAGTTTCTGTTTAAGTCTCTTGCCCACATAGAAATGGGGTTATTTATTCTTTTCTTATTGATTAGTTTGAATTCTCTGTGGATTCTAGTTATCAGACCTTTGTCACAAGCATAACCTGCAAAAATCTTCTCCCATTCTGAAGGTTGTTTGTTTGCTTTACTTACTGTGCTCTTGGCTATGCAAAAGCTTTTCAGTTTGATCAGATTCCAGTAATGTATTTTTGGTGTTGCTTCAATTGCCAGGGGGTCCACTTCTTCAAGTGTTTTTCTTGCACTCTCTTCTCATATTTTTATAGTTTCATGTCTTAAGTTTAAATCTTTTATCCAGTGGGAATCCATTTTTGATAATGGTGAAAGGTGGGAGTCCAGTTTCAGTCTTCTACAGGTTGCTATCCAATTCACCCAGCACCATTTGTTAAACGGGGAGTCTTTCCCCCACTGAATATTTTTGATAGGCTTGTCAAAGATCAAATGGTGATAAGTAGTGGGGTTCATCTCTTCATTCTCTATTCTGTTCCATAAATCTACCTTCCTGTTTTTGTGCCAGTACCATGATGTTTTGATCACTATAGATTTATAGTATAGCCTGAAGTGTGGTAATGTGATACCTCCTGATTTGTTCTCATTTCTGAGTAATGTATTTGCTATTCAAGGTTTTTTTCTGTTTCCATATAAAACAAAGTACTATTTTTTCAAGTTCTTTAAAGTATGACAGTGGTGCTTTAATAGGGATTGCATTAAATCTGTAAATTGCTTTCGGTAGTATGGCCATTTTAACAATGTTGATTCTTCGCAGCCATGAGCATGGTATGTTTTTCCATTTGTTAATATCTTCAGCAATTTCTTTTCTCAGAGTTTCATAGTTCTCCTTATAGAAGTCTTTCATGTCCTTTGTTAGGTAAATTCTCAAATATTTCATCTTTTTTGGCACTATTGTAAA
This sequence comes from Nycticebus coucang, assembly GCF_027406575.1. Taxonomy (NCBI): domain Eukaryota; kingdom Metazoa; phylum Chordata; class Mammalia; order Primates; family Lorisidae; genus Nycticebus; species Nycticebus coucang. Next base: position 28,414,127 of record NC_069786.1, read on the forward strand.
AGGAATAGAGTCCTTGATTGTTGGCGAATATAAAAGCTACTGACTTATAAGTATTGATTTTGTATCCTGAGATGCTGCTGTATTCCTTGATCACTTCTGAGAGTTTTGAAGTTGAGTCCCTGGGATTTTCCAGGTATAGGATCATATCATCAGCAAAGAGTGAGAATTTGATCTCCTCTGACCCTATTTGGATACACTTGATCACCTTCTCTTGCCTGATTGCGATGGCTAAGACTTCCATTACTATGTTGAATAGCAGTGGAGACAGTGGGCATCCTTGCCTTGTTCCTGATCTGAGTGGAAATGTTTTCAATTTTATACCATTCAATATGATATTAGCTGTGGGTTTGCTATAGATGGCCTCTATCAGTTTAAGAAATGTCCCTTCTATGCCTATTTTCTTAAGAATTCTGATCATGAAAGGATGCTAGATATTATCATAGGCTTTTTCTGTGTCAATTGAGAGAATCATATGGTCTTTTTATTTTATTTTATTGATGTGATATATTATATTTATAGAATTGCGTATGTTGAACCAACCCTGTAACCCTGGAATAAAACCAACTTGATCATGGTGTATAATTTTTTTGATGTGTTGAATTTTATTTGCTAAGATCTTACTGAATATTTTTGCATCAATATTCATTAATGATATAGGTCTATAATTTTCTTTCTTTGTTGGATCCTTTCCTGGTTTGGGTATCAGGGTAATATTTGCTTCATAAAATGTGTTGGGAAGTATTCCTTCTTTTTCTATGCTTTGGAAAATGTTGTGTAATATAGGTACTAATTCCTCTTGAAAGGTTTGATAGAATTCTGATGTGAAGCCATCTGGTCCTGGACTTTTCTTTTTAGGGAGATTTCGTATTGTTGATGCTATTTCAAGGTTTCTAATTCTTTCTGGTTGCGTCTAGGAAGGTGGTGTACTTCCAGGTATTGGTCCATTTCCTTCAGATTTTCATATTTCTGGGAATAGAGATTTTTGTAGCAATTATTGAAGATTTTTTGACTTTCTGAAGTGTCTATTGTTATTTTTCCTTTATCGTTTCTGATAGAGGATATTAAAGATTTTACTTTCTGTTTCTGGTTAGGTTGGCCAAAGGTTTATCAATTTTGTTAATCTTTTCAAAAAACCAACTTTTTGTTTTGTTGATGTTCTGAATGATTCTTTTCAATTTCATTTAATTCTGCCCTAATTTTGGTTATTTCTTTCCTTCTGCTGGGTTTGGGGGTGGAATGTTCTTCCTTTTCTAGTTGCTTGAGACAATCCATTAAGTTGTTAACTTTCTCTCTGTTTTCTTGAGCTATAAATTTCCCTCTTAGGACTGCCTTTGCAGTATCCCACAGGTTTTGATAATTTGTGTCTTTATTGTCATTTTGTTCCAAAAATTTGGTGATTTCCTTCTTAATCTCATCTTTGACCCAGCTATCATTCAGCCTAAGATTATTTGGCTTCCATGACTTTGAGTATGAAGATTCCTGTTGCTGTTGAATTCAACTTTTATGCCTGACTGGGTGGTGTCTAGGTTCATAAATGGGACATCCCTGGAGAAAGAGACCTGGAGTTTAGCGGCTCTTTCCAGTGAGGTAAAATGAGAGATCTTTTGTTCCCTGTTTGTTGGCAGGTAGCTTGTGCTAGGCCCCCTGCTTGGGGGAGGGATCTCTCATCCTCTAGTTGATAGGCTTTGTACCTGTAATTTGGTTTCTTGAATGCTCTTCCTTGGAGTTACAGCTTGCTGAACTTCTTTCTTGTCTCAGCTCCCCATCTTTGGCTTCATAGAGTCTGATGCCATCCAGTTTCTCTTCCATCCAGTTTTCCTTCCTCTGCTCAGGAGCCTCTGCTGAGGGTTGCTACTACTGGCCATCTTCCCAGAATCCCCTCATTTCACTTTTTAAGGTGGGTTTGGAATGTTCTTCCTTTTCTAGTTGCTTGAGACAATTCCAGTCTCAAATTGAATAATCCCCAGGCAATCACTTATTTTATTCCTGTCATTTCTGATTAGTTTGTACTTCCTAGAAATATAAAAATAATCCTGTAGCATGTACTCTTGTTTTGTCTAGCTTCTTTTGCTCAGGAACTGAGATTCACTTAGATTATAGCATTCATTAATGGTTCATTATCATTATTGTTGAGGAGTATTTCATTGTATGGGTATACTACAATTGTTTATCCATACATCCATTGGAGGACATTTGGATTGTTTTCACTTTTTGGTGATTAGAAATAAAGGTACATGAACATTCATATATAAGTTTTTGTACCAACATATGCTCTCATTTTTCTTGGGTAAATATTTAGGACAAGAATTACTAGATCATCTTGTATGTTTATGTTTAACTTTTAAAGAAACTGTGAAACTGTTTTCCAAGGTGATTGTTCTATTTTATATCCCCATTAACAGTATATCAGAGTTCCAGTTTTAAACACCTTTACCAACCTTTGGTATGATTAGTCTTTTTAGAAGTGTGTTGTTTAACCTCTAACTATTATAAGATTTCCAGCTATCTTTCCGTTATTGATTTTTACTTTAATTAAATTGTGTCCTGAGAACACACTTTGTATGATTTCTATTATTTTAAACTTGTTTAGGTGTGTTTTATGGTCCCCTATGTGGTCTGTATTGATGAATGTTCCATGTGAACTTGAGAAAAATAAAATGTTCTGCTGTTGTTGGATGAAGTATTCTATAAATGTCAATTATAGCCAGTTGATTGATGGTGCTACTCAGTTCAACTACAGTATATCCTTACTGATTTTCTGCCTGGTGGATCTATCAATTATTGAAAGAAGGGTGTTGAAGTCTGCAGCTATAATATTTATTTATTTCTCCTTGAAGTTCTAGCAATGTTTGCCTCATATATTTTGATGCTCTGTTTTGGGGGCATACATGTTAAGGACTGATATATCTTCTTGGAGAATTAACCTCTTTATCTTTATGTAGTGCTCTTCTTTATTTCTGAAAAATTTCCTTCTTCTAAATTCCGCTTTGTTTGAAATTAATCTAGTTACTCCAGCTTTATTTTGATTAGTGTTAGCATGGTATATATTTTCCTATCCCATTTATATTCCCCCCTTTTCCTGCTTTCTCTATTTTTAATTGAGCATTTAATATAATTCTGTTTTCTCTCTAAGCAATTAAAAGGCTCTGGGTTCTGCCTAGGATTCCTCTCTGTGGAATAGGACTCAATTTGGCACTATTGACATTTGGAGCTAGATAATTCTTTGTTATAGGGGGATGAAGTGTATTATAGCAATGGTCCCCAACCTTTTTTACACCAGGGACTGGTTTTATGGAAGACAGTTTTTCCACAGATGGGGGTTAGGTATGGTTTCAGGATGATTTTAGTACATTACATTTATTGTGCACTTTATTTCTTTTATTATTATCTTGTAATATATAATGAAATAATTATACAATTCACCATAATGTGGAATTAGTGGAAACCCTGAGCTTGTTTTCCTGCAATGAGATGATCCCATCTGGGGCTGATTGGAGGCAGTGGCCCCTGAGGTGTTTGCTGCTATACAACCTGCCACCAGGTGCAGCTTCACTCTTACTTGCCACTCAACTGATAGGAGTTTGCTATGAGTCTGCAAGCAATTGGTTTATTATGATCTCTGTGCAGTCAAACCTCTCTGCTAATGATAGTCTGTGTTTGCTTACTCTCCCCAGTGCTGGCATCACTGCCTCGGCTCCACCTCAGATCATCAGGTGGTAGATTCTCATAAGGAGCACACAACTTGCAAACTAGATCTCTCACGTGCACAGTTTACAGTAGGTTTTGTGCTCCTATGAGAATCTAATGCCGCTGCTAATCTGACAGGAGGTGGAGCTCAGGCAGTGATGTGAACAATGGGGAGCAGTTGTAAATACAGGTGAAGCTTTGTTTGCTTGCTCACTGCTCACTTCTTGCTATACAGCCTAGTTCCTAGCAGGCCATGAATTTGTACCAGTCTGTGGCCCAGGGTTTGGGAACTGCAAAGTTATAGGATGTTTGGCATCATTCCAGGTATGACAACCAAAAATTGTAGCATTCCAAGTTATGACACCCCCAAATACCTCCAGACATTGCCAGATCTTCTCTGGGGGCCAAAATGAACTCCCAGTTGAGAACCACTGATTTAGAGATTTGAACACAAACCATTTGAACACAAACCAATTGAACATACAAAATGTGTTCCTGCCTAACTTCGCCTAGCCTCATCATCTAATTGTTTACTCATTTCATTCTTTACCCAAACAACCACTTACTATTCTCCTTTAAGAACATACCTTGAACACCAGTGTCCTTGTGCCCACTTTGTATTGCTCTCTCTGCTTGAAATGCCTTCCTCTATCTCTCTGCCTTTCAAAATTCTCCCCACTTTAAAAGATCTATCACAAATACCAACTTTTCCATGAAGCCCTTTCTGATTTTTTAACCTGATATGATTTTCCTGTACTAGTTTGTCGCACATCCCAAGCCCCTTAGTAATTGCAAGCTTCTGGATGCATATTTTCCTTACCTTCTGCACACATGGCACTGCCCCCAGACTACACATAGCAAATGACCAATATATTCTAATTGAATTGTAAGTTTTTAACATATTGAGATTCCTTTTAAATATATATATACCTGTTATAATTTGATATAAAAATGAAATAACTCAATTAAAAATGGGCAAAGGATCTGACTAGATATTTCTGCAAAGAAAATATAAGTAGTCAATAAACACATAACAAGACCTTCAACCTAACTAGTTATTAGGGAAACACAACTCAAAACTATCATGAAATACTGCTCCATAACCACTAAGATGGCTATAATAGAAAAAAACAGATGATAACAAGTGCCAGTAAGGCTGTGGAGAAATTTGAACTCCCACACACTTCTGGTGAGAAGGTAAATGCTTTGGTAAATGTTTTGGCAGACAGTCTGGTAGTTTCTCAAATTGTTAAACATAAAGTTACTATAGGATCTAGCAATTACACGTCTAACTATAATAGACCCAAGAGAACTGAAACATATCCACACAAAAACTTATATAAGGATGTTCATTAACAGTGTTATTAATAATATCCAAAAACTGAAAATAATCCAAATATGCATCATCTGATTAATGAATAAAATATGAAATATTTATGAAATGACATAATTAGTCAATTAAAATAAATAAAGTACTGATATGTGCTATAACATGGCTAAACCTTAAAAACATTATACTAAGAGAAGCCAGTCACAAAGGACCATGATTATAGGATTTCACTTATACGGAATGTCTAGAGTAGGTAAATCTATAGAGTCAGAAATTATATTTGACGTTACCTACAGCTTGAGGGATGGGAAGAAGGTGGGGTGGGGGGCAGGTAGTGAGTGTTCTGAACTTGTCCAGGTCAGAAACGAAGCAGGTCAAAGCTCCCATGCTGATCAGTAGTGGGATCACGCCTGTGAATAGCCACTGCACTCCAGCCTGGGCAACATAGTGAGACCCTGTCTAAAAAAAAAAATTTTTTTTTATTGTGATAATGAGGGTACAATTCTGTGAATATACTAAAAGCCATTGAATGGTAGACTTTGGGTGAGTTGTATGGTATGTGAATTATATTTTAATAAAGCTGTTTTTATAAGGCATAACTGCAATGAAGATTCAAAACAGAAATATGTAATGTATAAAATATCAATATATGCCAACAATGTTGATAAAAAGTAAAAGTCATTTTCTTGGCAAGAAGAAACTTGCTTAAGCGTTCACAAATCTGCCTGTGGAGTAAACAGATGAATTCTGCTAGGATGGATACCACTATTTTTGCTAAGTCATCCTTTTTCACATATTGTTAGGTTTTGACTTGTTACCACTGCCCACAACATTGATAAATGTCTCACCTGAGAACAACCCTTTACTCTATTTTATACTGTATTACTATTAATAGAATATGTATCCAAGCCTTGTCTTTCAGTCTTTGTAAGTAGCCAGAATAGCCATTTCTTCCTGCTTATGATCATCCTAAGTTAAGGAAGGTGGGTTCTCAGATAAGGCACAAGTGCTTGAGGCAGACTAATTAAGAGGCAGGCTTGAGGATCAGACCTGAGATACACCTCTGTTTTCCAGACAGACATTTCTGAATATGAATATGTATTCCTTTAGATACACAGGTATATTTTAGATGTCCTTTGTGAAAACTACAGTATATATATATTTTGAGTTTTGTAGGTGGAAATACTCAGAGAAATAGGAATGTTGTTTAGGAGGATTCCAAACCAATTTTTAAAATCATGTTTATTATCTGTTGAAAAAAACTTTATATTCACAAAGATGAGTCAATCAATTATTTAAAATACTGTAAATCTACATGTGTGATATTATGATATAGATTAGTACAAACAACTAGGTATTTAACATATTCTTTCCTCCTATTATATTCAGTAGAATGAAAACATAAGCTATTTTGATAACATTGTTTTCTTTTTTTTTTTTTTTGTGTGTGGTTTTTGGCCAGGGCTGGGTTTAACATAAGCTATTTTGAACTCTTGCCACTAAGAATACTTTAAATTATGAGTAAGGATATTTTTCAGATACCAAAAATAAATAATATATTATTTTATTCACATTGACTTTTAAGACATGCATATTAAAGACCACATATTAATAAACCAATAAAATAAATTCCTTTTAATTCTAAAAATTTTTCAGGAAATAAAAGCAACTTTCTGGAAATCCATTGTGTGTGTATATGTTTCAGTGTAGGATATAGAAGGGGAAATTGTACCCTTCTGATGGTCAATTAGTTGTAGGTAATTTGCTTTACTGAAAGAGCCAAAAATGTAAACTAAAGCAGTTCTTGAATTTTGTTTTTTAACTGACTTTATCTTAGTGTTTAAATAGTAAAAGCAAATAAAAGGACTTCTTGGCTGGAATCCTCTTGGTAAAGTAATTAGCTTTGATATTAGTCTTCTGATAACCCAGATGATTATGGGCAGAGGAAAAAACAGCTTTTCAGGATTTGCTTCCTTTGACCAAGGTCTGATGGACTTGCAAATTTCATCTTTATATGGCAGTACCTAGAGTACGGGCTTCTCCTGTGAGTAGTAATAAGCAAAAGGAAATAAATACACCATGTAGTGGAAAATATAAAAACAAGAAAAAGAACAACAAAAGAAAAAATAACCATAGGAATAGAACATATTAGAATTTTGAGTTGGAGAAAAGTTTAGAGATAATTGCATTCAACATTTTAATTTTGGTCATGGAGGAAAATGGATCCCAAAGAGGTTAACAGAAATAACGAAGATCAATAGGGAGTTAATGCTAGAACTGGAATTGGAACCCAACTCCTTGCAGTGCTTTTTATCCTATACCAACCATTCATTCATTCATTCATTCATATTCATATTTGTTGAGTGCATATGATGTTCCAGGTTCTGTAGTAGGTGCTGGGTGTGCAATAGTGAATCGAACAAATGTGGTTCCATCTTCATGGATCTCACAGTTTGGTAGGAGAATGATAGTAGTTTCTTATTCTTGTGTGGGCAAACACACACATGAACACACACACACGATTATGAACTCTGGAAGACAGAGACAGGTGCTATAAGAACATACAATAAGGAGGCCTGGACAGTAGGGGCAATCAGGGTTGGATCCACTCATATATAAATCCAGAACCATTTTCCTTGTCTCCTAAGTCTATCTTCCTATTATGACTCCAGGCCTGATTACCTTTGTATTCATATTCTTTCTTCCTGAAACCAGTTCTTTTCACTTTTTAATGTACTACACATCCACTTGTCTTTCTGAGCCTACCTTAAATGCCATTTCCACAGAGAGGACTTCCTTGACTCCCAAACTAGGTTGTACATCTTTACCCTTTATTTACTACATATGCCTTTCCATAGTCATACTTCCCACAATTAATAGTATAGTTGTTTAAGATTGGGCCTCCTGACAAGACTGAAGGTTCTATGAGGCGGAGGCAATTCCTGCCTTGTCTTGTCCTGTGAACATTCTTGCTGTGTGTTAGACATTCAATAAATATTGATGAAATGAATGACCCTGTCTCTCAGCTGTCGTTAATAGTGTCAGCCCTCCTTTTCCTTCAAACCTCAGAAGTCTGAGAAGTCAAAAGTAACCTATTCGTATAAGGAATATCCTCCCTGCTGCCCTTTGCTTTTTCCTTGCTCTTCTATCTCAACGTTTTGTAGTCCTTTACATAAAATAATCCTCTCCCCAGTCTTTAATTCCTCTTTTAGTCTTTGGAAGATTTAGCTGAACTTAGCCCAGGGATCTAATTAGTTTTATTGTAAACAGGAAACTTCTTATTTGGGATTTGTCTGTCCAAACGCCTTTCCTCCTATAATGGACTGACATGGTGTGGATTAATCTTCCTCCAGTAGGAAGATTTGTGAGCATTCTCACTAAATGTACATTTCCTTGAAATGTGTGGGCAGGGGCATGTTGTGATGATAAGGAAGTTCTGTCAGCCATATACTGGTCCATGCCTTCCTGACGTGGTCCAGCTTCCTGGTGCAGATAGACACACAAAGAGAAGAGTGCCTCGGAACAAAATAAGTTTTAAAAATGAGAAATATCAAGAATTACAGGGCGGTGCCTGTGGCTCAAGGAGTAGGGCGCCGGTCCCATATGCCAGAGGTGGCGGGTTCAAACCCAGCCCCGGCCAAAAAAAACAAAAAAAAAAGAGAAAAAAAAAAGAATTACAAAAACCCAGAGGGGAAACCCACGGAAAAAGCAATGTGCTGATACAGGAAACAAGAAAATGTTCAAAAAACTAATTTTCATAGGCTATCTAGATTTTACTCGGCAATGCATATTTAAGGAGAAGAGTTATACCTTATTTTGCACTTCTTCAACTCAGCATTGACTATTGAGTACCTATCCTGTATAAGTCTAGCACAACTAAGGAACTGAATTAAGATTGTGACTCCTTTTGGAATAATAACAGTCCAGGAGAGGATGTAGATATGTATATGACTATGGGTATAAATAATGTGCTTCCAACAAGAGGAATAAACAAAATATAATAAAGCACATGGTAATTGAGACTAAGAGGAATCGTGATGTTCTTCATGGAGGCTTTTACATTTAATCAGACTGAAAAAATGGCTTCAGTAATCAAATATGCTAGGGCAGGGAAGGACTGGTGGTAGAGAAAGTGGGGGTTATGAGGAATGTAGGAGGGGAACATATTCCAGGCAGAGAGAATGGCTTGACTGAAACCATAGCGATAGAACATTTGAAACCTGTTGAGTTGACCCTAGAGTATATGGTGTGGGCCTGGCAATGCTTGCTAGGGGATAAGAGCTGAAGAACACTGTATTTGAATATAACCTCAGAAGATCTTCAATTCCACTTACAGTGACTAAATTGGACTTAAGTAGGCTGAGGGTCTTTGAAAGTTCATGAAACTCAAAATGTTTCATCAAAACCCATAATCTCTATGGATATTTAATTTATTTTCAGTTTATGCTTCTTGGGTCCATTTCATAGAATCATTTTGGAAGGTGTTTGTCTTTTTTTCTTTCTTTCAAGACAGGGTCTCACTCTATTGCCTGGGGTATAGTGGTATCAACCTCAAATGCCTTGGCTCAAGCGATGCTCCTGCAGCCTCCAGAGTAGCTGGGACTACAGGTACATGCCACCACACCCAGCTAATTTTTCTATTTTTTGTAGAGATAATGTCTCTTTGTGTTGCCCAGGCTGGTCTCAGACTCCTGGCCTCAAGTGATCCTTCTGTCTCAGCTTCCCAAAGTGCTGCAGTTACAGGTGTGAACCACCATGCCTGGCCTGTTTGTCTTTCTTTCTTTTTTTTTTTCCCATTTTTGTATTTCCAGTACTTAGCACACAGCCTACCATGTAGAGATACTCAATAAATCTGTTGAGTATTGTTCTCTTCCCCTCAGGCCTTGTTTATACACATATTAAAAGCTTCTGTCACTACATGTCAACTTAATTCCATACAAGTGACCATTCAGGCTAAACTACCTTTTTGATTAGCCTGTATTCTAACCCATCTGCATAATCAAACCAGGCTTATAATTATCTTGCTTTTGTGAACATAGACAATTTAAGTTTCCTTTGGATTTTCCTTTGGATTGCCAGCATTTCTATTTGGTGAGAAGATAGCTAGGCTAGATAATTGGAAACAAAAAAGAAAAAAAATTTTTTCCACTGTGAGCAGTTCTTCAGTTCCTTTAAATTTTCTTGATAATTGCTTTAACCTTGCACTTCAAGTTTCCTAACTTAGTTTCTACATTTCAAGGTCCAATGCACAATTCCTTGGAATTCAATTGACATGTTAACTTTGAACCTTCAAAGAAGAAAAGCTTTCATTCCCTCATGGTCACATATGCCTGAACCGCTTGCCTCCTTACATACAGAACAGGCTTGGTTGCCTTTGCAGAAAATTAAATAACTCATCATTTTATGCAAGTGCTAAACATCAAAAGGGCCAACTACCTACTGAGTAGTGTTCAAAGAACAGCTTAAAAAATCAAGAGAGGAATGAAAGCCAAGGTTTCTGCAAAGCAAATGCTTGCAAGACACTTCTGGTAGTCATGGAGCAAAATCCCATTTTCATAGTTTCACTCTGTACTTTTGGATACTTTGTGCTGGGCTTTTTCATTGCTTGTCTTATTCCTGGGAGTAATTTTGGTACCTTTGTTATTTTGAAAATGGATTAATTTAGGCCTCTCTGATGAGACATGCAGTAAAAATGTATCATAGCACTGAAGTCAAGACAAATGAGATGATGCTTCTGTGGGAAGATTTGTATGGCCCACTGTGTGGCTGAGTCTGTGGAATGCTTTCCATGGAGCAGGATTGTGATGCTGGAGCCTATTGGATTAGTCTAGTTTACATCACCCATTAAAATATTCATCTTCCATGAAACTTTCTCTGTTTCTCATTGGTTCTGGCCTCAGTTGGGAGTTGGCGTGGACCTCACTCCTCCATGGCTTTGATTTCTGTCTCACTTTCTTGCTGAAATGCCAAGTTTTTGCCATCAGCACCTGCTTGTGTCTGTCAAATACAATACTCTTTAGCTCTGTTTGCTTTTTTCTTCCTTCGTTTTCTTTCTCTCTTCCTTCCTTCTTTCCTTCCTTCCTTCTACTCTTTCATGCTTTCTTTTCTCCTTCTCTCCTCTCTCTCTGTTTCTCTTTCACCTCCTTTCTCTTTTTGTTTCCAGTATCCAAAGATGTGTTTGGAGGCATCTTGCCTTTTATTTGCATGAGACAGGAATGTTCCCAGTAATAACAATTTTTAAAACTCCAAAAGTTAAAAAGTATTAGAACCAGACTAATTTGTTAGGGAGGGAGGAGAAGTGAGGATGAATGCAAGGCATTGATAGCTCCACCTTTCTGCTCCTGAGTGCTGCTGCACTAGACTCACTGTGTCCCTGTAACTGACCCATGAATAGTCTTGTTGAAGGGGCAGCCCTGCATGGCTAGTTTTATACCGTCTGACCTCCTTCCACCAAGCATAGTTGATTGGACTAAGACAGGATATACTTATAACAAAGACAGAGAAACTGTACTCTGGGCAGTGTCCTGTGATATGTCCTGGCAGAAAAAGATGGGTTGCACTTATAGTACCTCCTGAGGGATTTCAACAAATATATACTGAGGATTTCTAGTGGGAGTGGAAGTTGAAAGCTCATTAGATTAAGAGAGATTTAAGATGTCTTAAGTTAGTCAGGAGAAAGCAGAAGTTATGAGGCAGAGAAAAGATATATGGAGGTGAGAATTGTAGTGAGGACTTTTGAAAATACTAATGAGGGTCTTTACAGCTGCCTTGGATTTACAACTACTGTTCAATTTAGGCTCTGTAAGGCTTACCCCTGTTCTTAAAATTTTATGAGATTTTTCTCTTCTTTTTCGCTATGTGAATCCTTATACTATTCAGCATGGTTGTCCAACCTGTGGCCTGCAGGCTCCATGATGATATTGTGAGAACTTATTTTGCTTATCTGTGGTGTTGAATATCATGAAAAGTATGCATGAACCTTTTTTTTGCTTATCAGGTTTCCTTAGTATTTGTGTATTTAATATTGGCACAACTCTTACTCTTCCAATGTGCAGCAAAGAAGAAAAAGCTTGGATACTGCTGCTTATAGTAAACCTTTTCTTGTCCTAGCCTGAGACAATGTGTGTTAGAAATGCTTTCAGCTGCAAGTAATGGGAAATTCAACTTGGCAGTGTCTTAAACATAATGACATTTACTCTTTACTTAACAAGAATTCCAGTTACAGAGTAGGTTCTGCAGTTGGTGATGCCATGAGAGACCCAGTAACCTCTGCCTGTTCTACTTTGCCCCACTGCCTGTAGTTGCTGCAGTTTCAGACATCACATGGCAGTAACTAAAGCAGAAAGAGGCAAGCAAGCCAGACAAACAAATAAACTTTATCCTTGAATACTTATGATAATTTAATAAAAAGGAGGGAAATACTCCTAGAAAGTGCCTGACAGACATCCCCTTGTGTCTTGGTCAGGACAGTGTAATATGGCCACCCCCTGGCTCAATCATCAGTAAACAGGATTGGGATTCACCTATTGAATTAGACCCAATGTGGTTCATATCCTGGGGCTGGACCCTTTGCTGCCCAGAAATTGGGATGTTGTCAGCAAGAAGAAGGGAGAATGGTTGTTGGGTAGGTAACCAGTTGTCACAGAGGTTCTCTGGAAGCAGATTCTAAGACAGAAATTGGGATGAAGGTATTTATTGGGATCCGAACCTGTAAAAGGAGAGGAGTGTAAAGGGACACAACTAACTGTAATGTGGTGTCCTGCATGTGATCCTGGAACTGAAAAGGGCATTCAGTAAACACTAAAGAAATCAAAATAAACTACAGACTTTGATTCACAGTAATATATTGATATTGGTTAATTGTAACAAACTCATCATACCAATGTAACATGTTAGTAATAGGGAAACTGGATACAGGGTGTATGGGAACTCTATTCTATCATCTGAACTTTTTTATATATCAGAAACTATTCTAAAAAGCAAAGTCTATTACAAAAACAAAAACAAAAATAAAACCTGTCAAAGGAAGAGGGAGAGAGAATGGGCAGAAGAATAAGTCAAATCACAAGACAGGAGCATCAATCTTGGCCAATCTGCTGGAGAACGTCAGAGTGAGTATTGACTGCCTGTGTTTCTCATGTTGAACTAACCCTGTCTGGGCCTTTATTCTTGCTCAGTCTCTTGGTGCAGACTATGCCAGGAAGACATGATCTTGAGAAGCTGACGCTGAAGAAGCTGACAGCTGGAGGCCATCTGTTGGCCCCACCCCTTGCAGCTGGGCAGCAAGCCCTGCCTTGTCAGGGAATCTGGGTGGTGCAAGTCTGTGTCCACCACACTAGCAGTGCCTACCTCAGTGAATCTCTCTAGCAGACATGAAGATGTACCAAAGATCCATCTTCTGGAAGCACTTGTTGCCTCAGCCACTGGGGGTGCAGCCATTCTGACATTTGGAAAGGCATAGGTAGGAGACCCCAGTGGAGATGGTTGGAAACTCCCTACCAAACACTGTAGCCCTCTTATAGTCAGGGTGTATCTGTGGCCAAGGAAATGATGCAGGAATTTCTGAGGGGTCATAGTCTCAGGCTGTTGAGACTTGACTCCAAAACTGCCTGTGCAATTAGTTCTTTGGAACCCTAAATACATTTTCCCACATAGAAAAAGTAATCATTAGACTTCCTAGTAAGCCCATAAAAGACCACAATGTACATGAAGTATAGTATGATTTCAACTCCACCAATTGCTATTTATAACATTGTTTCTTCACAAAAAGATACATTCTGGATTCCAAGAAGGGAGACATTTCCCACCAAGGTTGCTCATGGATGGATCCATACAGAAGGAAGCAGCATTTTATATCTTTAGTATATAATAAAATAAAATAATTTGGGAGCTATGTATTTATAGTTCTGGCTTGGCTGCTTTCTTAAAACTGCTAGGGTGTCCTTCTCTTTTCTTCTCTTTTCTGTCCAAGGAGGGGGTCTTAGATCATCGCTAGAGCCCCTTCTGTCTCTAGCATCCTGCATCTCTCTCAAGCAGTCATGTAAATAATCTGAATTAGGGAATAAAAACCATTTGTATGCAATAGGGCAAGGACAAGCTTACAAATTCATATTTTTCTGGGGTTTCTTCATCATCACAGACTTACAGGGTGGCATAATTAGTAAAAATGGGCCCCCATGTTGAATCTAATGTGGATTCCTGTGCAAAGAACAAAGGACTCTCTTTTTAAAGGGCTGAGCTTGGTTAGACTCAAATGATACCTTAGTCAGGGAATAGGGTGAAGAAAGTTAAACTCTCTGTCCCTAAAGCCCTGCTCAAACTTTCCAGACTATAGGAGGCCTTCCTTAATGGCACAAAAAATATAGTTTCTTTCTTTTTTAAAATTTATTTATTATTATATAATAGCTGTGTACATTAATGCAATCACAGGGCAGCATACACTGGTTTTATTTATTTCATTATTAATTCATAGCCGTGCATATTAATGCAATCATGGGGCACCATACACTGGTTTTATAGACCATTTGACATATTTTCATCATGCTGGTTCACATAGCCTTCCTGGCATTTTCTTAGTTATTGTGTTAAGACATTTATATTCTACATTTAGTAAGTTTCACATGTATCCTTGTAACATGCACCGTAGCTGTGGTCCCAACAATTATCCTCCCTCTGCCCATCCTCCCCCCACCCCTCCCTCCCTTTTTCCTTTCCCCATATACTTAGGTTATAATTGGGTTATAGCTTTCATATGAAAGCTATAAATTAGTTTCATAGTAGGGCTGAGTACATTGGATACTTTACTAAGAAGAATATGTTCCAGCTCCATCCATGCAAACATGAAAGAGGTCAAGTCTCCATCTTTCTTTAAGGTTGCATAATATTCCATGGTGTACATATACCACAATTTATTAATCCATTCATGGATCAATGGGCACTTGGGCTTCTTCCATGACTTAGCAATTATGAATTGGGCTGCAATAAACATTCTAGTACAAATATCTTTGTTATAATGTGATTTTTGGCCTTCTGGATATATACCTAGTAGAGGAATTGTAGGAGCGAGTGGCAGGTTTATTTTTAGATCTCTAAATGTTCTCCAAACATCTTTCCAAAAGGAACATATTAGTTTGCATTCCCACCAGCAGTGTAGAAGTGTTGCCTTTTCTCCACATCCATGCCAACATCTCTGGTCTTGGGATTGTGTGATATGGGCTAATCTTACTGGAGTTAGATGATAACTCAATGTAGTTTATATTTGCATTTCTCTGATGATTAAGGATAATGAGCATTTTTTCATATGTCTATAGGCCGTGTGCCTGTCTTCTTCAGAGAAGTTTCTCTTCAAGGCCCTTGCCCACCCTGAGATGGGATCACGTGTTCTTTTCTTGCTAATACGTTTGAGTTCTCTGGGGATTCTGGTTATTAAACCTTTGTTGGAGACATAACCTACAAATATCTTCTCTCATCCTGAGAGTTGTCTGCTTGCTTTACTTACTGTGTTCTTGGCTGTGCAGAAGCTTTTTAGTTTGATCAGATCCCAGTAATGTATTTTTGATGCTGCTTCAATTGCCTGGGGTGGGGGGGTCCTCATAAAATATTCACCCAGGCCGATTACTTCAAGAGTTTTCCCTGCACTTTCTTCAAGCATTTTTATAGTTTCATGTCTTAGGTTTAAATCTTTAATCCAGTGAGAGTCTATCTTAGCTAATGGTTAAAGGTGTGGGTCCAGTTTCAGTCTTCTACAGGTCGCCAGCCAGTTCACTCAGCACCATTTGTTAAATAGGGAATCTTTTCCCCACTGAATGTTGTTAATTGGCTTGTCAAAGATCAAATAATGGTAAGTAGCTGGGTTCATCTCTTGGGTCTCTATTCTGTTCCATACATCTACCTCTCTGTTTTTGTGCCAGTATCATGCTGTTTTGATCACTATTGATGTACGGTATAGTCTGAGGTCTAGTAGCGTAATCCCTCCTGCTTTGTTTTTATTTCTGAGTAATGTCTTGGCTATTTGAGGTTTTTTCTGATTCCATATAAAATGAAGTATTATTTTTTCGAGATCTTTAAAGTATGACAGTGCAGCTTTAATAGGGATTGCATTAAAATTGTATATTGCTTTGGTAGTATGGACATTTTAACAATGTTGATTCTTCCCAGCTGTGAGCATGGTATGTTTTTCCATTTGTTAACATTTTCAGCTATTTCTTTTCTTAGAGTTTCATGGTTCTCTTTATAGAGATCTTTCACGTCCTTTGTTGGACAAACTCCCAAACATTTCATCTTCTTTGGCACTACTATGAACAGAATAGAGTCTTTAACTGTTTTTTCAGCTTGACTATTGTTGGTATATATAAAGGCTACCGATTTATGAATGTTGATTTTGTAACCTGAGACACTGCTGTATTCCTTGATTACTTCTAAGAGTTTTGTAGTAGAACCCCTGGTGTTTTCCAGATATACAATCATATCATCTGTGAAGAGGGAAAGTTTGATCTCTTCTGACCCTATATGGATATCCTTGATTACCTTTTCTTCCCTAATTGCTATGGCTAAAACTTCCATTACAATGTTAAAGAGCAATAGAGACAATGGGCAACCTTGCCTTGTTCCTGATCTGAGTGGAAATGATTTCAATTTAACTCCATTCAATACAGTATTGGCTGTGGGTTTGCTGTAGATGGCCTCTATCAGTTTAAGATGTGTCCCTTCTATACCAATTTTCTTAAGTGTTCTGATCATGAATGGATGGTGAATATTCTCAAAAGCTTTTTCTGCATCAATTGAGAGAATCATATGGTCTTTGTTTTTTAATTTGTTTGTGTGCTGAATTATATTTATAGATTTATGTATATTGAACCAGCCTTGAGACCCTGGGATAAAACCGACTTGGTCATGATGTATAATTTGTTTGCTGTGTTGCTGGATTCTGTTTGTTAGGATCTTGTTGAATATTTTTGCATCAATATTCATTAGTGATATTGGTCTATAATTTTCTTTCCTTGTTGGATCTTCTCCTGGTTTGGGGATCAGGGTGATGTTTGCTTCATAAAACGTGTTGAGTAGTATTCTTTCTTTTTCTATATTTTGGAACAGGTTGAGTAATATGGGTACTAGTTCCTCTTTTAAGTTTTGGTAGATTTCTGACATGAAGCCATCTGGTCCCAGGCTTTTCTTTTTAGGGAGATTTTGTATAGTCGATGCTATTTCAGAAGTTGATATAGGACTGTTCAACATTTCCACTTGATTCTGGCTAAGTCTTGGAAGGTGATGTGCTTCCAAATATTGGTTAAATTCCTTCAGATTTTCATATTTCTGAGTATAAGGTTCTTGTAATATTCATTAAGGATTTTTTGAATTTCTGAGCAGTCTGTTTTTATTTCGTCTTTGTCATTTCTGATCGATGAAATTAGAGATATTACTCTTTTTTTTTTTCCTGGTTAGGTTAGCCAAAGGTTTATCTATTTTATTGACTTTTTCAAAAAACCAACTTTTTGACTTATTGATCCCTTGTATAATCCTTTTATTTTAAATTTCATTTAATTCTGCTCTAATTTTGGTTATTTCTTTTCTTCTACTGGGTTTGGGGTTGGAATGTTCTTCCTTTTCCAGTTGCTTGAGATGTCCCATTAAGTTGTTAACTTCCTGTCTTTCAATTCTCTTAAGGAAGGCTTGCAGTGCTATAAATTTTCCTCTTAGGACTGTCTTTGCAGTATCCCAGAGGTTTGGATAATTCATGTCTTCATTGTTGTTTTGTTCCAAAAATACGGTGATTTTCTTCTTAATCTCATCTATGACCCAGGTATCATTCAGCATAAGGTTATTTAACTTCCATGTTTTTGTATGAGTATGCAGAATTCCTGTTGTTATTGAGTTCAACTTTTATTCCACGGTGGTCCGAGAAGATGCATGGAATAATTTCTATTCCTTTAAATTTACTGAGGTTAGACTTGTGACCTAAGATGTGATCAATTTTGGAGTATGTTCCACGGGCTGATGAGAAGATTGTATATTCAGTTTTTTGGGGATGAAATGTTTCTGTAGATGTCTGTTAAATCCAAATGTTGAATGGTTAAGTTTAAATCTAAAATTTCTTTGCTCAGCTTCTTATTGGAGGATCTATCCAACCACTTCCAAAGAAGTGTTAAAATCTCCGATTATTATGGAGCTGGAGGAAATCAAGTTGCTCATGTCTGTTAGAGTTTCTCTTATAAATTGAGGTGCATTCTGGTTGGATGCATAAATATTAATAATTGAAATCTCATCATATTGAGTATTACCCTTACCATATATGAAGTGACCATTCTTATCCTTCCTTACTTTTGTTGGTTTAAAGCCTGTTGTATCTGCAAATAGAATTGCAATACCTGCTTTTTTCTAATTTCCATTTGCTTGAAATATAGATGACCATCCCTTCACCCTGAGTCTATATTTATCTTTTAAGGTAAGATGAGATTCTTGTATACAGCAGATATCTGGCCTAAGTTTTTGTATCCAATCAACCAACCTGTGCCTCTTTAGAGGAGAATTTAAGCCATTCACATTAATGGAGAATATTGATAAACCTGGTAGGATTTTGGGTATCGAGTTTTTTGAAAGTCCAGCGGACATTCTTAGTTCTTTCGCCACTGTGGAAGTTGGAATTTGATCAAAAGTTTTGGAGTGAGTTTACTTTTGTGGTCGAGGATTGTGCTGGTCATTATGGAGGATAGGTCTGAGAATATCCTGAAGAGCTGCTTTACTTATGTAAATTTCTTCAACATGTGAATGTCATTAAAGTATTTAATTTCTCCTTCATAAATGAAACTCAATTTAGCTGGATACAGGATCCTGGGTTGAAATTGATTTTGTTTTAGGAGATTAAAAGTCAAAAACCACCCTCTTCTGGCTTGAAAGGTTTCAGCAGAGATATCTGCAGTCATTCTAATATTCTTCCCTTTGTAGGTTATGGTTTTCTTATGTCTGGCTGCTTTCAGAATTTTCTCCTTCATATTAACTTTAGTGAAGTTAATTATGATGAGCCTGGGGGTTGTCTTATTCAGGTTTAGTCGTGCTGGGGTTCTGAAACTGTCTGCTATCTGAATTTTAGAATCTCTTGGTATGTCTGGAAAATTCTCTTTCATAATTTCATGGAGAAGAGCCTCTGTGCCTTGAGAAGCCACTTCATCACTTTCAAGGAGTCCTATGAGGTGAATATTAGCTTTTGAATTATCCCAGAGCTCTCTGAGAGAATGATGCATTTTTGGTCTCCATTTCTCTTCCTCTTTGAGAGTTTGTGAGCATTCAAAAACTTTGTCTTCATTGTCAGAAATTTTTTCTTCTGCTTGCTCCACTCTGTTACTGAGGGATTCTACTGTATTTTTCAGATGTTTGAGGGCTGCAAATTCTTGTCTCAATGTGTCAAAATCTTTGGTGATTTTTGTCTTTTAATTCGTTGAATTATTGAGACAACTTTTGAATTGCTCTTGGAATTTGTAATTCCAACTTTTCCTCCATTCTATTAATCTTGTTTGCAATCCAAATTCTGAATTCGATTTCTGACATCTTGGCTATCTGTTTATGAATAGAATCTTCAGTTGCATCTGCCATATCTTTCCTTGGGGGGGTTGATCCACTCTGGTTATTCATGTTACCGGAGTTTTTCCGCTGATTCCACCCCATGATTATTTTACACCATTTGACTAGATGAGCAGATAAAGAGAAGTTGGTTTGGGTGCTCCAAGAGTAGTGATTAACAAGCCCTTTGCCCAAAAGCTGGGACTGGTGTCTATACCTTTTGCCCTGGAGCTTTGCCAAGGAACTGTACATTGCTACGGCCTGAGAAACTGGAGACCTGCTTGGTGTGGTGAGGCTAAGTGGCTCTGTCTTGCTTTCAGGTGGTTTCTGTCCTACCCTAGTGAATCAGTTACTCTGGGTTGAAGTCTCAGCTGTGGAGAAATACCAGCACTTGAGTCACCCCGCCCCCACAGGCAATAATTAGAAAAGGAAAATCAAACTTTCCCACAACCACATATCCAGAGTACCACTTGGATAGTCCTCGGGTGATTGGCCTAGTTCAAAAGGTCCAAATCAATTGTCCCAGTCAGAACCTGTCTCAGGTGGGAGAGTTTATAAGGTCTCTGGCAACTGGATCGCAGGGGTCTGGTGACAACTCAAATATGACTCGCTCCGGTGCTCTGTGAGGTCTGGAGGACCCACCCAGCCAATAGATTAGTCTGGGAACGTTGATGCCTCTTTCCCCATCTTGCACCTCTGTCACACCCAGTCACTGATAATCCTGCAGGGCTTTGACCCAGTTGCCTCCAATAAGCAGATACTCCAGGGGTTTGCACCTGACTGAATCACAGGGAGATCTATGTCTCCTCAGCCAGGCCACTGCTCTCTGCCACTATCCAGCAGGCGGAGATGAGGCCTGACAACCTCAGGTGCTTAATGGAGGCTGCGGCTGTTCACTCAGTTCCAGCCCCCGATTGATTTTATTAACAGAACAGAACAATTTCACAGAATTTGTTTCTGTCCTGGCTATATTCCCCTGCAGAACAAACAATGAGTTCATAGAACCTGCAACTCAGGCCCTGTCTGTGCCACTGCCTGGTCTCAGCTGCAGTTTGTATTGGAATGGCATGGTTAGCTGTCAGTTCCAGCCTCTGCCTGCCCTCCTTTGTCTCAGCTAATGATCCCCTGAGGGCAGGGTGTGTCTTAGGCTCAGCAAAGCCATCCTCTGGGTCCGCCCCGCCCTGGGAATCTGCCGGCTCTCTCATATTCTAGTCCCTGTGCTCTGCCCAGGCTGGTACCACCTCAGGCAAACCCTTTACTCATGGGGTCTGCGTTTCAGTCCCTGATCTGTTCTGGTAGTGGCTGCCACCAGAGAAGATGCCTGGACTTCTCTGGTTGCCCAGAGAGACAGGGGGTGTGACTCTGAAATATCCAGGGGTGAGCCCTATTGTTGCTGCTGCCGCTGCTGCTCTGTACTTCTGGGCACTGCCGCTCCTGTATGGTTCCCTCTCAGCTGACCATCCTCTCCTTACTCCCATGCCGCAGAATCAGCACTGACAAGCAGCAGTCCATACCTCTTGAGAAAATACCCAAGAATCTGGAGTTTTGGGGGACAGGCTTTCAGACCTCAGAGTAAGAGTGGAGGGGAGTGCTGGGAGTTCAGAATTGCATGTAGAGAATATATACAGTTTTATACAGTTTTATGCCTGGCAGGAGAGCACCATTGCACCCTAGTAGGTGAAGTAGGTCCAGTTTTTAGAGGGTCTCTCCTGTGTGATATAATGGGAGGACTTTTGAACTCTGCTCACTTGTTTGTATGAAGTACTGTGAGCCATTCTCATGGGGAGGGACTCCCGTGCACTTGGTGATGGATTTTGTACCTTTTGTTTGTATCCTTGGGGTCGCAGCTTGCCTCAGCAGGGTTGATGTGTGTTCCTCAACCTTCTCTCTTGGCTCAGCTCTAATCTACCAGGTTACTTGCTAAACTTCTGTCCTTTAACTCTCCTTCTGGATGGGAGCCTCTGCGGATAGCTGGCTTCAGTTAGCCATGTTGCCTCTGTCCCCCAAAATATAGTTTCTTGTAATCACATAAGGTATCTTGGAAACGGCCTGGAGTCTGAGCAGAGGGGGAGATCTACCCATTTGTTCCTGCACTACTGGTGACACCATCCACACTCCTCCCTTGGTGTATCTAAGGACAGACTTATGTCAGTGCCTTCAATGCAAAGGCTTATTCTGACCATTTATTCAGGACAAAAGTGTGGTGGTTAATATTCATACTAACGTGCAATTTTGAAATTCTTATTTCCATTATGTAAGCTACAAATTAAACAATTTCCTATTATCATTAGAAGTCTCCTTATAAAGTTATTTGCAGGCCTATAAGTAATAGACCATAGCTACAGTTATCTAGGATGTAGTCTCAACTTTGGGATAAATTCCAAGAGTGATTAGGTTAGAATCCCTGCCTTTGCCTGAGTTGTCTAGAGAATTAGCACTGACATGCTTCTGAAAAATGAAATATATACTTGATATAGTTCAGACATTTGGCTCTCCTAAATATAATGTTGATTTTTTTCACTCAGTGTCAGAGGTGGGGTCCACATTGGAGCGTGGGGAAGATCCCTCATGAATGCCTTGGTGCTCTTTCCAAAATATTCAAGTACTCACTCTATTGGTTTATGTGAGAGCTGGTTGTTTATTGTTTTTTTTTTTTTAATTTAATTTAACTTTTTTTTGAGACAGAGTGTCACTTGTCACTTTAGGTAAAGTGCTGTGGTGTCATAGTCCACAGCAACATCAAACTCTTGGGCTCAAGTGATCCTCTGCCTCAGCCTCCTGAGTAGCTGGGACTACAGGCACCTGCCACAACTCCTGGCTACTTTTCAGAGACAGAGTCTTGCTCTTACTCTAAGATAGTCTAGAACTCCTGAGCTCAGTCAATCCATTTGCCAGAGCTCTGGGATTACAGGCATGAGCCATCATGCTGTGCTTGGGCTGGAGAGCTGGTTGTTTAAAAGAGCCTGGCTCCTCCTCCTCTTCTCTCTTGCTCCCTGGCTGGCCAAGTGTCATGCCTATTGCCCTTGGCCTTCCACTCTGAGTAGAGATATACTTCTTGTACAGTCTGAGCACTTCTTTTCTTTACAAAAATCCATCCTCAGGTATTCCTTCATAGCAACACAAGACAGTACTCTACTTAAATGTATGGCCGAAGCTTTACTACCTGAGATCATACAAAAATTTCATTGATCACTGATCTGAGCTGTGTCATTGAGTTTCCTTGAGGCTTAACAGGAGTCTCTGAGCTTTATTTGATTTAAGTTTCACCATTATGAAATTAGTGATGATTAATAGGTTCCAAAACAGTGGAGTGTTTTTATATTTTTGCTTTTTAATCTGTTGGATGGCAGAATCTTTTTTTTTTTTGTGGCTTTAATTTGCATTTCTCTCTTCTTTTTAAACTTTATTCAAATTAATATAATTTTTAGGTTACATTGTTCTCATTTCTAGGGTAAAGTTCCATTTGTAGAAGAGCCCATCATCCCGGGGGCATGTTATACACCCTCACAGTGTGCACATTAGGTGAGATCCTGCCTCATGCCCTCCTTCTTTCTGCTAATCATCCTCCCCTCTCCCCCATCCCACTTCCCTTTGCCCCCGAACTGGACTATATTAGTGTTACTGTTTTTATGAACTCGTAATTGTTTATATATTGATTTCATATTAGTATGGAGTACATTGGATATTTATTTTCCATTCTTGTAATACTTTACTAAAAAGAATATATTTCAACTCCATCCAGGTAAATGTAAAAGATGTAAAGTCTCCATCTTTTTCAATGGCTGAATAATATTCCATGGTTTACATATACCACAGTTTGTTGATCCATTCATGGGTTGATAGGCACTTAGGTTGCTTCCAAGACTTAGCAATTATGAATTGAGATTCAATAAACATTCTAGTGCAAATGTCTTTGTCGTAAAATGATTTTTGTTCTTCTGGGTAGATACCTAGTAATGGGATTGCAGGGTCAAATGGAAGGTCTACTTTTAGATCTTTGAGGATTCTCCATACTTCTCTCCAAAAAAGCTGTATTAGTTTGCAATCCCACAAGCAGTGTAGAAGTGTTCCCTTCTATCCACATCTATGCCAGGATCTGGTGTTTTGTGACTTTGTGATGTAGGCTAATCTTGCTGGGATTAGGTGGTATCTTAGAGTGATTTCAATTTGCATTTCTCTGATGATTAAAAATGATGAGCATTTTCTCATGTGTTTGTTGGCCATTCATCTGTCATCCTTGGAGAAGTTTCTGTTCAAATTTTTGCCCACTCGAGGGTTGTTTGCACTTATCTTATTGTTTGAGTTCTCTGTAGATTCTAGTTACCAGGCCTTTGTCATATTTATAACATGCAAAAATCTTCTCCCATTCTGAAGGTTGTCTATTTGCTTTGTGGTACTCTTAGCTGTGCAAAAGCTTTTTAGCTTGATTAAGTCCCTGTTATTTATTTTTGATGCTGCTACAATTGTTTGGGGGGGGTGATCTTCCTCATAAAATTTTTTCCCAGGCCAATATCTTCAATTGTTTTCCCCTTACTCTCTTCTAGAATTTTTATTGTTTTGTGTCTTAAATTTAAATCTTTTATTCAACAAGAATCAATTTTTGTCAATGGTGAGAGGTGTGGGTCCAGTTTCTGTCTTCTACATGTAGATAACCAGTTTTCCCAGCAACATTTATTAAATAAGGATTATTTTTCTCATTGCATATTTTTGTTAGGCTTATCAAAGATTAAATGGCAATGTATGGCTAGGATCATCTCTAGATTCTCTATCCTATTCCATAGATCTACAACTCTATTTTTGTGCCAGTACCATGATGTTTTGATGACTATGGCCTTGTAATCTAATCTGAAATCTGGCAATGTGATACCTCCAGATTTGTTTTTATTTCTAAGAACTGTTTGCTATTAGGGTTTTTTTTTTCCTGGTTGGATGGCAGAATCTTGATTCCTTGTGGATATCTATCAGAAAAAATCTGTATCTAATTTCAAGTCTTATTTTAGCCAGTAGTTTCAAAATTTCCTCCCTAATGCATCTTTTTTTTTTTTTAAAGCAATACTAATATCCAGTGGAAAGGCATTTGTGTTTATATTACTCTAGAACCATCAAAAAAGCTCCCTCTCCTTTTTTAGTCATTTCATCTGTCTAATGTAAAAAACTAGTCCGTACCCTGTTTTTGCTCCTGAACAGACCACATGCAGAGATAGAGGTCAGGTCAACCTAGCTTTTAGGTTTGGTTTTGTCACCAACTAACTATGAGTCTTACACACAGTGGGTGCCCCCCCAAATGTTAAATGTACATTTCTTAAATTCTCTTGGCCTTGATTTTATTTTTTGTCAAATAAGTCAGTTTTTCTTGTAGCAGAATACTATCAATTGACTAACTCTCTGTAATCATTTCAAACTCTCTTTTCCTGCCTACTTCTCAATATAGAACAGAGTCTGGAAAATGACATACAACTTCTCTCTGCCTCCCTTGCCATTTGGCCTGGCTGTTTGCTGGGGCTACGTGCTGGAGGGTTCATGGGAAGAGTTATTTGCCTAGATAGAGTGGTAGAGACATGGAGAAGGTAGCCTATTCCCTGCTTTCTGCTTCCTGCCTTGAAAGCAGTTGTGGGGGAAAGAGATAGTTGGAATTGGAATAACCACTTCACCGTATGTAAACAAGTGTGAGGATAAAAAGTCAACTTTCTGAGGATGGCAGAACCCAGTGACAGCAAAAACTTGGGCCCTTAATTACACAGCAGAGTCACTGCCCCAATCTTAGGACTGGCTACCAGCAGACTTATTATCTGACGTGATTACATGTCTTTAGCTCTTAAACAAATTTATGTTTTCTATGTCTTGCACAAAATCACATCTTGAGTCATCTTAACCATGATCTTAAAGGTGATGATCTATAAAGTCACCTTGTTCTAGGACTCTTTTTCTTTTAATATTGACTGAATCAAGTTTTTCTTGGTATTGTATAATTATAGGTGAATTTCCTTTCCTTTCCTGTGTTCTCTAGCAGAGGTTCTAATGAGCAGAGAAATAACAAAGAAATTGATTAATAGAAGAAAAAAACTAGAGAATTAAGATTTCAAAATAACTCACATTTAGATACTCAGAAAATAATCATGAGGAAAATACACTGAGGACATTGCGGTGGCTCCCTACTCTATTTTACTCTCTCCACCCTATAAAAGAACTTCTGCCTCAGTGACACCCTTCCTCAAATAATTTTCACATAATCCAGATGGATAGCTTCCATACACAGGGTGGAATATCTAGGGAAGAAAGTTACATCAGAACACTGGGGAAAAAACATTTGGCCCTGTGTCTGCCTTGTGTCCCTAATCCTGGCGTCTTCACATGGTTCAGAAAAAGGGAATTGAAAAGAGGCTGTGGAAGCACCTGTTCAAAGCCATTTTTGAACTGCCCATATTGGTCCTGGCTGGCTTCCTCTGGTAGGTGGAGTGTTCAATAGCATTGAGAGAGACAGTGCAGGACTGGTTGAGAACAGAATTTGTACCCCTGTATCTGTAAAGGCTTTGCTCTATTTCAGTCGCTGTGAATAATGGGGCTTTCCGTAAACATACATAATGACCATAGAAACTGAGTTGACTAATACAAGTCTTTGCTCCTCTGGGGGTTCTTCCCATAATCCACCTGACTTGAATACTCAGTGTATGCCTTTTGGTGAGTTCATATGTTTGAGTAGTCAAAGCCTTCTTAGGTCTCAGTGGAAAAAAAAAAAAAAATATATATATATATACATACACACACATACACGTTTTCACTTAGTTTTTAGATGGAAAATTTCAAAATGGACAAAATAGTCTAAGATGTTGATAAACCAAAATCATGTTAAAAATATTTCTCAACTATCCTGCTTTTTTATTTGTTTCTCACTAATCACACATACACACAGAGGTGCATGTACATCAGTTGTCACATTTATCTCAATTTAAGGCAAGAGAAACTCATGAGTTTAGTGTAAATGTCAGAACTTAGTCACAGAGAGGTGAGCAGCAATGAAAGTGGTAATGAAGGACTGATTCAAGTTACTTTGGTCACCTCTTTGGGCCTGAGTTGCTGATTTGCATAGTGGGGAAATTGTCCTAAAATTATGTATAGGCTGATTCCTTACAGCTGTAACATGCCACCATTCTATTAAGAATTTTCTGAGGGTGGCACCTGTGGCTCAAGGAGTAGGGCGCTGGTCCCATAAGCCAGAGGTGGCGAGTTCAAACCCAGCCCTGGCCAAAAACCAAAAGAGAAAAAAAAAAAAAAAAAAAATGATTCCCTTGTAACTTCGAAAAGATTTTGAGTCGTTGCTTTATCATCACAATGTTTTTTTTAGGTAATGTACCTCTTGAACAAGATCTTGCTATATTCCTTTGTTACTCAGTTTCTCCTTTACAGTAGTGGTGCCTGCCACTGCCTATAGTAGAATAACCATTTTTAGTATATTACTGAAGCCAAGCCTTTCTTTTTTGAAAATAGTTTCAAATGCATGTTTCATTGCATATATTATGGTGAAGCCTGGGGATTGGTTTAAAATATAGACATGATGCAAAAAACTGTTTTTAGATTTATCTAGAATGGCATTGTTAATTGGTAGAAAAAATTACAGTTATATGGCAATATGTTTACAAAGTTTATGTCACCTTATATGGAAGTTGTGAATTCTTTTGCAGAAGACCTTAAAAACCTCAAGAACATAAGTAGCGACTATGTTTTAAAAATAAATTCTTTGCAGTGTGCTCAGTACTTAGTGGAACATGAGAGAAAATTAATTCATGATGATGACAATGATGATGAAAGTTGCTATCATTAATTGAGTGACTACTGATGATTATACCCAGAATTATTTTTATTTTTTGCCATGATATGAAGAAAGTATTCTTTGCCTCATTTTACAGATAAAGAAATTTAGATCAGAAATGTTAGGCAGTAGCAATGGCATTTGAACTCAGGTCTGCCAGACTCCCTCTACTATGCCAGGCTGAAAGGCATTTCTGTTGATTGCTTGGGCAAAAATCATTCATATACATTAGGAGGCCTGTTGAACCCAAAGCATGGTATGCAAAGTTATGAGATAAGCAGTCTGAATGACAGCCCTATGTTAATAAAAAAAGAAAGTGTTAGAAGAGAGGGTAGGGACGTGAATAATAATATCGAACATACGTACAGTGCACTTATATGAGGTAATGTTCTAAATGCTTTATGAATATCAAGCCATTTAAAGCTCATAACAACTTTATGGGATAGGTGCTATTTTGATCACCCTGGTTTTACAGATTAAGAGACAGTGGCATAGAGAGGTTAGCTCAAGTTCACTCATCCAGTAAGTAGTAGAGCTGGGATTTGATCTCAGTAAACCTAGCTTCAGGGTCCATGTTATCAACCCCCTCACTTTGCTACGTTTGTCTGTGTTTAATTTCTACTTTCAGATACAGTCTAATGGCAGGTCCTGAGGAGCTTCCTGTAAACCAGGGCAAGGAGGCATTTGACGATCTGTTGCATGTCCATATTACTTCTTGCTTAGTGTGGAAGGAGGAGGTATTGTTCCTCTTAGCCTGGAAGATTGCTATGTAGCTATATAGTGTTGGACCAACACCATCTGTATCCTCTGGGTGGGCTGAGTGGTGTTGCCAGGATGATGACCTCCCTTTCTTCATTCAGTCCTCTACACATGCTCCCCTACTTGGCCTTAAAACAGGAAATAACTACTGTGAGTTTTGTAGTGGTTGTCATTAGGTCTCTATAAGATATTATCTCTGATCTTTGCAGGTTCATTGGCCAAAGAATGAAAGAAAAAGAAAGAAAGAATGTCAACTGATTACACAACATTAAAGGCCAATGTGATGAGGAACCAATGTGGGCTGCAGTTGTCCAGAAGGGTTTCACTGGATGATCATTGAATGGCCAGGGAAGTTGGGAAGAGAAGGATGGCCAGAAGGTAGAATGGAAGGAGGAGGGTGGAGAAGCTCTGTGGCTGGAAGAGTCTCATCTTTTCCACTCCCCCCTGCATCTGTAGACTTGCATCCTGCTTCTGCTGAATGCCAGTGATTTGCCTTTCCTAGTGTCCCAGCACTTCCTCAGGGCTCAAAAAGATGAATGGCCAGCATATGCCTGTGTGCAAAATGGCTAGTCTGGACTCAATGAGACATTTGTCTTCTGGAGAGTTCTTTATGAAGAAATGAAAATTCTGTATCTGAAGAAAGTCAAGGGAGTTGCTGCAGTATAACCAAACATGGACACAAGGCCTGGATGGTTTGATGCCTTAGGCTATTAAAGACCCAGTGCAATAACAAAAAATTGGATAAGGGCTACAATTTATTCAGCACCCAAGAGCTCATATGACAGCCACATGATTTCTTCATAAAAATACAGAAGAGCAGTACATTTTGCAGATGCATTTTCTGATCTGTAAAATGGAGATAATAACTGTATGTACCTCAACAACTTGTTGTGAAGATTAAATAAGTTAATATACACAAAGCACTTAGACCAATCCCTGTTCAATTATACTCTGTACACTCAGAAATGTTCTTAAGAAAAGGTGTTAGCTGGTTACAGAAGTGACACAGGCCACATACATCTTTCAGTGTATATTGAAAGTGGTGAATTTCAGAAATGAGGTCCAGAGGGACAGATTCTTTCCTGAAGCACTGTGGGTGATATTTAGAAAACATGCTAAATCTCCATTTCTTTTAAGCTGTAAAATGAGCCACCTTCTCTAAGAAGTGTCATGTAGGGCAGGTTTAGTTCTTTTGAGCCCAGTAGGGTATATAAGAAATAGAATTTGCTTTATTTCACACATTTTTTTTTACAAACTGGTAGCTGTTTAACAAAACTTTATTATGTTTAATGTGAAGCAAAAGCCAATGAAAGGCTGTAAAAAATGATCCTGATATAATGACTCAGTAGCTCTCATTCTTTCTGAAAATGATCTGTACTTGGTGGGGGGTGGGGGCGATGAAATCAGAAGGATGACAAAGGAAGCTTCAATTAGATCTGTAACATCTTTTTCTTTTCTTTTTTTTTTTTAACCTTTTCTATAGAATCTTACTCTGTTGCCAGGACTAGAGTGTAGTGTAGTGATCACACTTCACTACAGCTGGGAACTCCCAGGCTCAAGAGATCCTCCCACCTTAGCCTGCTGAGTAGCTGGGACTACAGGCATGTACTACCATGCCTGGCTTTTTTTTTTTTTTTTTTTGTAGAGATGGGGTTTTATTATTGTCCAGGCTGCTTTTGAACTCCTGGCCTCAAGCGATCTCTTGCCTCAGCCTCCCAGAGTGCTGGGATTATAAGCATGAGCTACTGCACCCAGTCTGTAATGTCTTATTTCTTAAAAGAAAAGAGCAAAAAGGTATAATGTTAACATTTGTTTAATCTGGACACAATTAGATTGTTTCCTTTATTATTATGCATATTTGAAATCTTTTATTTTCTGTCTAAAGAGTTGTTGCCTGAATTTTTTTTCCCTTTCACTGAGTAACTAATTTTGTGCCATATTCCTGCCCCCTTTCCCCAACTTTGGTTCTACAGATCTCTCCATCCCTAGTAGAAACAGTAGAGTGTTTTGCATCTTTCTTTTTGGGGATTTCCACTTCAGCCTGACCAGTTTCAGTAAATGTTAACCCCATTTTCCTTTCATCTCAGACAGCCCACTTGGTAGCAACTATTCACAGGGCTCCATTCTGAGGTGAGATGTCTGCATCCCAGTGTAATGGCAGACATGTAGAGCCTAGTAAAAATGAAACTCCAGGGTGGTCTTTGAGCAGCATGACTGTCTATACTAGGGACAATAGTGGGTAGAAATGTCATGAGAGGAGCAGACAGTCAAAGGGGGGAGATGAAGGAAACATCACAAAAAAGCAGAGGGCTGCGGGGGGGGGCACTTGACAGCCAGTCCTCCACCCTCCCCACCCACCGCCCTGCACCCTGTTGCCTCGTTGATGGGAAGCAAGCAAAGAGGCAAAGTGCTAATTGGATAAGAGCTCATTGGAGGGCTTGTCAGCCCAGCTGGCCTTCTGCTTGACAATGACTTGAGTCAACACACAACTTGAGCTTATTGGTTTCTGTAGAGAGGAGCAAGGTCCCTTGAGTTGCATAGTTATAGGGATAGTTGCACTGTGCTGGCAAATCTGTAACTAGCACTAAGCCCAGTACGTCGTGGGTCCTGCCAAATGCTTGTTAACTGACTAGATGGCTGTTTTGTCCATTTTGAGCTGCAATGACAAAGAACCACAGACTAGTAATTTACAATAAACAGAAATGTATTGGCTTATGGTTCTAGAGGTTGGGAAGTCAAGATTGAGGAGCTGGCATTTGGTGAGCGCCTTCTTGCTGCATCATTCTATGGCAAAAGGGCAAAGAGCAGGAGGGAAAAAGAAAGTTGTGCAAAAATGGGCTGAACTCATCCTTTTACAAGGAGCCCATGCCCTGCAGATAAAGGCATTTATCCATTCATAAGGGCAGAGTTTCATAGCTTACTCACCTCTCAAACACCCATCTCTTAATACTGTTACACTGGCAATTAACATTTCAACATGAGGCTAGGCACAGTGGCTCATGCCTGCAATTCTAGTACTCTAGGAGGCTGAGGCAGGAAGATTCTTTGAGCTCAGGAGTTTGAGACCAGCCTAGGTAAATTAGCAGATGTTGTGGCACATGACTGTAATCCCAGATACACAGGAGGTTAAGGCAGGAGGATCACTTGAACCCAGGATTTTGAGTTTGCTTTGAGTTAGGCTGATGCCATCGTACTCTAGCCTGGGCAACAGACATGAGTTTGCTTTGAGTTAGGCTGATGCCATCGTACTCTAGCCTGGGCAACAGACATGTGCCATCATGCTCTGCTATTTTTTTTTTTTTCCATAGGGATGAGGTCTTGCTATATTGCCCAGGCTATCTAAAAAAAAAATTTTTTTTTTTTTGTCAACATGAGTTTGGGAGAGGATAAACATTCGAACAATAGCAATAATCATTGGCATTGAATAATCATTGGATTGAATGATCAAAGCCACCCATAAATACTAAAATTAACATTGCATATAGACTAATGGGTATTCTTGTTTCCCCCTTGTTATACTGAGTGGGTAGGGGCTATGATCACTGGCTGAAAGTTTGGGGCATCTGAAAGCAAACTCTGAAGCTTATCTTTCCCCTATCACCAGATCAGTTTTCTCTTAACTTCTCATGGTGAATCCTTTTCAAAAATATAAGGTCCTGAAAGAGAGAAGGCTGAGGTGTTCTGAAGCTCTTGTATGTCCTGCCAGGACATGTGGGCTTCCAACAAAAGTCATTCGATGAGTTCCATTTGGTTGGCAGATGCACAAAAGAGCTGTGATTTCCAGAGAGAGAAATCTATGACTACCGAAATCTATTATCTTTGACTCTGCCTTTGCCTTTTATCTTTCCTTCAGATAACAGGCTCCGCTGTTTTGCATTTTATAGTCAAATAAACTAATTAAGGATTACCTTTTGGCTGTTTTGCCATCTCAATGCACTGGATTAGAGTTGCTCCCTTCAAATAGTATACTTCCAATGCTTTCATTATGAATTCTAAAAGGCATCTTTTTTCTATTTTTTTTTCTAAAAGGCATCTTAAACTTGTTTGAGAAAGAAAGACAAAAAGGACATTTTTGAAAACGTGCGAATTGTTACTTATTGATTCACTCTTTCATTTAATACAAATGTAAGGAGTCGGCTGGGCATAGTGGCTCATACCTATAATCTTAGTACTCTGGGAGGCAGAGGCAGGAGGATCCCTTGAGGCCAGGAGTTCAAAACCAGCCCAAGTGATAGCAAGACTCTGTCTCTACAAAAAAATAAAGAAAATTAGCCAGGAATAGTTTGGCGGGTACCTGCAGTCCAAATGAATAGGGACGCTGAGGCAGGAGGATCACTTGAGCCCAGGAGTAGTAGGCTGCAGTGAGCTATGATGAATGGTGCCACTTCACTCCAGCTTGGGTGACAGAGTGAGACGCTGTCTAAAAAAAAAAAGTTAAGGAGCCACTCCTTGACTGATCCTGGATCAGTTGATAACCTATCTTTCTTTCTTCTTCTGTAAAATAGAGGCAATAACTGTACTTAACTCAAAGTTGCTGTAGAGATTAAAGGCTTAAAGAAAACATTCCCTAGAGAACACGGACATCCAGTTGGGGAGATGTTGACTATAAATAGATGTTAAATAATGACAGAGTTGAGTTGCCAAGTGAGTGTATGGATGACAAATGCTACAGTTTCGAGCAGTTAACCCTTCTCTAGCTCAGATGTGATTTCTCTATGCAGTCCCGTCCTTGTTCTGCTCTCAGACCAGACAGAACTTCCATTGGCTGGACTCGCAGCTTATCCTAAGACCCTATCTGGACATCAAGGCTGTTGCTACTCACTTTCCCCGCAACCAATGCTGGTCTTCTCCTCTGCTCTAAGAAAAGCACACCTTCCTTCCATTCTGACAAAAGCCTGCTTTAGTGAGAAAGTCCTTCCTGGGGTTTCCAGAAGCAAAATTCTTGCTTATTCTTTACTGAAAATTTGAGACTGCTTCCAGCCATTAATAGAGAACAGCCTGAGCACACCCATTAGAGAATGCAGAGCTAGCTCAGGGGGTATTTGTCTTACTCATGGCAAAGGACAATCAGCTTTTAACATTAGTCAGGAAGTAAGCCCTTCTATAGTCTAAATTTGTTTAACTTAAATTTATTTTAATCTTTTGCTCTTATTTTTGAAGTTACCAATTTTAGATATATCTACAGTTTGCTCTTTAAGTCCAAATCTTATCAGTTTTACACTTTTATTTTCTTTGGTTAGCTTGTCATTTTATTCCCTATGATATTGAGTTCTCAGAAATCTCTAATGCTTAACCCAGGGCATTCCATACCAATATTTTTATTCCTTCTATATATAATACAGTTTCTGCCACCTCCTTAAGGTTATAAAATGAATTGGCCTTGTTAGAAACTTTGGAATGACAGATGTTAAGTGAGCTTCTTATCACCGTGAGGTATTGGAAAGGTAAAGTGAATGACAGGTACAATCTAAAAATTAAATGGTTGTGACGCTTGTCTTTTTATCGGAATGCAGTGAGTACATGGTGTTTCCCGTGGAGCCTCAGCATCAGGCAAAGGCTGATCTGTCACTCAAGCACATGATGGCTGTGAAACGGCAATCTTTCAGCATATTAATCTAAGTTGGCACAATGAGCTAACCTGTCCCAGCCATAGCTGTGCAGAATAGAGAAGAGGTACACATCCCAGACTCTCAGGAACTGGAAGGAGGCCATGCTAGGGGTCTGTATCTCACCATTGATATCCCCCCACCCTCAAAAATGGGCAAATTCCCTCAAACAGACATCAAGGGCAAAGAAGTCTGGGAAAGGAAATGAGCTGAGATGTATGGGCAGAGGCGACTCCCTCCAGCCGCCTTTGAGGGAGTAAGGTGGTGGCCTCCAACATGTGAGTGGTTCTTTCTTTTTTCCCTTCAGAGCCTCTATGGGAGGTCTGGATTCAGGGTACTCAATTTCCACATATTTTGACAGGGTGTGTCAGTTCAAAGGCTTGGAGCAGAGCATGGGCCCTGGGGGAGACTGAGCTCATTAACGTATTCCAGCACACACAGACGATTTGCGTGCCTGATGACTGCTCCAGTCACCCTGCCCCAGCCATGCTTCCCCTGCTGCCGCCAAGCCCTTCCTGATGCCCTCTAGCATCTGCTCTAATTATCCACACTCCCAGCCCTGGAAGTGCTCACGGTCAAGTAGGCTTAGGTGTATGTGTGTACAAATCACTGCTCCCCAACCAGATTATAAATTCATTGAGTGCAGGCAGGATCCCTATTAGTTTTTGTGTTCCTGAAGCACTTAACACAATGCCTAGGGGAGTGAAAGC
Organism: Nycticebus coucang; assembly: GCF_027406575.1. Classification (NCBI taxonomy): domain Eukaryota; kingdom Metazoa; phylum Chordata; class Mammalia; order Primates; family Lorisidae; genus Nycticebus; species Nycticebus coucang. Next base: position 28,448,579 of record NC_069786.1, read on the forward strand.
AGAGTTCCAGCATTAATCCCGTCCCCTAGATAAGACAGCTTGAATGAGAGACACAGGAAGAATAGAGAGGCTCTTTGTTTTCAGGAGAACGTCTTCCCAGTGCCACCTGTCTGAAAGGTATCCTTTCCAAAGCCACTGGGCTGGGAAAATGGCCTCTCCCTATGCCAAGAGATGATTGTCTGGGATGAACGGTTCCCAAGGGTCAGGACATGGAGGCATTTGAGAGGGCTAGTCAGACCAGAAAGATGTATGGCCAGTAAAACTTCACCTGTCAGTGTGACCAAAAGCCTCAGGGGAACTCAGAGCTGCTCAGTGATCCTACATCATTTTTAGCTAACTCACTTTCCCATTTTCTTAAATACTCACTTTATAGCTTTTCTCCTCAAATCCTGGAGACCTTCTCCTCCTTCCTTCCTCTCAGCTGATGACCCTGCTTCTTAATTCTCAGTAAGAAAGTAGAGGCAATTGGAAGAGGCCCTCCCTGCCCCCCCATCATCTTACCCAACCACCCCTCTCCATCTGCATCCTCTTCCTCTCCATCCTCATCCTCTCCCTTGCCTCTTCCTTCCAAACACGTACACCTTGTAACTGTGGGTGAACTGACTATGAGCTATTGGAGGCTGACCCTCCTCTCCTTCATGAGTTGCCTCCATCTCTTTCCCACATTGTTGTTTTTTCCATCTCTACTGGATCATTCCCATCAGCCTGCAAATCAAAACAAAACCAAACTTTTCCTTGACCCCACATCCCCTCCCAGCTATCTCCTCAGTTTGCTCCTTCTTTTTATAGCAGAACGTCCAAAAGAGACATATTTCATCCTTGAGTCCATTTCCTTTCTTTCCAATCTCTCTCGAACACATGTAGACACCACCTCACCAAAACAGTTCCCTTCAATGAGCTCCACATTGTTGAATGTAGTGGTCAACTCTTAGCCTCATCTGATGCCCATCACTCTCTATTTTTGGAAACTCTTCCTTCACCAAGCCATTGAGCCCCTTCTGTATCCCCCTACCTCACCTAGTGTCTTTTGCTGGGTCCTCTGAATTCCTGGCCCTCAGACCTCTTCATTATAATTGACACTCACAAGATGATCTCATCCACTTCCATGACTTTAAATGCCGTTTACAGACTGAATATGCCTTAATTTATAGCTCCCTCTGCTCCATACTCCATACAAAGCTGGAAACCCATTGCCTACTTGTCATCTTCACTTGCATATAAAATAAGCATCTCGAATGAATACTCAAAGAACAAACTCCCAACATTTTACTGCCTTCATACTTTAGTCCAACTTGCTCTCATCTCTTGTCTAGACAGTTGGAATTTGCCCATGAATGGTTTTACCTGCTTTTACTTTTGCCTTTGTACAGTGTATTCTCTGAATAGCAACCAGAGTGAGCCTTTAAAAAATAAAGTCAGTGACCAAGTGTGCTGGCTCAGCACTGCTGGCTCAGCACTTGGGGAGGCCGAGGCAAGTGGATTGCTGAGCTCACAAGTTTGAGACCAGCCTGAGCAAGAGTGAGACCCTGTCTCTAAAAAGTAGCTGAGCATTGCTGTGAGTTCCTGTAGTCCCAGATACTAGGGAGGCTGAGGCAAGAGGATTGCCTGAGTTCAGAAATTTGAGGTTGCTGTGAGCTATGACAACGACATGGCAATCTACTGAGAGTGACACAGTGAGACTTTGTCTCAAAATAAATAAATAAAATGAAGAATAAAGTCAGACTTTGCTATTCCTCTGCCCAAACTCTCTAACTTCTTCCTGTTTCTTTTAGAATAAACTCTGCAGTCCTTACCATGGTCCATATCCCCTGCTTGTTCTGGCCCTCTGCTGCCACTCTGATCTCATTTCCTGTCCCTGCCCTGTTCTCATTCTACTGCAGGTACCCTGGGCCTCTCATACTCCTTTAAATGTTGCGAGAAAACTCTTACCTCAGAACTTTTGCATTTGCTGGTCCTTTGCCAGGAATGTCCTTCTCTTACATCCAGGGGACTTACTCCCTACTTCCTTTGTCTTTCTGCTCAAATATCATCATTTAGGAGATGTTGTCCCTGACTACCATCCACTTGATGCCCTCCTCCCCTCTCACTCCTATTTCTTACCTTGCTTTAGGTATATAAGTGTGTGTGTGTGTGTGTGTGTGTTTGTGTTTACATAAAATATAGCCCTTATCATTTGACATTTGTATGAAAAAGGATCCTGGTAGGAAATAGATGACACATTCACTGGGCTAATTTAAGGAGGAGACTGTTTCCAAGGATGTGGGCAGAGTTAAGAGAACCAACTAGGGGTGGGGAAGCATCCAGGGTCTGGCAATAACAGCAAACTATTTTAAAGAAAGTGAGGTAGCCCCGAAGGGACAAAGGAAGGGAGCCAATACTGGAATCCAGAAATCTGGCAGCCATGGTAGAGAGGACTTTCATCAGGAGATGTAGCTTTAGGTAGAAGATATGGCCACTGCCAAATGAATTCATGGCAGAAGGAGTGCCAGGAAAATAAAAACCCTCAACTCTTTGTCATTCTGACCTCCCACCTCCTGCTGGTATCCTTCGTTGGCCAAAACCCAGCAGAAACCATAGGTCAAGGAATCCCACACAAAGTGAGAGATGCGGATTGGCCTCTAGGCACAGAGCAAGGTGGAAAAGGGTGGGAGTAGACTTGGAGCAGCAAAGTGAGACTGCCCAGCACACGTTCTTTATCTCTTTATTCGCAGGAACTAATTTAAAACAGCACCAGATGCAAAGGAGTTCCTCCATAAAGAATTTTTTAAAGGTTAACTTAATTTAAAAAAATTATTTTTAAATGTTGGATTAATGTAAGAGTACGTATGATTAGGTTAACATTATTTGCATTTATTAGAAAAAGTCCAACTTGTATTTGAGTCCTTCACCCAGGAAGGGTGCCATATGCCCTTACATTGTGCCCATTAGGTGGAACCTGACTGAGCCCCTTCTTCCTTTTCCTTCCTCTCACCTTCTCGAATTTAATTGTGTTTTTCTCTGGTGTGGGCCTAGTTGTTCATCTACTAGTTTCGAATTAGTTTTGAGTACAGGGGATGCTTATTTTTCCATTCTTGAGATACTTTACTAAGGAGAATATTCTTTATTTATTTATTTATTTATTTTTTTGGCCGGGGCTGGGTTTGAACCCACCACCTCCGGCATATGGGACCAGCGCCCTACTCCTTGAGCCACAGGCACTGCCCTCTTTTTTGATTTTTTTTTTTTTTTTTTGGCCGGGGCTGGGCTTGAACCCGCCACCTCCGGCATATGGGACCAGCGCCCTACTCCTTGAGCCACAGGCACTGCCCTCTTTTTTGATTTTTTATTTTTTTTATTGTTGGGGATTCATTGAGGGTACAATAAGCCAGATTACACTGATTGCATTTGTTAGGCAAAGTCCCTCTTATAATTGTGTCTTGAGGAGAATATTCTTTAACTACATCCAGGTAAATGTAAAAGAAGAAACATCTCTATCATTTTATGGCTGAAAGTATTTCATGGTATACATATAATTTTCTTTTTTTTTTTGAGACAGAGCCTCAAGCTGTCACCTGGGTAGAGTGCTGTGGCATCATAGCTCACAGCAACCTACAACTCCTGGGCTCAAGCGATTCTCCTGCCTCTGCCTCCCAAGTAGCTGGGACCACAGGCACCCGCCACAACACCTAGCCACATTTTGGTTGCAGCTGTCATTGTTGTTTGGTGGGCCTGGGCTGGATTTGAACCCATCAGCTCAGGTGTATGTGGCTGGTGCCTTACCAGCCTGGGCCACAGGTGCCGAGCCTAAATTTTTTTTGAGACAGTGTCTCTCTCTACTGCCCAAGCTGGAGTATAGTGGGGTCATCATAGCTGACTGTAACCTTGAATTCCTGGGGCTCAAGCGATTGTGTTGCCTCAGTCTCCTGAGTAGCTGGGACCATAAGCACATGCTACCATGCCTGGCTATCCATACTTTTTTTTTTTTTAGACAGAGTCTTACTCTGAGCTCTGGGTAGAGTGCTGTGGCGTCATAGCTCACAGCAACCTCCAACTCTTGGGCTCAAGCAATTCCCTTGCCTCAGCCACCCAGGTAGTTGGGACTACAGGTGCCTACCACAATGCATGGCTAGTTTTTCTAATTTTTATAGAGATGTGATCTCGCTTTTGCTCAGGTTGGTCTCAAACTCTTGAGCTCAGGTGATCCACTGCCTCAGTCTCCCAGAGTGCTAGGATTATAGGCGTGACTGTGCCTGGCTATCCACAAGCATTAATAAAGCGCACAATGTGTGGCACATGAGCATGTAGTGATGTGGGCAGCAAGGTCAGAAGAAGAGATGAGATCTGTGAGATAATGACCCTGAGGCCCCACGGCTGAGGAGCAGGAGTCACTTGGACAACTGGGAAATCTGACAGCTATCTTCAAGGATCAAATGATCAAAAATGAACACAAAGCATAGCCCAGGCTAGCATCACAAAGGAAACAGCCAAGTACAGCATTCTGTGGGACACAAATGTGCTGAGGCTGTAAGAAACCTCCAGCTGCAGCAGCAACAGCAGTTAAAAGAAAAAATATGCAGGCAAAAGGAGAGTGTTCTTGCATTATAATCCCTAGAAATTAAAAAAACACACACAGAGGGACCCTGAGAGTCCTGTAGTCATCTGGGAAGATTAGCATAAAAAGCGAAAAGCAGATAAACTGGATCCTGTTTGCGGCATACCCTTGGGTGGGGTGCACACGGACCCCCTCATTTCCATGGGCTTGGTGCTGCAGCAGTTGATAGGCAGACTATATTGCCAGTTCCAAACCAGAAAAATCTAATCATATTAATATTTTGTGCTTTTCTAAAAAGATTTCATGGGAAAATAGAAGAAGTACTTTACATTGCATACTACCTAGCTACCTAGCAAACAACCGCAACTATAGTAGTTAGTCACGTCTGCCCAACTCCCTCTCTCCTCCACATCTTACACCTTTTCCACAAGCACCTCAGGTCCCAACTTGTATACCCGCTCAGCCTGCAGAACAAAGGGAGGAAACATCTATTACTTCCAGAAAAGACCCTCCAAAACTCAAAGGAGTAAATAAAATATTTCTTCTAAGCCCTCACATAGTTTTTATGACAAGGGGACCATCAGTACATCATGATGTACATAGGACAAAGTTAAGCGTGGGTCATTCATCCTTTTTCTGTGGCCTTTCTCATCTCAGTCATGTTGTTGCTTCCTAAATCTCAAGTTAAAGAAGCCCTTCAGGAACTGTCAACCAGACATCTGAAACTGGGCAGACTCAACTACCGCCCAGCACTGATGTATGTGTACAGGCAAAACAGCCCTGTTTGAGGCCACTGAGGTTCCTATTCCACAGATGCTGGTACAGCCCAGGTGCCAGCTGTGTCACACTGGAACTATCTGGGGGCCAACAAAGAGAGTAAGAGGCACTTCCCTATAAGAGCCCTTAGCCTCTCTTCAATAACAATGTAGAAGCAAAAGATTAAGTGTCAAAATGCATGGTGGAGACAAGACAAGTAATGCTGGGGAAGGGGATGGCCTGTGGATTAGGAGAGTCAGGTGGGGAAAGTCTCCTGAAGCATGTGCGTACCTGGAGGTATAAGATGCGGTTTCCATGGTGCAAGGCAGAGGTGCATTTAGCCTGGTGGAGACATCTGGGGTTCGCAGGGGAAAGGGAAGCATTCAAGATGTCTTTGAACTAAGACAGCAGAAGTGAGTCACAGGGGAGAGGGAAGGCCCATCTGGCTCCAGTTGTGAGTGCAGAAGTCTAGCTGAGGGCTGGCTGGCAGGGAGAAGGCAGCTGAGGAGGGGGCTAGGAAGGCACAGTGGCTGGAAAGAAGGACACCGTCACCCTACCCCACCCCTCTGTGGCCCTCACAGTGGTGTCTCATCTGACCAGAGGGCTGTAATGCTGAGGGGCAGGAGGCACACAAATTTAGGCAAAGCAATAGTTTTCCTAAAAATTTCCATTAAAACTCCAATCATTCTTAAGTTTTGTGATCTTTAAAAAAAGGCTTTAGTTTCGAGTTCATGCTTTTATTCATGCCCTCTGATATACATATGCCTCCTTTCAACAAATTCACCATGGCCACTTTCCCACGGAGTTAATTCAAATATGCTGCATTTTTGTACTCTGGAGGGTTTTCCCTTTAAGTCTGTATTTGCCCTTTAAGTCTGGTTTGCCCTTTAAGTCTGTATTGAGTCAAAATAATGCGATGGTCAAATCAGTGAGGGTGAGGTGGACGGGGCAGCCATGGCTGACATAGAGTCCCGGGGGAGCTCGTGGGGGCTGATCTCCTCTGATTGGCTGGTGTTTCTAAGCACTGACCTCATTCTCCGGATTCAAGGATGGAGGATGGAGGAAGGTGCACGTCTGCCCTGAGATCCAGGGACTGTAGTGTCCCAGGGAGGTACCCTGGGGATGGAGGTAGAAGAATCAGTCTGCAGTAGAGTGGCTCTTCCTTAAACAGAAATTGCAATGGTCTAAATGTTTATGCCCCCCTCCATTTGTACATTGAAATCCTCACACCCAAAGTGATGGTAGTGGGAGGTAAGGCCTTTGGGAGGTGATTAGGCCATGGGCCCTCATGGATAAGTTAGTGCCCTTGTAAAAGTGGTCTGAGAGAGACCCCTCACCCTTTCTACCATTTGAGGTTAGAGTGAGAAGACCATCATCTGTGAACCAGGAAGCAGGCCCTCACCAGACGCCTTGACCTTGGACTTCCTGGGCTCCAGAACTGTGAGAGAGACATTTGTATTTTTTATAAGCCACCCAGTGATGGCATTTTGTTATAGCAACAGGAATGGACTGAGACAGAGACATAATCCAGATCCACATGGGCCACTCATGGGCCACTCTGAAATGGCAGAGCAGCACATAGGATGGTGTGGACCCCTGATGGGTGACTTCATGAAAGCTAGATTCCATTAAAATGCAACACTTTGTGCTTCTAAAAGCACTAGATCATCTGAATTTTGGTCTGGGAGGCAGACTGTCAGTGACAGTTTCAGCAAACTCTTCTGCACAGAAGAGTGTGCAGGGACTGTCTAAGGCAGAAAGCAACTGGGTGGGCACTCAGTAGATGAAGCTGGCTATGGGAAGTTCCCAAACTCTGCCCCGCATACAACTGCTTCCCACAGCACAGCTGCTGGGGGAGAGAAAAAAATAATTAGACATCATAAGGCCCCCTAATTGCTTGAGATTCTCTTTGCCTTCTGGTCTGACACAGCCCCCACTGGTATGTGCTGCTTTGGGGCATGGTTCTTTTGAGTTTCTGGACTAATTCAAAATGCCTTTGAAGATAGACTTAGCATAAGCCAGGCTGGGACAGTGGGCAGGTTAGTGCTTGATATCCATTCATATTTACAAAGGCTGCTTAAAAAGGGAAAGGTAATTGTGGAGTCCCAATATCCCAGTGACATGTATGCTGCTACACATTGCCTCCTCAGGCACAGAGGTACTGGGTGGTCTGTTCTTGATCCTGGCTACACCTTACCAATTCCTATAGGCTGCCTTCCTTCCTGCCTTCCTTCCTTCCTTCCTTCTTTCCTTTCTTCCTTCTTTTCCCCTTTTATTTGTCCATGTATTTCATATCAGGCCTGATCTTGTCGTTGCTCCAGATTTGAATAGCTTAGGCAAAGCCTTCATCGTACTCAGCTGCTGATTTCAGATGCAGAATGGGGAGATAAAAAACTGTCAGGAGAGGAAAATGGATGAGTGCAGATAAATAGGGGAGCTGCAATTTGCTCAGGCACTGCCTGCCACTTGCCCGGCTTATAATTAGAGAGGTAAGAAATATGTTTTTCCTTCTATATTCAAACACTGTTTTTCCTTTTTGCAAAGCCATGTGAATCCCATCTTTAGTGTGATCTTATGCTATTTTGCTGGCAATTCCACAATAGCCACCAACTTAGGGACTGCTGTAAGAAGCCAGATATCGCTGCCAGAGAAAATGCATCCCTGAACCTGACATCTGGGTCTTGCAGCTGGAGGGAAGAAGGAGACAAAAAAGATGCAGTCCTGAGTGTCATCAAAGGCAGTTGATGGTGCCAAGTGAGTATGGAAATTACATACAGTGCAGATGCCATTTTCAACATCAGAAGAATAATGTGGCTATTTAGGAAAAACAAAGATGTGCTTAGAAATTGATCATCCATGTACGTGCAATGAAAACGTTCATAGCTTCCAGGGTGTGACAGGGATGCTCATTTCCAAAGAATTCACATTCTTTTCTCACTGTGATTCTGAAAGAGTAAGGCTGAAGTAGTCAGATTATTTCTCCCTCTATGAAAACAGAAGGGAAAGAAGTAACTTGAAATTGAGCTTTACAAACACACCCTACGTGGGTATTTAAATTGTTCAGATTTATGCCAGCTTTCCTTCTAGGCAGCATTTGTGATTGCTTTGTGTGATAGACAAGGGAATGTGAAAGCAAGAAAGTACACCCGGCTATCTACAGGCTTAATCAATCACAAAGAATTAGTTCATTGTGCCGAGATTTGAGGGAAGAGGAGTTGTGAGAGAGGAAATTGGAAATGCTAATGAACATGAAAACACCTTGTGCCTCTTTCCTTTCTGTCCTCTTCTGAGTTAGATTTGTCAGGATTAGAGGCCCTAGGATGCTTGCCCAGAGCCACGACTATTCAGGTTGGAAACACTGCTCAGATTCACTTTTGGTTCATGTAGGGTGATGTTGGAACAAGTGTGGGTAATTACCAGCTCCAGGCCCAGGAATAAATATTTCAGAAAAGAGCTCTATTACTTTTTGTTATTTGAAAAACAGACTTTGGCAGGAGAGAAATATCTGCAAAAATATCCTTGCTAAGTGGAAGCCTGGTGGGAAATAGGAATCCTGTCATCTAAAAGATGAAATAAAATGGGGAATCTCATTCTTTCACTGGAAGGACAAGTGGGCTTAAGTGGTTTTTGTTTTTGAGTACCCCCTTATATTTAAAGAAAAATACTGTTTAGCCTTGGCAGTCAAAATGATGTTTCAGAACTTCTGGGTGTTGAGCTATGAGCATCTTCCAGAATTTCTTTAGAAGAGGGTTTAGAGATGGAGATGTGTTAGAATAGTGGCAGTTGGGGGACTTGGCTTGAGACTGCATTTATGTAGCAAGTACCACTGTTGTCACTTACATTGTATGATTATTTGTAGCTGCTTGGAGAACTGTCACAGCTAAACTCCCCTAAAGCTCCCTCTTGACACTGCTTCCAGTCTTATCCTGAACCTATGTTTCTTGATGTAGGAACCAGTGGCATTTTGGAGCGGACCATTCTTCTCACCGTGGAGCTTTCTGTATGTGCTACAAGACTTTCAACCTCCCTGGCCCTGCTGTGTCACAGGGTGCAGCCACTGTGACCACCAAAAATATCACCCCACACTTCCCAATGCTTTGCTGAGAACCATTAAGTCTATTTCAACCGTCAGACAACTACTTTGTTTAGAGTGCATTTGGGTGAAAAATGCATAAACATGGGTTAACAAGCAGAGTCATGGGGGAGACAGTGTCATCTGAGCAGTGGTTCTAGTTTTTCTCCTCATTTTGATACCACTAACATGCACAATGCTTGCCTGTCAGTAACAGCTCACATTAAAAGCAATTGTTTTTAATTTATTTAGGACAAGGGTGGGGTGCAGTTTGAAAAAATCTCTCCTAAATGCAGCACCCAGGAGGCCATACTCACCCTATACCTACAACTGAGTGTTCCAGATCAATAGAAAGTACACTGGACCACAGGGCCACTGTCACAAAATAGTCATCGTATTATGCAAACTGTTTAACCCCTTTATGCCTCAACGACCTCATCTACAAGATGGGGAGAATAATCTATGTTCTACCTACTTCACAGGGTAGTGAGGACAATCCATGAATATGGGTACTTTGAGGAGTTAAATGCATGATAGATAAATGATAACTGCTAAGGAAAACAACATGAAGGTTCCTCATAGGATAAGGCAATCCCACTTCTGGGTATATCCAGAAGAACTGAAAGCAGGGTATCAAAAGGGAAATTTACACATTCATGTTCATAGCAGCACTATTCACAATGGGAGGAGGAACTGTGCCCACCTCTCCCATCTTGGCACCTGGCACATAGCCAGGCCTGACTCACTAGCATCCCATTGCTCTGGACACTGGTGGGTCCAATGAATAACATGTAACTCAAGCAGGACCAATCAGAATGCAGATATCTGTCAAAGAGCAAGAGAATCTTTCCATTTCAAAGGTCAAGTAGCCAGCGTCTATCTTTGCTGCCATATGGAGAGAGTTGGAAGATGAAGACAGACACAGCTCTAATGACATAATTTGATCCCTTGAATGCAGCCATACCTAAATTCCGGAAGTTTTATTTACCCTTTTGGACTTCATAGCTATGTCAGCCAATAAATGATCTTTCTCTTATGCAAATTTGAGTTGGTCTTCTGACACTTGCAACTGGGAGGCTATAAAGCTAAAAAATAATACCCAATAATATCCAAGATTCCTTAAGAATTTATGGACAGAGATGGCCATGATGAAGGCAGGATTTAGAAATTGCTAATTTAGAAATTAGAAAGTGTTTTTAAGAGGAATTGTAGTATAAATAGCAAGCTGGGAGCCTGTTGCTATAATCTAGGAATAAGGGTTTTTAGTTTCAGGCAGTCAAAGTTGACTCTAAGTGATTAGGTAGAAAGGGAGTTTATTTAAAGGAATACAACTTTAAATAGAGCCCAGGCTTTAAATAGAGCCCAGGCTTTAAACAGAGCCCAGGCTCTACAACTTAGTCCAGTCTTTTCTAACATGGATCACAAAGATGCATTCTTATTCTTGCAAGTATTTGAATCACTGTTATTTTAATAGATATAAAAATTTTGAAACATAACATTTTCTATCAATATATTCCTGGTATAAAAGTCATATTGAATAAGTAATTATTTATACCAAATAAACTATAAGAAGCCGTATTATTTTTCTCATGTACTCTAAGAACCTCCTACATAAAGCAAAATGGAATTGTTAAGAAGGTCGGAGAACACTCTTAGAGTCAAACTTCTAGACCTATTGTCTCCCTCATTGCAGAATTGGTCTGATAAGAAAATCGTAACTGCTACTACCAATCACCAGGCATTTCAGTTTGCATTGCCATTTTTGTACCAGTTCTGAATAACTTTTTGAGTGTGGAACTCAAATTTATGCCAACATATGCTTCTGCTAATGGCATTGTAACTTCCTATATGACCTTGGCTTCTGCTGTTGTTGCTGGCATGGTACCCTTTCCTCACTAGTTCCCGAATCAAAGCCTGGCCACCGTATGGCTGACTGGTGGACTGTGATGGACTGAATTGTGTCCCCTGCCAAATATGCATGCTGAGGCCCTAACCACCAATGTGACTGTATTTGGAGATAGGTACTTTAAAGAAGTAATTAAGGTTAGATGAGGTCATAAGGGTGGTGGTCCTAATTCAATAGGACTGGTATCATAAGAAGAGGAAGAGACACCAGGGCTGCATGTGCACAGAGAGAAGACCATATGAAGACACAGCAGGAAGGCAGTTACCTGTAAACTAAGTAGAGAGGCCTCAGATGAAATCAGCTCTGCTGGCAACTCTTTGATCTTGGACTTCCAGCCTTTGGAACTGTGAGAAAATACGTTTCCATCATTTAAGCCACCCAGTTTAGAGTATTTTGCTATGGCAGTCCCAGTAATAAATATAGTAGATTGATTCATATGCCTTTTCCCTAGCTGTAAAGGAGCTGGGGAAGTGGTAGGTGGTAGCACTATGGATGAACTCAAAAGACCTAGGAACATAAAAGAAGTTTGGTGACTAAGTAGAAGTGGTGATAAAAGAAGAGAATGAGTCAAAGAAGACTCTCGGATTTAGACTGCAGTGGCTAGAAAACTGATGGTGACCTCACAGAAGGAGAGAGAGCGAAGTCACACAGGAATTAATTCTGAGGAGTTCAATTCTATGCAATTTGAAAATACAGAGATATCCAAGTGAAATTGGAAGTGGGGGTCTGAGGCAGGGCGTGCAGCTTAACTCTAGCGCTGAGAGATAAAAGCTGTAAGAAGGATGCAGAGTTTGAGTGACAGAGTAGATCTAAGATCTTGAGAAAAGTCCAGCTGGAGGTGGTGGAAGGGAGTATGTCAGCTAGTACAGTAAGAATGGTCTTATTTATGTTCCAGTAACAAATGAAAAACAAAAACCGTCACATCTTGATGGCAATAAAGGGTTTTTTTTTTTTTTTGGCCCTGATTCATGTCCATGAAAGTTTTTTGCTGTCTTCACCTACCATAATCCCTCAGGGACTTGGGTTAATGGAGGTTCCACCTCCCCTTGTGCTCCAGGGATCACCCATCTTGTCAGGGAGAATTGCAAACAGACAACCAGGCACAGGGTCTTCGAGATTCCACACAGGCGTCACTTCCATCTTGCTTATCATTGGCCAAAATAAAACACATGTCCACACTTAACACTAAGAGAATGAAGTGTAATCCAATCACATACCCAAAAAGGGTAGAAATGGAAATATTTGGCAAACAGCATTAATGACAACTGCAGGGGATAAGAGGAATAGTAGGAACTGGTAGAAGAGACAAGATGAGGTCATTTGGACTCTACATTTTAGAGGTAGGTGGTGAAACAGGGCAATGGAGGTTCAAAGAGGCCAATGCAAAAGACAACGCTCACCCATTGCTTTGTTTGCTGGAGGAGCAGTTATGAACATTCATGTGTATGTGTGTATGTATGTGTCTTACGTTATTTTGTTTCGGTTTGGTTTTTATTGTACACAGCATCTGGTTTCCCTTCCTACTTGGGGAGATTTCCCTCTTGGGTATAATTTTAGGGAAAGGAAGAGCCAGATGGTCCCTCTCTTGCCATCCTCAGGAATCAAGGCACAGACAAGTAACCTGGGAGGTTCATGACCGTTCAATCTTGGTTAAGGCAAGAGGACTAGAATCTTCTCGTGGTAGTGGGATCCACACCAGAGTCCAGCAGCCCCAGAGGAGATGTCCAAGCCCAACTATTCCAGCGGAAAGACCAGCTCTTCAGCTTGTGGGGCTGCTTTGTTTCATGCTCACACCCAAATCCACACTTTTGGGTGGTTCTGTAAGCCCTGATACTCTCTCAATAAAAAGATTAGGACAGCTACAGCTGGCCTCAGATTCTTGGCTCCAGGAGCATCCTTTCCACATCCACACTAGCACTGATGGTATAGTCAGAATTGAACAGCTTTTCCCACTGTTAGCCGATCCTCTGATGGTGCTCTCATAGATGTCTGAAAATAAGAAAACGGAATATAATAACTGTGTAAATCATTGTTTCTAAAACAGCAAGATACACTATAATGGGAACGGAGGTGAAGGGGAAGTGATTTAGAGTTGCTGGGAGAGAGTTCTGAAATCACATGCCTGCCTTCCTACACCCAAGTTCAGTTGGGTTAGGAGTAGAAATCTATGTAGTGGATCTTTGTCATTTCTTTGACTGCCCAATACCTGAGTCCCTTCCTCTGCTGGGAAAATTCTCCATTGCACATTTTGGTGACAAGAAGACGTGAAACACTGCCAAAACACTGAAAATGCCAGGCACTCACTCTGGTAGCTACAGTATATGGATTAGGTTCAGCCAACTGGATGCTTCTACTCAGGACTTTGGATCTGAACTCAGTAGCATCAGTGCCAGATGCAGCCTAGCAGGCTCTGTGTTTAACGTTGTTTAATGTCCAGGAGCTGTGGCTGTGGGAGTGGTAGCCTTACTAGGGAGGCATGAAATGAGCTGTGTCTTTTCCTGCTCATTTTCCAACCTGGATTTTCAGTCTTTTTCAGGGTCAAAGGAGATATTTGATATTTCTGGTCAGTTACTCTTCTGCTTAAGCTAATATGAAGTTGAATTTGGATGGGTCACAGTGCCCAGATATTTGGTCAAGTATTATTCTGCATGTTTCTCTGAGGGTGTTTTTAGGTGAGATTCACATTGAAGTTGGTAGACTTTGAGTAAAATATATTGCCCTCCAACATATGAGGGTATTTCGTCCAATTAGTTGAAGGTGTGAATAGAATAAAACACCAACCTCCACCAAGCAAGAGGAAATTTTGCAGCTGAAGGCCCTTGGACTTGACTCAATTCACTGGCTCTTTCCTGGTCCTTCAGCCCGAGAGCTTTCAGATTTGAGCTGCACCCTGGCTCTTCTATGGGTCTCCAGCCTACCCATTTACTCTACAGTTTTTGGACTTGGTGGCTTCCATCATCATGTGAGCCACTTTCTTAAAATAAATACTTTTTACATATATATACACCTCCTACTGGTTCTGTTTTTCTGGAGAATCCTTACTAATATGGCTAGTCATAGTAGCTGCTGTTATTTACAGTCAGGACCCCTGTCTGTGTATTTTTTAAGAAATACTTTTCTAAATTAATTACTTCTCTGCTTTATTCCTTTTATACTCTTCTGTAAAAGTGTCCTAGAGGAATTCAGGGCAGCGAATCCACTGCTGTAACTTGCCCACCTCAGGAAACATAGAGGTTCTCCAGTTGTTCCTCTGGCCTCTGGAATATAATTAATAGCAATACAATTTTATTTATATTGTGCTTCTTTTCATTGTAGTAAAAAAAAAAATTTAACATATGTAAAATTCACCATTTTTGCCATTTTTTAATTGTGAAGTTCAGTACCATCAAGCGTATTCACATGATTTTGAAGCAGATAACCAGAACTTTTCATTTTGTATATCTGAAACTCTATACTCATTAAACGATAACTCCCTCCCACCCCCCGCTGCCCAGTCCCTGGTAACCATCATTCTACTTTTTATTACTGTGGGTTTCACTACTCTAGGTGCTTCATATAAGTGGAATCACATAGTATTTGTCTTTTTATGCTTGGCTTATTTAACTTAGCACAATGTCCTTAAGCTTCACCCATGTTGTAGCATGTGACAGGATTTCCTTCTTTTTTAAGGCTGAGTAATATTCCATCCTATGTGTATACCATATTTTTGTTCACTACCATTCTGTTATCTGTTCATTTGTGGATGGTTACTTGTGTTGCCATCTCTTTGACCCTCTAAGTCAAGAAGAACCCATTCCCAAAAGGAAAGAAAATGGCTCAATAGAATAATTTCAGAAACACACCAGCATCTGGGAGCAGAGTACTCTCCACCCATCCAAATCACATTGTGGGGGCTGGTTTCCTGCTCTGCCAGTGGGAGGTGGGCTCTGGTGTTTCAGACACTAATGATGATCTTGGGCTTTCTTAGAAAGAAGCTGCTCTGTGTGAGGGAAACAAGCTTCTTCTGAAAGTGAATGAAGATTGTCCTCCTGGGCCAAAGGGCTGTGCCTTGTATCTCTGCCTTCCCCCAGGTCACAATTTTTTGAAACTAGCTTAGTTCACTTTATCTAGTTCTAGGAGCATCACCAACCCCTCTTTCCACTAGCAGCCCTGTAGGAGGCCTTCTATGCGGTCTTTTGACAGCTTATTCCCTTCATCCAGGGAGAATTGGGCCCATTGTTTCAGGCAGTTTCCTTTAGGCTAATCTGAGGAGTGTGAAAGAACCCATTTAAAGGAGTATGATGAATAAGGACAAAATAAAGATCAAACTCTGGCACAATCAAAAGCTGTTTGTTAGCTGCGAGATGTTCTTCAAAGCCTTTATCAGGAACAAGGGAGACTGATCTTGCAGCCCCATGTGGAGAAAGTAGGCGGGTCTGGGGCATTCATTTGAAGTTCTGCACAGATGACTGCTGCCCTGGCATCTGGGCTCCTGCAGGCTGAAGAATTATCAGTAAGTCTCTTGGGTGAAGTGGGCATTGCTGGCAGATAAGAGTCTGGGAAAAATAACAAGTCATCCAGTAGTAGGTAATGTTTGTTGGAGAAGCTCTCCAAACCTTCCTGTCCTTGCACTCACTCTCAGGAAGAAGCCACATGCTGCAAATTAGAGAAACTCTTTCCTAATCCTGAATGTCTGGTTTAGGAAATTGAGCTACCCTGGTGTCATATAAACCATGCATCTACTTTTCAGACAATGAACAAATGCATAGAGGCATTAGCTTTCTTTTTTTTTAATTAATTAATTTATTTTTATTGTTAAATCATAGCTATGTCCATTAGTGCAATCAAGGGGTACAATGTGCTGGTTTCATATACAATCTGAAATAATCTCATCAAACTGTTCAATGTAGCCTTCATGGCATTTTCTTAGTTATTGTATGTAAACATTTGTATTCTGCATTTAGTAAGTTTCGCCTGTACCCATTCTAAGATGCACTATAGGTGTGGCCCCACCTATTACCTTCCCTCCACCTTAACCGCCCCCCTCCTTTACCCTCCCTTTCCCCATATTCTTGTGCTATAGTTGGGTTATAGCCTTCATGTGAAAGCTATAAATTAGCTTCATAGCAGGACTGAGTACATTGGATACTTTTTCTTCCATTCCTGAGATACTTTGCTAAGAAGAATATGTTCCAGCTCCATCCATGTAAACATGAAAGAGGTAAAGTCTCCATCTTTCTTTAAGGCTGCATAATATTCTATGGTATACATGTACCACAATTTGCTAGCCCATTCATGGGTCGATGGGCACTTGGGCTTCTTCCATGACTTAGCGATTATGAATTGGGCTGCAATAAACATTCTGGTACAGATGTCTTTGTTATATTGTGATTTTTGGTTTTCTGGGTATAGATATACCTAGTAGAGGAATTATGGGATCGAATGGCAGGTCTATTTTTAGATCTCTAAGTATTCTCCAAACATCCTTCCAAAAGGAACATATTAGTGTACATTCCCACCAGCAGTGTAGAAGTGTGCCCTTTTCTCCACATCCACGCCAACATCTCTGGTTTTGGGATTTTGTGATGTGGGCTAGTCTTACTGGGGTTAGGTGATATCTCAAAGTAGTTTTGATTTGCATTTTTCTGATGAGTAAGGATGATGAGCTTTTTCTCATGTGTTTGTAGATCGTGCGTCTGTCTTCTTTTTTTTGAGGCTGAATGTTTTCTTTTTTTTTTTTATTAAATCATAGCTGCGTACGTCAATATGATCATGGGGCACCATACACTTGGTTCATAGACCATTTGACACATTTTCATCACATTAGTTGACATAGCCCTCCTGGCATTTTCTTAGTTACTTTGCTAAGACATTTACATTCCACATTTACCAAGCCTCACATATACCCTTGTAAGATGCACCACAGGTGTGATCCTTTCAATACCCCTCCCTCTACCCACCTGCCTCCTCCCTCCCCACCCTTTCCCCCTTCCCCCTATGCTTAGGTTGTAACTGGGTTATAGCTTTCATGTGAAGGTCCTAAATTAGTTTCATAGTAGAGGTGAGTACATTGGATACTTTTTCTTCCATTCTCGAGATACTTTACTGAGAAGAATATGTTCCAGCTCCATCCATGTAAACATGAAAGAGGTAAAGTCTCCATCTTTCTTCAAGGCTGCATAGTATTCCATGGTGTACATATACCACAATTTATTAATCCATTTGTGGATCGATGGGCATTTGGGTTTTTTCCATGACTTAGCAATTATGAATAGGGCTGCAATAAACATTCTGGTACAAATATATTTTTTATGACGTGATTTTTGGTCTTCTGGGTATATGCCCAGCAGAGGAATTATAGGATTGAATGGCAGATCTATTTTTAGATCTCTAAGTGTTCTCCATATCTCTTTCCAAAAGGAATGTATTAATTTGCATTCCCACCAGCAGTGCAAAAGTGTTCCCTTTTCTCCACATCCACGCCAACATCTCTGGTCTTGGGATTTTGTGATATAGGTTAGTCTCGCTGGAGTTAGATGATATCTCAAAGTAGTTTTGATTTGCATTTCTCTGATGATTAAAGATGATGAGCATTTTTTCATATGTCTGAAGGCCGTGCGCCTGTCTTCTTCAAAGAAGTTTCTCTTCAAGTCCCTTGCCCAGCCTGCGATGGGATCACTTGTTCTTTTCTTGCTAATACGTTTGAGTTCTCTGGGGACTCTGGTTATTAGACGTTTTTTTTTTTTTTTTTTTTTTTTTTTAATTTTTTTATTAAATCATAAGTGTATACAATGATATGATTATGGGGCATCATACACTCACTTCATAAACCATTTGACACATTTTTATCCCAGTGGTTAACATAGCCTTTCCGGCGTTATCTCAGTTACTGTGCCAAAACATTTATATTCTACATTTACCAAGTTTCGCAAATACCCCTGTAATATGCACCACAGGTGTGATCCCACCGATTCCCCTCCCTCCACCCACCCCCCCCTTTCCCACTTCCCCCTATTGTTAAGTTGTAGTTGGGTTATAGCTTTCATGTGAGAGTCCCAAATTAGTTTCATAGTAGGGCTGTGTACATTGGATATTTTTTCTTCCATTCTTGGGATACTTTACTAAGAAGAATATGTTCCAGCTCCATCCATGTAAACATGAAAGAGGTAAAGTCTCCATCTTTCTTTAAGGCTGCATAGTATTCCATGGTATACATATACCACAATTTATTAATCCATTCGTGGATCGATGGGCACTTCGGCTTTTTCCATGACTTAGCAATTATGAATTGGGCTGCAATAAACATTCTGGTACAAATATCTTTGTTATGTTGTGATTTTTGGTCTTCTGGGTATATGCCCAGCAGAGGAATTACAGGATTGAATGGCAGATCTATTTTTAGATCTCTGAGTGTTCTCCATATATCCCTCCAAAAGGAATGTATTAATTTGCATTCCCACCAGCAGTGCAGAAGTGTTCCCTTTTCTCCGCATCCACGCCAACATCTCTGGTCTTGAGATTTTGTGATATAGGCTAGTCTCATTGGAGTTAGATGATATCTCAAAGTAGTTTTGATTTGCATTTCTCTGATGATTAAAGATGATGAGCATTTTTTCATATGTCTGAAGGCCGTGCGCCTGTCTTCTTCAGAGAAGTTTCTCTTCAAATCCCTTGCCCAGCCTGCGATGGGATCCCTTGTTTTTTTCTTGCTGATGCGTTTGAGTTCTCTGTGGATTCTGGTTATTAAACCTTTGTCAGAGTTATACCCTGCAAATATTTTCTCCCATTCTGAGGGCTGTCTGCTTGCTCTGCTTACTGTGTTCTTAGATGTGCAGAAGCTTTTTAGTTTGATCAAGTCCCAGTAGTGTATTTTTGAAGCTGCTTCAATTGCCCGGGGGGTTCTCCTCATGAAATACTCACCCAGACCAATTTCTTCAAGGGTTTTCCCTGCATTCTCCTCTAGTATTTTTATAGTTTCATGTCTTAAGTTTAAATCTTTAATCCAATGAGAGTCTATCTTAGTTAATGGTGAAAGGTGTGGGTCTAATTTCAGTCTTCTGCAGGTTGCCAGCCAGTTCACCCAGCACCATTTGTTAAATAGGGAATCTTTTCCCCACTGAATGTTTTTAATTGGCTTGTCAAAAATCAAATAGCGGTAAGTAGCTGGATTCATCTCTTGGTTCTCTATTCTATTCCAGATATCTACTTCTCTGTTTTTGTGCCAATACCATGCTGTTTTGATCACTATCGATTTGTAGTAAAGTCTGAGGTCTGGTAGTGTGATTCCTCCTGTTTTGTTTTTATTTCTGAGTAATGTCTTGGCTATTCGAGGTTTTTTCTGATTCCATATAAAACGAAGTAATGTTTTTTCAAGATCTTTAAAATATGACAGTGGAGCTTTAATAGGGAGTGCGTTGAAAGTATATATTGCTTTGGGTAGTATGGACATTTTGATAATGTTGATTCTTCCTAGCCATGAGCATGGTATGTTTTTCCATTTGTTAACATTTTCAGCTATTTCTTTTCTTAGAGTTTCATAGTTCTCTTTATAGAGATCTTTCACGTCTTTTGTTAGGTAAATTCCCAAATATTTCATCTTCTTTGGCACTACTGTGAATGGGATAGAGTCCTTAACTGCTTTTTCAATTTGACTGTTGTTGGTGTATATAAAGGCTACCGATTTATGAATGTTGATTTTGTAACCTGAGACGCTGCTGTATTCCTTGATCACTTCTAGGAGTTTTGTAGTAGAGTCCCTAGTGTTTTCCAGATACACAATCATATCATCTGCGAAGAGTGAGAGTTTGATCTCTTCTGACCCTATATGGATACCCTTGATCGCCTTTTCTTCCCTAATTGCGGTGGCTAAAACTTCCATTACAATGTTGAAAAGCAATGGAGACAATGGGCAGCCTTGTCTGGTTCCTGATCTGAGTGGAAATGATTCCAATTTAACTCCATTCAATATGATATTGGCTGTGGGTTTGCTGTAGATAGCCTCTATCAGTTTAAGAAAAGTCCCTTCTAGACCAATTTTCTTGAGTGTTCTGATCATGAAGGGATGCTGGATATTATCAAAAGCTTTTTCTGCATCAATTGAGAGAATCATATGGTCTTTGTTTTTTAATTTGTTTATGTGCTGAATTACATTTATAGATTTACGTATATTGAACCAGCCTTGAGACCCTGGGATAAAACCAACTTGGTCATGATGTATAATTTGTTTGATGTGTTGCTGGATTCTGTTTGTTAGGATCTTGTTGAATATTTTTGCATCTATATTCATTAGTGATATTGGTCTATAATTTTCTTTTCTTGTTGGGTCTTTTCCTGGTTTGGGGATCAGGGTGATATTTGCTTCATAGAACGTGTTGGGTAGTCTTCCTTCTTTTTCTACATTTTGGAACAGGTTGAGTAATATAGGTACTAATTCCTCTTTAAAGGTTTGGTAGAATTCTGACGTGAAACCATCTGGTCCCGGGCTTTTCTTTTTAGGGAGGTTTTGTATAGTTGATGCTATTTCTGAACTTGTTATGGGTCTGTTCAACATTTCCACTTGATTCTGGTTAAGTCTTGGAAGGTGGCGTGCTTCCAAGTACCGGTC
Source organism: Nycticebus coucang (assembly GCF_027406575.1). Classification (NCBI taxonomy): domain Eukaryota; kingdom Metazoa; phylum Chordata; class Mammalia; order Primates; family Lorisidae; genus Nycticebus; species Nycticebus coucang. The sequence goes on from NC_069786.1 coordinate 28,469,427, forward strand.
TATTTCCTTCAGATTTTCATATTTCTGAGAATAAAGTTTCTTGTAATATTCATTAAGGATTTTTTGGATTTCTGATGAGTCTGTGGTTATTTTGTCTTTGTTGTTTCTGATTGATGATATTAGAGATTTTACTCTTTTTTTCCTGATTAGGTTGGCCAGAGGTTTATCTATTTTATTGACCTTTTCAAAAAACCAGCTTTTTGATTTATTGATCTGTTGTATTATTCTTTTGTTTTCAATTTCATTTAATTCTGCTCTAATTTTGGTTATTTCTTTTCTTCTACTGGGTTTGGGGTTGGAATGTTCTTCCTTTTCCAGTTGCGTGAGATGTCCCATTAAGTTGTTAACTTCCTCTCTTTCCGTTCTCTTGAGGAAGGCTTGCAGTGCTATAAATTTCCCTCTTAGAACTGCCTTTGCAGTGTCCCAGAGGTTCTGATAGCTTGTGTCTTCATTGTCATTTTGTTCCAAAAAATTGGTGATTTCTTTCTTAATCTCATCTCTGACCCAGCTATCATTCAGCATAAGGTTATTTAACTTCCATGTTTTTGTATGGGTATGCAGATTCCTGTTGTTACTCAATTCAAGTTTTATTCCATGATGGTCCGAGAAGATGCATGGAATAATTTCTATTTCTTTAAATTTACTGAGGTTAGACTTGTGACCTAAAATGTGATCAATTTTGGAGTAAGTTCCGTGGGCTGATGAGAAGTATGTGTATTCAGTTTTGTTGGGATGAAATGTTCTGTAGATGTCTGCTAAATCTAAATACTGGATGGTTAGGTTTAAATCTAAGATTTCTTTGCTCAGCTTCTTTCTGGAGGATCGATCCAACACTGCCAAGGGAGTGTTGAAATCTCCAACGATTATGGAGCTGGAGGAAATCAAGTTACTCATGTCTGTTAGAGTTTCTCTTATAAATTGAGGTGCATTCTGGTTGGGTGCATAGATATTAATAATTGAGATCTCGTCATATTGAGTATTACCCTTAACAAATATGAAGTGACCATTCTTGTCCTTCCTTACTTTTGATGGTTTAAAGCCTACTGTATCTGCAAATAAAATTGCAACACCTGCTTTTTTCTGATTACCATTTGCCTGAAATATGGATGACCATCCTTTCACCCTGAGTCTGTATTTGTCTTTTAAGTTGAGATGTGACTCTTGTATGCAACAAATATCTGGCTTAAGTTTTTGTATCCAGTCAGCTAACCTATGCCTCTTTAGAGGACAGTTTAAGCCATTCACATTGATGGAGAGTAAGGATAAGTCTGGTGGAATTTTGGGTATCGAGTTTTTCAAAGGTCCAGTGGACATTTTTAATCCTTTCGCCAGTGTGGAAGTTGGAGTTTGATCCGAAGTTTCTGAGTGAGTTTACTTTTGTGGTATAGGATTGGGTTGGTCATTGTGGAGGATAGGTCTGAGAACATCCTGAAGAGCTGGTTTACTTATGGCAAATTTTTTCAACATATGAATGTCATTGAAGTATTTAATTTCTCCATCATAGATGAAACTCAGTTTAGCTGGATACAAGATCCTGGGTTGAAAGTTTTTTTGCTTTAGGAGATTAAAAGTTGATGACCAGCCTCTTCTTGCTTGAAAAGTTTCAGCAGAGAGATCTGCAGTTATTCTAATATTCTTACCTTTGTACGTTATAGTTTTCTTTCGCCGGGCTGCTTTGAGAATCTTCTCTTTCATGTTAACTTTAGTGAAGCTAATTATGATATGTCTGGGAGATGGCTTTTTGGGGTTGAATCGTGCTGGGGTTCTGAAGCTGTCTGCTATCTGAATTTCAGATTCTCTAGGCATGTCTGGAAAATTTTCTTTCATAATTTCATGTAGAAGGGCCTCTGTGCCCTTGGCTGCCACATCATCAGCCTCCGAAATTCCTATAACCCTTATGTTATGTTTTTTCGAATTATCTGAGAGCTCTCTGAGTGAGTGATCCGTTTTTGCTCTCCATTTCTCTTCCTCTTTGAGAGATTGGGAGCGTTCGAAGACTTTATCTTCAATGTCAGAAATCCTTTCTTCTGCTTGCTCCATTCTGTTACTGAGGGATTCTACTGTATTTTTCATATCTTTGAGGGCTGTAAGTTCTTGTTTCAGTGTGTCTAAGTCTTTGGTGGTTTTGTCTTTAAATTCGTTAAATTCTTGAGACAACTTTTGAATTTCTCCTCGAATTCCTAATTCCATTTTATTAATCTTGTCTACAAACCAAATTCTGAATTCGACTTCTGACATCTCAGCCAGTTGTTTATGAATGGGATCTTCAATCACATCTGCCGTATCTTTTCTTGGGGGGGTTGATCTATTCTGGTTATTCATGTTACCAGAGTTTTTCCGCTGATTCCGCCCCATGGTTTACTCCCTTTGGTTTTTCCCCTGGGGTTTTATCGAGGGCCCGTACAGTGTTGTGGCCTGAGAAACTGGGGCCCTGTCTGGTGTGGTGGAGCAAAGTGGTTCTGTCTTGTTTTCAGCTGGTTTCTGTTCGATCCTATTGCAACTTCTACTCTGGCTTGAAGTCTCAGCTGTGTGAAAAAATCAGCAATTAAGTCACCCCGCCTGCCCACCTCTGGCCCCAGTTGGAAAAGGAGAATCAAACCTTCCTACAATCGCACACCCAGGGCACCACCTGAAAAGTCCTCAGTCTATTAGCCCAGTTCAAAAGGTCCGAATCAACTGTCTCAATCGGCACTTGTCTCAGGTGGAAGGGTTCAAGAGGTCTCTGGGAACTGGATCACAGGGGCCTGGTGACTCCTCTGAGACAGCTCACCCCAGTGCAGCGTGGAATCAGGAGGAGCCACCCCGCAAACAGAGCAGTCTGGGAAGGTTGACGTCTCCTTCCCCACTTTGCCCCTCCGTCGGACCCAGTCACTGGTATCTCTGCAGATGGCTAACCCAGTTGCCTGCAGTGAACAGACACTCCAGGGGTTTGCACCTGCCTGAATCGCGAGGAAGTCTGCCAGGCCCCCGCAGACTGCCGCTATCTAGCAGGAGGAGATGGGGCCTGACATCTTTGAGTGTTTGATGCAGGTGATGGGAAGGAGGTGTTCACTCAGGCTTAGCCCCGTCCCTGATGGATGCTGCTAACAGAACAGAACAGAACAGACAACTTTGTGAGGTTCTGTCTCTGTTCCTGTCATCGCCTACAGGAGACGGGCTGTTTTGAGTTCAAACGTCTTTGCTGCTGGAGAATTGCGTCTGAACACCTCTCTGGGTCGGCCCCGCCCTGGAGGCTTCTGGGTTTGTGAGCCACCGGTGGCCTCCTCTGGTTGCCCAGGGAGACAGGGGGTGTGGCCTCAGAATATCCAGAAGTGAGCGTTCTGCCGTTAAAGAAAAAACGGCTGTTGATCTACCTCCAGGGAACTGCTGCTCTGGTGTGGGCACTCAGGCGACCCTTTTCTCCTCTGTCCCGCGCCCCAGAGTCAGCACTGAGCGGCTGCAGTTTGTGCTGGGTCCACACCCCTTAATAGATCCCCCAAGAATCAGAACTCTTGGGGGATGGGCCCCCAGACCCGGATTGGGAGTGGGGCGGGGGGAAGCTAGAGTTTCATTCAGTTTCACGCAATACTACGGTCCGGGGAGGGCTCCTGCACTGCACCGCAGGGAAGTGCCGCCAAGGCTTGATTTCCCCTCAGCGGAGTGCCCTCTCCTTGCTCACGTGTCCCAGAGTCAGCGCTGACCTGACGCAGCTCAGGCACTGTGCACTCCCCTCGAGAAATCACCCAAGGAGCCGAACTCCGGAGGGATAGGCCCTCAGACCCCGAGTGAGAGTAGGGGCTCTCAGCTCTCAGCGGGGAGGCCAGAGTCTTATTCAGTCTTGTGCCCGGGGAGGGCTCCTGCACTGCACCGCAGGGAAGTGCCGCCAAGGCTTGATTTCCCCTCAGCGGAGTGCCCTCTCCTCGCTCACGTATCCCAGAGTCAGCGCTGACCTGACGCAGCTCAGGCACTGTGCACTCCCCTCGAGAAATCACCCAAGGAGCCGAACTCCTGGGGGATAGGCCCTCAGACCCCGAGTGAGAGTAGGGGTTCTCAGCTCTCAGCGGGGAGGCCAGAGTCTTATTCAGTCTTGGGCCCCGTATGCCCGGGGAGAGTTGGTGCACTGCACCGCAGGGAAGTGCCGCGAGGCGTGACTCCCCCTCAGCCCGGTGCCCTCTCCTCACTCGCGGGCCTCAGAGTCAATGCTACCAGTCGCAACTCGGGGACTGTCCACTCCCCTTGAGAAATCACCCAAGGATCCGAAGTCCTGGGGGACAGGCCTCCAGACCTCAGTGGGCGGGAGGGGAGCGCCGGGGATTCAGGGTTGCCGGCAAAGGATTCCCAAAGTTTTATTCAGCCCTATGTCCGGCAGGAGAACGCCACGGCACCCCAGTAGGGGAGGTAGGTCCAGTTTTTAGAAGGTCTTTCCCGTGGAGTGTAGTGGGAGGGCCTTTAATTTCTGCCCGCTTGTTAAATTGTGGGGCTCCAGAGCCGGTCTCATGGGGGAGGGGGACTCCCGTCCGCTTGGTGGTGGATTTTGTACCTTTTGTTTGCGTCCTTGTGATCACAACTTGCCTCAGCGGTGTTGATGTGCGTTCTTCAGCCTTCTCTCTTGGTGAGGCTCAAGTCCACCAGGATACTTACTAAATTCCTGTCCCTTAACTCTCCTTCTGGACGGGAGCCTTTGTTGAAAGCTGGCTTCAGTCCGCCATCTTGTCTCCCTCCTGGTTATTAGACGTTTATCGGAGGTATAACCTGCAAATATTTTCTCCCATTCTGAGGGCTGTCTGCTTGCTTTACTTACTATGTTCTTGGCTGTGCAGAAGCTTTTTAGTTTGATCGGGTCCCAGTAGTGTATTTTTGATACTGCTTCAATTGCCTGGGGAGTCCTCCTCATAAAATACTCACCCAGGTTGATTCCTTCAAGAGTTTTCCCTGCACTTTCTTCAAGTATTTTTATAGTTTCACGTCTTAAGTTTAAATCTTTTATCCAATGAGGGTCTATCTTAGTTAATGATGAAAGGTGTGGGTCCAGTTTCAGTCTTTTACAGATCGCCAGCCAGTTCACCCAGCACCATTTGTTAAATAAGGAATCTTTTCTCACTGAATGTTTTTCATTGGCTTGTCAAAGATCAAATAACGGTAAGTAGCTGGATTCATCTCTTGGTTCTCTATTCTGTTCCAGACATCTACTTCTCTGTATTTGTGCCAGTACCATGCTGTTTTGATCACTATCGATTTATAGTACAGTCTCAGGTCTGCTGTGTTTTTATTTCTGAGTAATGTTTTGGCTATTTGAGGTTTTTTCTGATTCCACATAAAACAAAGTATTATTTTTTCAAGGTGTTTAAAATATGACAATGGAGCTTTAATGGGAATTGCATTAAAATTATATATTGCTTTGGGTAGTATAGACATTTTAACAATGTTAATTCTTCCCAGCCCTGAGCATGTTATGTTTTTCCATTTGTTAACATCTTCAACTATTTCTTTTCTTAAAGTTTCATAGTTCTCTTTGTAGAGATCTTTCACATCCTTTGTTAGGTATACTCCCAAATAGTTCATCTTCTTTGGCACTACTGTGAAAGGAATAGAGTCCTTGACTGTTTGTTCAGCTTGGTTATTGTTGGTATATATAAAGGCTACAGATTTATGGGTGGTGATTTTGTAGCCTGAGACATTACTGTATTCCTTGATTACTTCTTAGAGTTTTGTAGTAGAATCCCTAGTGTTTTCCAGATATATGATCATATCATCTGTGAAGAGTGAAAGTTTGATCTCTTCTGACCCTATGTGGATATCCTTGATCACCTTTTCTTCCCTAATTGCAATGGCTAAAACTTCCATTACAATGTTAAAGAGCAATGGAGACAATGGGCAACCTTGCCTGGTTCCTGATCTAAGTGGAAATGATTTCAATTTAACTCCATTCAATACAGTATTGGCTGTGGGTTTGCTGTAGATGGCCTCTACTAGTTTCAGAAATGTCCCTTCTATACCAATTTTCTTAAGTGCTCTGATCATGAAGGGATGCTGGATATTACCAAAAGCTTTTTCTGCATCAATTGGGAGAATCATATGGTCTTTATTTTTTAGTTTGTTTATATACTGAATTACATTTATAGATTTACATATGTTGAACCAGCCTTGAGACCCTGGGATAAATCCCACTTGGTCATGGTGTATAATTTTTTTTGATGTGTTGTTGGATTCTGTTTGTTAGGATCTTATTGAATATTTTTGCATCAATATTCGTCGGTGATATTGGTTTATAATTTTCTTTTTTTGTTGTGTCTTTACCTGGTTTAGGGATCAAGGTGGTGTTAGCTTCGTAGAATGTGTTGGGTAGTATTCCTTCCTTTTCTGTATTTTGGAAGAGGTTTAGTAATATAGGTACTAGTTCTTCCTTAAAGGTTTGGTAGAATTCTGACGTAAAGTCATTTGGTCTTGGGGTTTTCTTTTTAGGGAGATTTTGTATAGTTGATGCTATTTCAGAACTTGATATAGGCCTGTTTAACATTTCCACTTCGTTCTGGCTAAGTCTTGATAGGTGGCGTACTTCCAAGTATTGGTCGATTTCTTTCAAAATTTCATATTTCTGAGAGTAGAGTTTCTTGTAATATTCGTTAAGGATTTTTTGAATTTCTGAGCAGTCTGGTGTTATTTCATCTTTGTCATTTCTGATTGATGACATTAGAGATTTTACTCTTTTTTTTCCTGGTTAGGTTCACCAAAGGTTTATTTGTTTTACTGATGTTTTCAAAAAACCAACTTTTGGATTTATTGATCTGTTGTATAATTCTTTTGTTTTCAATTTCATTTAATTCTGCTCTGATTTTAGTTATTTCTTTTCTTCTGCTGGGTTTGGGTTGGAATGTTCTTCTTTCTCCAGTTGCTTGAGATGTCCCATTAGGTTATTACCTTCCTCTCTTTCCATTTTTTGAGGAAGGCTTGCAGTGCTATAAATTTCCCTTTTAGGACTGCCTTTGCAGTATCCCAGAGGTTCTGATAATTTGTGTCTTCGTTTTTGTTTTATTCCAAAAATTGGTGATTTCCTTGTTAATCTCATCTATCCTTCAGCATAAGGTTATTTAGCTTCCATGTTTTTGTGTGGGTATGCATATTCCTGTTGTTATTGAGTTCAACTTTTATTCCATGATGGTCTGAGAAGATGCAAGGAATAATTTCTATTTTTTAAAATTTGCTGAGGTTGGATTTGTGGGCTAGATGTGGTCGATTTTGGAGTATGGTCCGTGGGCTGATGAGAAGAATGTGTATTTAGTTTTGTTGGGATGAAATGTTCTATAGATGTCTCTTACGTCCAGATGTTGAATGGTTAAGTTGTAATCTAAAATTTCTTTGCTTAGCTTCTTTTTGGAGGATCTATCCAGCACTGCTAGAGTTAAAAATCTCCAACTACTATGGAACTGGAGGAAATCAAGTTGCTCATGTCTGTTAGAGTTTCTTTTATAAATTGAGGTGCATTTTGGTTGGGTGCATAAATATTAATAATTGAAATCTCATCATATTGAGTATTTCCTTTAACAAATATGAAGTGTCCATCCTCATCCTTCCTTATTTCGGTTGGTTTAAAGCCTATTGCGTCTGTGAATAGAATTGCAATGGCTGCTGTTTTCTGCTTTCCATTTGCCTGGAGTATAGATGACCATCACTTCACCTTGAGTCTATATTTGTCTTTTAATGTAAGATGTGATTCTTGTATGCAGCAGATACCTGGCTTGAGTTTTTGTATCCAGTCAGCCAACCTGTGCCTCTTTAGAGGACAATTTAAACCATTCACATTAATTGAGAATATTGATAAGCCTTTTGAGGGTCCGGTGGACATTTTTAATCCCTTTGCGATTGTGGAAGTTGGAATTTGATCAAAATTTTCTGGGTGGGTTTACTTTTGTGGTGGAGGATTACACTGGTCTTTATGGAGGATAGGTCTGAGAATATCCTGGAGAGCTGATTTAGTTATGGCAAATTTCTTCAACATGTGAATGTCGTTAAGGCATTTAATTTTTCCGTCATAAATGAAACTCAGTTTAGCTGGACACAGGATCCTGGGTTGAAAGCTATTTTGTTTTAGGAGATTAAAAGTCAATGACCATTCTCTTCTAGCTTGAAATGTTTCAGCAGAGAGATCTGCAGTTATTCTAATATTCTTGCCCTTGTAGGTGATGGTTTTCTTTTGTCTGGCTGCTTTCGGAATTTTCTCCTTCATATTAACTTTAGTGAAATCGATTATGATGTGTCTGGGGAATGTCTTATTCAGGTTTAGGCATGCTGGAGTTCTGAAACTGCTATCTGAATTTCAGAATCTCTTCGCATGTCTGGAAAGTTCTCTTCCATAATCTCATGGAGAAGAGACTCTGTGCCTTGTGAAGCCACTTTGTCGCTTTTGGGGATCCCTATAAGATGAATATTGGTTTTCTTTGAATTATACCAGAGCTCTCTGAGAGAGTTCATCTGTTTTTGCCCTCCATTTCTCTTCCTCTTTGAGAGTTTGGGAGCGTTCAAAAGCTTTGTCTTCAATGTCAGAAATCCTTTCTTCTGCTTGCTCCATTCTGTTATTGAGGGATTTTACTGTGTTTCTAGCATCTTTGAGGGCTGCAGTTTCTTGTCTCAATGTGTCATATCTTTGATCATTTGGTCTTTGAATTCATTGAATTCTTGAGATATCTTTTGGGTTACTGCTTGGAATTCTAATTCGATCTTATTTGCTATCCAGATTCTGAATTCAATTTCTGACATCTCAGCTATTTGTTTGTGCATGGGATCTTGTGCTATGTCTGCCCCATTGATCCTTGTGGGAGTTGATCTACTCTGATTGTTCATATTGCTAGAGTTTATCCGTTGATTTTGCCTCAAGATTGTTTTTTCACTGTTGCCTCTAGTTGTCCTCAGAGTTGGGGACGTGCCTCTCCAAGATTAGACCCCAGTGGGATTACTCTATTGTTGCTGGATCTTTGTAGGGAGTGACCCCATGTAGCTCCTCTGGGGCTGCCCCAGCTAGGGAGTTCTGGTTGTCGGAGTAGCTCTGGAGTGTGACACACCCAGATCCAGCAACAGGGCAGGTGGGTGGGGATGCACACAGTTCTGGGAGTGCCTCATGCCCAGTGACTTTGGCTCAGAGAGCCCAAGGCTCCAGCAGTCTCTGGCCAGGAAATGGGTTCTGCACAGGGGCAGGAGGGCTCCGGAGGGCACACGACTACCAGAGTCCCTGGGCAGATGAGCAGGCTGGTGTGGAGGCAGGGAGGGTGCAGGAGGGAGGATGTGGGGTTCTGCAGCTCCTGGAGTTCCTGATCAGGGCATGCGAAGGCCCAGTGAGCACAGCTCTTACCAGGGTCTGGGCAGGGGCAGATCACTGATCACGGTGCAGCTCTTACAGAGGTCCGGGTGCTGATCGCTGATTGTGCGCCACTCTTACGGAGGTCTGGGAGTAGATAGCTGATCACATGCAGCTCTTACGGAGGTCCAGGCACCACTACATGTGGTGTTTTTACATTCTTGAGATACTTCATATAGGATACTGATCTTCAGTTCCAACCACGTTGCTACTACACGACCTAGCAATTCTGCTCCTAGATGTTTACCTTCAAAATGCCATTTATTCTATGAATATTGTCTTGAAAGAAGTCAATTTTGTCTCTTAGATCAAAATATAAAGCAAGCTTAAAGAATTAGGGGAAATGTGTGAAATCTGTTTGGTCCTGTAAGGTGGCACCTCTGTTAGGTCTTTTTCCCAAAACGTTAGTGCTATGAACTGAATTGTGTCTCCCACCCACCCAAATCCATATGTTGAAGGCATTAGCTTTCTTGGACCAACACTAGAATAGGGGCATGATGGTGCTTCCAGGGCTGGTCTCCATAATGCCTGCTATTAGCGATAACAACATTTATTAAATGCCTACCACATGCTATACAGGGACAGGACCACACAATCTCCTTTGGTCCTAACCACACCCCAGGATCTTATTATCCTCATTTTCACAGATGTAGGAACTGAAACTCTGAGAAGGTAAGGTTTCATAGCTAATACATAGAAGAGCTGGGAGTTAAATTTTTATGGCTTACTATATCCAGAGCCCGTTAACTGCTTATCATACTATCATTCTAACTAGACCCAACAAGGATATCATCTCCTTTTTCCTTAGAAAATGGAATGTCAGTATTCTCATTTTAAACTTCAGTTTTACATGGAAAGACTGAGGCATACAGAGGTTAAAGTGACTCACCTGGAACTATAATGGTTCACAGAATGAATTGACCATGAGGGACAGAGTTTTGTTTTTTTTTTTTTTTTGCAGTTTTTGGCCAGGGCTGGGCTCGAACCCACCACCTCTGGCTTATGGGGCTGGTGCCCTACTCCATTGAGCCACAGGCACCACCCTGAGGGACAGAGTTTTTGTCTTATTGTAAAACACAAACTATGAGTTAAACATCAACAGATTTAAGGATGTGGAGGTGGTGGTGGCAGAAAGAGTCATCCAGAATCCAGAATTACTTATGTATCCATTTGAGTTAATAATGCATCTGATGATTCCTACCTAGCAGCATACAGATGTGTCTTAACATCATTCTTACAGGAACAATTACAAACTATGTTGTACAAATAGTAACTACTTGTTACATGTAGTTATTTAAATTTAAATTAATTAAAATAAAATAAAATAAAAATTCCAGATCCTCAGTTGTACCAGCCACTTTTCAAGTGCCAGATGGCAGATCCAGAGCATTTGCATCATTTCAGAAAGTTTTATTGGATAGTGCTGCTCCAATAGCTCACTTGACCCACTCTCTGTGTGACAACCCCATTTCTCTCTTGTTCTTCAAAACAAAACTTGAAAGAATCAGTTCTACTTATTATTTTTATTTCCTCACCCCACTTTCTCTCCTCAGCCCACTCCTTTCAGGCTTTGGCCAAAGCCTGCAGTCAACGTCCTCACCTTGTTCATCCTCTTGGCTGTGTTGCATGTTTTTGGTCACATCCTCCTTCTCTCACCACTTTCTTTCCTCAGCTTTTGGAAGATCACATTACCTTGGGTCTCCTCCTGCCTAAATGAGGTGCATGGCAGTCTCCTTTATCCCTTTCTTCTCCCTACAAGAGTTTTCATTTCTGGCGGCCCTGGGGCTTTATCCTTGAGTATCAGTGCTCTCCATGGGTGATGTCAACATCCAGAAAGTAGAAAGCACAGCACACTGCTCCCAGGGGTAAAACCTTCCAGTGGCTGTCCACCACATCCAGAATAAAATCCAGGGTGCTTGCAGTGGCCTTCAAGGTCCTGCATGAGTTAGATCTTTCAATGGATATTCCTCATCATCATTTAACTCAGACATCATCTTCTCGGAAAAGCCATTCTTGGCCACTCCAGATGAATAGGACATATCTTGTCCTATTTTATTTAATCATGGCAGTCATCACTGATAGAACTTTCCTCCTTTATTTATGTTTTATGGTCTGTTTTTTGACATTAGCATAGAAGCTCTTTGGGGGTAGGGCCTCTGTCCTTCTGTATCCTCAGTCTCTACCACAATGTTTGGAACCTAGTACATGCTTGATTAAATCTGCTTCTTCTTCTTCTTCTTCTTCCTCCTCCTCCTCCTCCTTCTCCTCTTCCTCCTCTTCTTCCTTCTTCCTCTTCTTTCTTTGACAGAGGCTCACTTTGTCACCCTCAGTACAGTGCTGTGGTGTCACAGCTCATAGCAACCTCCAGCTCTTGGGCTTAGGCGAGTCTCTTGCCTCAGCCTCCTGAGTAGCTGGGACTACAGGCGCCCGCCACAATGCCCAGCTATTTTTTTGTTGCAGTTTGGCAGAGACCAGGTTCAAACCTGCCACCCTAGGTGTACAGGGCCAGTTCCCTACTCACTGAGCCACAGGCACTACCCAATTAAAGTTCCTTGACCCAAAATATTTGCTAACTAATAATTTGGCCAGGAGTCAGTCAGAAGAATGGAAGGACCAATTATTGGGAAGAGGAGAACAGTACAACTAGAAATGGAGAGCTTCACTGAGTACCCTTTTTGCTCTCAGCCTCATGGGAATGAATGGCCATGTTTTAAACTAATTTCTTTTGTGTTTTGTAACTCTTTATTTATTTTTTTGAGACAGAGTCTCACTATGTCACCCTCGGTAGAGTGCTATGGCGTCACAGCTCACAGCAACCTCTAACTCTTGGGTTTAAGCAATTCTTTTGCCTCAGTCTCCCAAGTAGCTGGGACTACAGGTGCCTGCCACAATGCCTGGCTATTTTTTGTTCTTGTTGTTGTTGTTGTTTAGCAGGCCCCAGCCCGGTTCAAACCCACCAGCCTCCGTGTATGTGGCCGGCGCCCTAAGCACTGAGCTACAGGTGCCGAGCCACTCTACCTAAACCTTAAGAGTGTCAGTTTCCCTTGATCATTTTTTGCTGTTTATTCTCAAATATGTTAAATCAGCATCAGTAAACCTTCAATAAACCATTCTTGGGTCTTAGTTTTCTCATCCATAAAGTGATTCAGATTTTGGTAGGTAGTTCCTAAACTTTCTTTTGGTATGATATTCTTTTTTTTTAAGACAGAGTCTCACTTTGTTACCCTTGGTAGAGTGCTGTGGCATCATAGCTCACAGCAAGCTCAAACTCATGCCTCTTGCCTCAGCCCCTCAAGTAGCTGGGACTACAGGCACGTGCCACTATGCCCAGCTAATTTGTCTATTTTTAGTAGAAAAAGGGTCTTGCTCTTGCTCAGGCTGGTCTTGAACTCCCGAGCTTAAGCAATCCACCTGCCTCAGCTTCCCAGAGTGCTAGGATTATGGGTAAGAGCCCCCTGAGCCCAGCCTATCAGAGGCTTAGGGATTTAACCTACCCCAGGGCAGGAAGGGGTTGCAGAGAAGCTTTGATTTAATGATTAACAGAGTATCCAGCCTTGGGGCCAAGTAGATGACAATCCTCCTGTGTCTTGAGTGAGGGTGCCACTTCTCCCCTTCTCACAACTATTTCGTGGCACATTATTGCTCAAAAGATGTGGAAAAAAGCCAATAAGGGAATAAAATGGAACTCTACGGATCTCTGGCTTCCACATTGTAGTGTCCCCCCCAATCTTCTCATATCATCATGTTTGATTACCCAGAGGAAATTGTGCTACAGTTGAGGACTTGTATCCCTATTATTTTAAAATAAACGAGCCCTCGCACTGCGTGGGGTGAGACAGACTGGGGGAGTTGCAGGGCTAGTAGCATTGGTGTTCAGTTTGCAGCTGTTGCTGCTGGATTCTTTGGTGTCCATGGCATCCCTCATTGGTTTCAGTCCTTAAGTCATCTCACATTTCAGAACAAAGAGGAAAAGCTGCAGTTCTTCCTTACATAGCTGGATCTCAAACCCTGTCAGAAAGATCTGTGTACTCTGAAAAGTATTGGCACTAAGAGATGAAGTCTGCTTCCCTAAAATAGGCAGGCGGGCTGCTGCTTCTGGCTCTTGTTTGGGTTTGGTGCTGGCTCTCTCCTAGGGATTCTTATAGAGGGTAGTTGGTTCATTCTCTTTCATTTTCTCTCTTTCCCTCTGCCCTTGAACCTTTTCATCTCCTTTCTCCTCTGCTCTCCCTTTCACTTATTCACTTTCAACAAATATTTCTTAAGAACTTAGTTATACATCTGGCATTGTGTTAGGACCATGGAAGAAACAAGGTGAACGGGCACCAAAAGTTTTAGATAAATGCTATGGAACTTTTGGAGAGCCAGGACTACCAGGCAAAATGACCAGCTGAAACTTTTTAGGGGTCTTTCAGGTAAAGCTTCATGTAAAAAGGGCTCTTCTCAGCTCAGTTCCAAAACAGAATTGGATTTTGAAATGCAGAAAGTGCATTCGAGGTAGAGGGAATAGCACGACTAATGGCAGGAAAGACAGGAGCATGGAATATGTCTCAAGTGGGGTGGAGGGTGAGGGGACAGAAGCCCCACCTGCCTTCGTTTGTCCAGTTTCTGCTGAGGGATGGATAAAGAAGAATTTTGTTTTCAAATGTAAGACCTTCCCCTCCTCCAGTTCTGAAGGAGTAATCTCTGTATAGTGGAACTCTTCCAAAACTTTTAACCAGCTAGAATTTTGGCCTCAAAGAATGACAAAGGCAACACTAATAACTAAAGAGTTCAAAGAGGTTTTCCTTTTAAGTTATGAAAAGCATTAACGTCATCACTAGCAACACCCAGGTTTTTTATGAGCCTGCTTTTTCTATGTGACACTAAATAAAACCATTTTACAATGGCAGTCTCAGAACTTGAGAAGCTTCATAGTACATGTCTATAAGCCAACAGATGCCTTGAGGACGGGGCCTGGGTTTTATTTATTCTTCTAACTCCAGTGTGGTGCATCATAAAGAGTTTGTTGACTGACAACACTAATGTGAGTAAACACATAGGACATATGTTCTGCATCATCTGGGAATAAGAATAAAGTGGTAGCAGCCCCATTTTCCAGAAAAACACATTGAGACAAAGCACAGAAAGACCTTCACTCAGCTTTTCTGCCAAAATTTGGCAAGTTTCTCTTCTGAGTTTGGGTCCCATGGCGAGCTCTGTGCGGCCTTGGCAGAGCAGGGCCTGTTGTGTCTGCCACATGGCAGCTCCCCTGCAGGGCTGAGGGATGAGGCCATTTGGAGACAATCACCTTCTGTCTCTGGGCTCTGACATCTGGGAGGTGGACAACCAACAGGCCTTGGCCAGGCCTCCTGGCCCTTTGGCTTGCCCTATGGGTTTTGGAAGTCGCTTTTCAGGAGAAAGTCACAGCAGCGAAGGTCACCTTCTGGACAAACAATTCCGGTCCATGGGCACCAGATGCAATTGGGAGTTGGAAGCAATGAACAAACGAACAAATGACTTTGCCTTAAAAGAAAATAAAATTTCAACAGAACTGTGGTTCAATAGGATTGGCACTCTGTACAGGAGTGACTGAGGGTGGCTTGGTTAGAATCCAGTTTCAGTAATTAGTTCTATTCACAATAAGGCGTGTTAATAGGTCCCATGTTGAGCAGGCAGAATCCCCTGCCACAGGTGCCAAGTGCCAATTAATGAAATCAACATTTATGTCCCACAGGTAAACAACCATTCTACCTCAATTCTCTTTGAGCTGTAAGCAGGCATTTCCCCCAGTAGGAGCTTGGTCATAGATAATAGATTGTAAACTCCAAGAAGACAGAGGTCATGTCTCTTTTGTTCACTACTATATTCTCAGTTCCTGTGCTACCCAAAGACACCTGTGTTAGATTGCAAAAACCCTGAGAATTCTTCTCTTCCCTCTATGCAATATGACTTTGTCCTTTCTGCCCTGGTGACTGTTGCTTTGGCCATACAATGTGGTAAAAGCTGCATGGTGTCTATTCTGGGCCTAGACTTTGAGAGACCTTGCATCTGTCTGCTTTCCTTCTTGAACCCTGTGGAGGCTCCAAGCCTGGGCTGGTCTGCTGCAAGGTGAGAGATATAAGGCCTTATTACCCTCCTGTCCAGCCACTCCAGAAGCACAGCTGCCTAGATGACTAGCAGCTGATCACAGATACATGAGACAGTCTGGCTGAGACCAGAATTATCCAGGTAAGCTTATCCTAAAAAAATAATTATTTTAGGCTGCTAAATTTGGGGTGGTTTGCTATAAAAGCTAACTTATTAAGGACCTAGAATATATTTCCTGTGAAATGGATGCATTATTGATTAGATGTCACCCAATTGTAAATAGTTTGCCCAGTTGCTCTCTTTTATATTATTATTATTTTTTTCTAACACTGCAAGCAGAAATTGTCTTGTTTGCTTATCGGTTTGCTTATTTATTTCCTATCTCTTTTTCCATTATGGGAGCTCAGTGAGGATAAGAGATCTTGTCTGTCTTACTCACTTTTAAATTCCTATGGCCTAGAATGGTTCTTGGCACGCCATGGGTTCTCAATAAATATTTATTGAATGAAAGAGTGAATTAATTTTATTAACAATATTTATAGTGAGGCTAGCTGGGCAAAGAGCTTGAGAAGTAGTTATCACATATATTGATTGGCTAAGGTCCCCTTTGTTCTTTGTATGCTTTCTTTAACTCCTTTCTTCATACGTTAGCACTTACTGAGTGCTAGTAGGTGAAAATAAAGGACCCTTTTCTCTTTTTTTTCTTTCTCTCTCTCTTTCTTTTTTTGAGATGGACTCTCACTATTGATGGTCAATCTGGTCTGGAACTCTGCCGGCTCAAGCAATCCTCTCATCTTAGCTTCCTGAGTAGCTGGAACAATAGGTACAGACCACTGCACCTGCTGAGATATTGTTATATTTCCTTTGTTCTACCTCAGTTCTTAGTCACCTGTTTCTTCCTCCCCACTAATGTTTAATTATCTGCATTCACATGAGAAAAACCTTTGGTTTACCTAGATTTTCTCCATTAAAAACAACACCGACAACACCACCATCACCAACAGCAGCAGCAGCAACAACAAAGCTTTGTTTCTAGGATTTCCTATCTCTTCCTCCCCCTACCCTTACTTCAGATATTTATCTTGGCTCCTTAGTATTTACCTTTAACATTTCCTTTATTTATTCATGTTTGTTCTCCATCTTAGATTTAAGCAGGCAGAAAAACTCACACAGAAAAAGATGGAGGCAGAATTTGTATTTCAAAATGCAAATTCTTTTTATTCACTTATTAGTCAATGATAACACTCTTTTCTAATGAGACATATACTAAAATGAAATCTTTCCACTTTTTCTCACCAACTATGGTGAGTGAACTGATTGCTAGAGTTTGCAAGGAACGAAATACATTATTGACATTTTATTATGAAAAAAGTGAAATAATAAGTGAAAATCTGTGGACTCATCTTGGAGCCTTATTATAAAATGGCCACACACATGGTAGATTTCCTTTTGCCTTATGGTCAGGGACTCCAGCATCAAAACATCGGTTGAAATTAAGAGATGCCCCTTATAGCTGGGGCATTGTGGTGGGTGCCTGTAGTTCCAGTTACTTGGGAGGCTGAGGCAAGAGAATCACTTAAGCCCAAGAGTCTGAGGTTGCTGTGAGCTATGATGCCACGGCACTCTACCAAGGGTGACATAGAGAGACTCTGTCTGAAAGAAAAAAAAGAGGTGCCCCTTAATTTTTCCAGAAAGGTTTTGAACTGTTCACATCTGTCACCCTTCACCACTAGAAGTCAAAGAGATGACTTTCTAGCATAGACATTTCAGACATTTTTGGTGCTGTCACAGACAATTATTTTCATTTTTACTTTGGGAGGGAGGTAAGGAGGTGGAGAGAACCTTTCTTTTCGCTGCTCAGATTACCCCTCCTAGTAACTGCTGACCTGGTTCCTCCCCAAGCCTGGCTCTGACCAAGAGCCTCCCATGTTATATGTGAAATCAAATATGTGGCTGGCAAGGTGCCCACCCTGAAAAGCCTGGTGTGGAGGGCTTCAGCTGGGTCGGTTAAATCCCTCAATTTTTAGAAGACTGTGTGTGCTGATTCTCTTGGAAATTTATGGCTTTCTTTTCTCTTCTTTCCACATGACACTTGCCCATCAATTTTGTCTTCCTTCGTCTTTTAGCCCTGTGTTCAGGGCTTTCAAATCAGTCCACCAGGGCACTGACTTCAGGGGGTGAATGAAAAGAAAGGAATCCAGGGGAAGGCCACCTGCACCTCTTCCTGTCATTGACATCTTCAAAAGGCATTTATTAAGCCTGCTGACTTGTGCCTGATCTCCCCTGGAGTCTAAATTTATTGTTGAGAAATCTCAGACCTTAATGGGTATTCAAGTGATTGGATTCACAGGCAGATGACCTTAAGCGCAATTCAAATGTTTGAAGACAGTGTTCTACACATTCTTCTTCTGCTCTTACTCAATTACTGCCCAATATTAGGGGTTTATAAATTGAGTGCAGTGGACTTAAATCTGCTGAGCCAATTTTTATAAAGACCTCACTCCAGAGAGTCGATGTAGGTGGTGTCTTAAAGCTCTTCTTTTCCTCTAGACAACACACCCAGCTCAGCTTCACGTTTGCCCACGTTAGTGCTCTGATCCTTGCTTACATGTAGCCAAAACATTAGGTCCTAGAAAATCCAAGGACAGGAATCAAAATGTGGATGACAGGAAGCTCAGCATGAGGATATTAACACTAATTAGAATATTTTTTCCTGAATACAGATAATGATGGCTTTCTTTGTTCAGCATGCTGAGTAAATCCCCTCACTACAGATTTCCAGATTCTGAACCAAGTCTGAGCATCTGGGTGAAATTGCTGTTATGGCCGAATTAGCCATTCCAATTAGAGAAAGTAGGGAGTCGCCTCCGTGTCTCCATTCCCCAATCATCTGCCATAACTGGATTTCAGGAAGGCTTATAGAAGGAAGAAGCATTAATTATGACACGACCTATTAAGCGTGTGAGAAGTTATGAGCTCAGGCAGGGCAGGGACGCACAGAAGAATTCTGAATTGACACTTAATTTGTTTTTCTCACTTCATGGGCTCTGTGCTGAATTAATTCCACTTTTATCTTACTTTTAAATAAAAGTTTATGGATGGCAGCTGAGGTCCTTCTTAGGGTCTTTATAATTTGGGATTAAGACGCTTAAGTGCCAGGCAACACATTAGTGTGTACACACTAGCCACTTGTTTGTAGTCAGTGGAGGACGGGAACTGAGGGAGAAGGATTAGGGGCAGGGAGAACAAAGGAAAAACAGGTCACCATTTTCAGATAATAATAATAAAGGTTATAATGATTATTACAAAATTGGAATTATTTGGCTGGAGCAATAAAAGAATACGCATCTTGGTCACAATTTAAATTCATTTTGAAGGTAAGTGTAGATACCCAATTTAAATTCTAAACTTTGGGGTTTTAACAATTTTAAGAAAACAATGAAATACATAAGCAACATTCTACCACACAAACCCCCATTTCAGTTAGTTGAATTCATGCTAATTGGGAAGAACTAACTGGATATAAAGCCAGTAGCCTTGAGTCCTAACCAAAACCCACGTCCCAAATGCTCCCATGGCAGACAGACTCATTTCCCCCCTCACCAACGATGAGGAGTCAAAGTGGGTAAATCTCAGGATGCCCTTTCTGTGGCAGACTCCTTGTCATGGCTGTCTCCTGCTGGAGCAATGCCGTGGGGGGTTCATTGTGCATGGTCATATAGCCATGGATCCCTTTTGTGAGGGTTTGAGCTGGCCTACCCCTCACTTTGGGCAGAAGTGTAAGAGGAAGCTGCAACCTGTCCAATTGTATCCACTTCCTGCTCCATCTCATACTTCAAAGGCCTTCTTCTTCCCTGGAACGAGGGACACCCCAGCCAACACATCCCTGTTCCATTTTTCTCCCCACCCCAAATAGCTGTGCCTTGACTGTCCTTGGACCTAAGACTGTGCATATAACCTTATATGCCCTGTACTCAGGAAGGTAACCTAGAGAAGACGCCCCTGAGGCCCAGGCAGTAACTTAGAACCATCAGGGTATATGCCTATGAGGTCCTGGGTACCAAGAACATGGTCTGGCATACCTAAGGCACAGATTCTATGTGAGCATTTCTTTGTGATCCCACAGACCTCTCCCCAGTGAGCCCTTTACTGAGTGGGTGTGTTCTAGAAGCCTAGGTGTAAGGGTGGTACTGAGCTGGAGGGTGATCACTTTGTTAGGCTCCTGTCTGTTTTCTGTGAACTGTGCAGCCACATCAGTATAAACAGGACCACAGAGTTTTAGAATAGCTTCTTAAAGTGTTCCTAAGGATTGCCATGAAAGATTTCTTGAGCTTTCCTTAGAAACTTTCCATGGTTTGGTAAGTTCTCTCATCTCTGAGCTGCACCCAAAACAATGGTCCTTCGACAGTGCTAAAAACAAATACCGAGAGGATTAAGAGTTAAGACCATCTCTGGTCCACAGCAAACATTTACTTATAAGTCATTGTATGGCTTATAGTGAGATGATTAACATACTTTGGTAAGATTCACAAAGAACTATTTGAATAAGAGAAGGGCTGGACAACTCCAAAAATTCACAGACAGAAGATGCCAAAAAAATACTGTAAGAGATCTTGTTGGAAGTAAAATTAATTATTATCCCCCCAAATTGTACAAATCTCAGGTAAAATGGATGTGTGTAACATGTGTCTAGCATATTACTTGGCCAGTAACAGTATCTTCAAAAAAGTAATAAATAGGTACCATAACATTGCTTAAAATGTGTACATATATTTTTTGGCACCCTCTGTATAATTGTTTCCTCAACATTGTGTACACTAAATTTGGCATCATTTTTAGCAGATGAGTAGAGGAGTTGTGGTGAGGCCAAAAGTTAGGTCATGGGCTTGTGGTGAGGCAGACAAAAGTTAGGTCATGGGCTGGGCACAGTGGCTCATGCCTGTAATCCTAGCACTCTAGGAGGCCAAGGTGAAGGATTGCTTGAGCTTAGAAGTTTGAGACCAGCCTGAACAAGAGTAAGACCCCATCTCTACTTAAAAAAAAAAAAAAAAGAAAGAAAGAAAGAAAAGAAAAATTGGCAGGGCACTTGTTGAACCCACTTGTAGTCCTAGCTACTCGGGAGGCTGAGGCAGGAGAATCACTTGAGCCCAGGAGTTTGAGGTTGCAGTATGCTATGATGACAACACTCCACTCTAGGCTGAGGCAACAGAGTGAGATTCTCTCTGATACACAAAAAGTTCATGTGGGTGAACTTGTTTTTATTAACTAAGTCAAGGGGCTTTCTTTTATTTATGTACTTATGCTTCAAGAAAACTGGCACCTAGCTGGATACCTGGAAGAGAGAGATTGATGCAGCCTCCAGCTTCTGTATCTACAGAGTTCCTGAGGGCAGGACTTTGTATTCTTAGTCATCATGGAGCCTGATACATACCAGGTGCCTACCAGGTGCTTGACGGGGAGACAAAGGACTGATGAGTGAGAAGAGCATGGTGTTTCAGTGACGCACATGGATGAGAATGATGATAGAATGTTAACTTGCATTCTCTTTTAAACACAGAGAAAATATTTTCATGCTTTTTGACTTTAGACTTCTCATGGGTAAGCTGGAGATTGGAAACAGATAATCTCAAAGGTCCTTGTTTATCTAAAAATGCTAAACTATTCCCAATTGTTATACCCAAAAAGTATTACATTCATCCCTAAGTCAGTAAGTGTTGGGCACCCATTAGCTTGGGTATCTGGCTAATTCTATTAGATTGTTGGGGATATGAAATATATGTCATGTGGTCTCTATCCTTAGTAGTTAGAGAGAAAAAGTAATATATGAAATACAATGAGAAAACAGTTTTAGGGTTCAACCCTGGGCTCTAAGAGTCAAAGATGGCCTTAGGAATGGGGAACTTGAAGAATGGGAATAACTTGGGTAACTAGATGCTGGGAAGAAATATCAGTCTAGGTTGAAGAAAGAGTCTGATCAAAAGTGGGAACTAGGAGACATTAAAGATGGTGGCCGAGTAACAGCTTCCCTGCAACTGGGAACAGTGAGTCTGGGGAGAAAAGACTCCAGGCATCTCTGGCCAGTGGGACCTGCCTATAATCATCCCTTTGAGGATACAGGGAGCCAGCAAGGGACTTCTGGACCCCAAGAGGAGGACAAAAACAGTGGAAAACTGGCAAGTGGTTGCGTGTGTTCGATCGACCTAATCACACCGGCAACCGTAAGTACAAGTAGCAGTGAGACTGCAAACCGGAAAGGCCTTACCTGTGAACTGTTTCGGTGTTCTTGGACTTGGCACTCAGTTGAACTGCCTTGAGGAGAGCTTGAGAGGAGTGTGGAGAACTTTGGGCATTGTCTGGGTCCCCAGACTGAGCCACTGAGCTGGGCACAGGAAGCCATTGTGAAAGAACTGCCCTGGCAAACTCCACCCTCAGGGTCTCAGAGCAAGGATTGGACGGGTCAAAGTAACCTACTGACTGAGCACCCTAAAGGTGGGGACTGAGCTGCTTTACAGCCTTAATCCTTAGGGGCAGAGTGAGACAGTTTGGCACACTGGAGCCTTGGGCTGTTGCCCTGGGTAGAGTGCTGTGATGTCACAGTTCATAGCAACCTCAAACTCCTGGGCTTGGTGCTGCCCAATCCTCCATAAGAGCTGTGCAGCGACCCCTGACCGGTGACCCTCACCCACTCTGGGTGTGTCACAAACCGGAGCTGCTTCTACAACCAGAACTCCCTAGCTAGAGCAGCCACAGAGGAGCTACACAGGGTCACTCCCTGCAAAGATCCAGCAACAGTAGTGATCCCACTGGGGTCTAATCTTGGAGAGACACCTCCCCAACTCTGCGGACAGCCAGAGGCGACAGTGAAATAAAATCATGAGGCGAAATCAACAGAAAAACTCTGGCAATATGAATAATCAGAGTAGATCAACTCCTCCAAGGATCAATGGGGCAAAAACAGCACAAGACCCCATGCACAAACAAATAGCTGAGATGTCAGAAATTGAATTCAGAATCTGGATAGCAAATAAGATTGGATTAGAATTCCAAAAGGTATCTCAAGAATTCAATGGATTCAAAGACCAAATGACCAAAGATTTTGACACATTGAGACAAGAAGTTGCATCCCTTAAAGATCTGAGAAACACAGTACAATCCCTCAGTAACAGAATGGAGCAAGCAGAAGAAAGGATTTCTGACATTGAAGACAAAGCTTTCGAATGCTCCCAAACCCTCAAAGAAGAAGAGAAATGGAGAGCAAAACAGACCACTCTCTCAGAGAGCTCTCGGATAATTTGAAGAAAACCAATATTCATCTTATAGGGATCCCCGAAAGTGATGAAGTGGCTTCACAAGGCACAGAGTCTCTTCTCCATGAGAGTATGAAGGAGAACTTTCCAGACATGCCAAGAGATTCCAAAATTCAGATAGCAGACAGTTTCAGAACTCCAGCACGACTCAACCCAAATAAGACATCCCCCAGACACATCATAATCGATTTCACTAAAGTTAATATGAAGGAGAAAAATTGTGAAAGCTGCCAGATGAAAGAAAACCATTACATACAAGGGGAAGAATATCAGAATAACTGCAGATCTCTCTGCTGAAACCTTTCAAGCTAGAAGAGGATGGTCATTGACATTCAATCTCCTAAAACAAAATAACTTTCCACCCAGGATCCTGTACCCAGCTAAACTGAGCTTCATTTATGACGGAGAAATTAAATACTTCAACGACATTCACATGTTGAAGAAATTTGCCACAACTAAACCAGCTCTCAAGGACATTCTTAGACCTATCCTCCATAAAGACCAGTGTAATTCTCCACCACAAAAGTAAACCCACCCCAAAAATTTTTGATCAAATTCCAACTTCCACAGTCGCAAAAGGATTAAAAATGTCCACCGGTCTCTCGAAAGGCTTATCAATACTCTCAATTAATATGAATGGTTTAAATTGTCCTCTAAAGAGGCATAGGTTGGTGGACTGGATACAGAAACTCAAGCCAGATATCTGCTTCATCCAAGAATCGCATCTTACATTAAAAGACAGATATAGACTCAAGGTGAAGGGATGGTCATCTATATTCCAAGCAAATGGAAAGCAGAAAAAAAGCAGGCGTTGTAATCCTGTTCACAGACACGATAGGCTTTAAACCAACCAAAATAATTAAGGATAAGGATGGACACTTCATATTTGTTAAAGGTAATACTCAATATGATGAGATCTCAATTATTAATATTTATGCACCCAACCACAACGCACCTCAATTTATAAAAGAAACTCTAACAGACATGAGCAACTCGATTTCCTCCACTTCCATAGTAATTGGAGATTTTAACACCCCTTTAGCAGTCCTGGATAGATCCTCCAAAAAGAAGCTAAGCAAAGAAATTTTAGATTTAAACTCAACCATTCAACATCTGGACTTAACAGACATGTACAGAACATTTCATCCCAACAAAACTGAATACACATTCTTCTCATCAGCCCACGGAACATACTCCAAAATCAACCACATTCTAGGCCACAAATCTAACCTCAGCAAATTTTAAAAAATAGAAATTATTCCCTGCATCTTCTCAGACCATCATGGAATAAAAGTTGAACTAAATAACAACAGGAACCTGCATACCCATACAAAAACATGGAAGCTAAACAACCTTATGCTGAAGTATACATGGGCTATAGACGAGATTAAGAAGGAAATCACCATATTTTTGGAACAAAACAACAATCAAGACATGAATTACCAGAACCTCTGGGATACTGCAAAGGCAGTCCTAAGAGGGAAATTTATAGCACTGCAAGCCTTCCTTAAGAAAACGGAAAGAGAGGAAGTCAATAACTTAATGGAACATCTCAAGCAACTGGAGAAAGAAGAACACTTCAACCCCAAACACAGCAGAAGAAAAGAAATAACCAAAATCACAGCAGAATTAAATGAAATTGAAAACAAAAGAACTATACAACAGATCAATAAATCCAAAAGCTGGTTTTTTGAAAAGATTAATAATATAAAATAGGTTTCCTGCCAACCTAACCAGGAAAAAAAGAGTAAAATCTCTAATTTCACCAATCAGAAATGGTAATGATGAAATAACAACAGACCCCTCAGAAATTCAAAAAATCCTTAACGAATACTACAAGAAACTCTACTCTCACAAATATGAAAATCTGAAAGAAAGCGACCAATACCTGGAAGAACACCACCTACCAAGACTTAGCCAGAACGAAGTGGAAATGTTGAACAGGCCTATATCAAGTTCTGAAATAGCATCAACTATAAAAAATCTCCCTAAAAAGAAAAGCCCAGGACCAGATGGCTTTACGCCAGAATTCTACCAAACATTTAAAGAAGAACTAGTACCTACACTACTAAACCTCTTCCAAAATATAGAAAAAGAAGGAATATTACCCAGCACATTCTACGAAGCAAACATCACCTTGATCCCCAAACTAGGGAAAGACCCAACAGAGAAGAAAATTATAGACCAATATCACTAATGAATGTAGATGCTGAAATACTCAGTAAGATCCTAACAAACAGAATCCAACAACACATCAAAAAAATTATACACCATGACCAAGTGGGATTTATCCCAGGGTCTCAAGACTGGTTCAATATACGTAAATCTATAAATGTAATTCAACACATAAACTAACTTAAAAATAAAGACCATATGATTCTTTCAATTGATGCAGAAAAAGCTTTTGGTAATATCCAGCATCCCTTGATGATCAGAGCACTTAAGAAAATTGGTATAGAAGGGACATTTCTTAAACTAATAGAGGCCATATACAGCAAACCCACAGCCAAGATCGTATTGAATGGAGTTAAATTAAAATCATTTCCACTTAGATCAGGAACCAGGCAAGGTTGCCCATTGTCTCCATTGCTCTTTGACATTGTAATGGAAGTTTTAGCCATTGCAATTAGGGAAGAAAAGGCGATCAAGGGTATCCACATAGGGTCAGAAGAGATCAAACTTTCACTCTTCAAAGATGATATGATCATATATCTGGAAAAAACTAGGGATTCTACTACAAAACTTTTAGAAGTGATCAAGGAATATAGCAATGTCTCAGGCTACAAAATCAACACCCATAAATTTGTAGCCTTTATATATACCAACAATAACCAAGCCGAACAAACAGTCAAGGACTCTATTCCTTTCACAGTAGTGCCAAAGAAGATGAATTATTTGGGAGTATACCTAACAAAGGACGTGAAAGATCTCTACAAAGAGAACTATGAAACTCTAAGAAAAGAAATAGCCAAAGATGTTAACAGATGGAAAAACATACCATGCTCATGACTGGGAAGAATCAACATTGTTAAAATGTCCATACTGCCCAAAGCAATATATAAGTTTAATGCAATTCCTATTAAAGCTCCATTGTCATACTTTAAAGATCTTGAAAAAATAATACTTCGTTTTATATGGAATCAGAAAAAACCTTGAATAGCCAAAACATTACTGAGCAATAAAAACAAAGCAGGAGGAATCACACTACCAGACGTGAGACTGTACTATAAATCCATAGTGATAAAAACAGCTTGGTATTGGCACAAAAGCAGAGAAGTAGATGTCTGGAACAGAATAGAGAACCAAGAGATGGATCCAGCTACTTACCGTTATTTGATCTTTGACAAGCCAATTAAAAACATTCAGTGGGGAAAAGATTCCCTATTTAACAAATGGTGCTGGGTAAACTGGCTGGCAACCTGTAGAAGATTGAAACTGGACCCACACCTTTCACCATTAACTAAGATAGACTCTCACTGGATAAAAGATTTAAACTTAAGACATGAAACCATAAAAATACTTGAAGAAAGTGCAGGGAAAACTCTTGAAGTAATCGGCCTGGGTGAATATTTTATGAGGAGGACTCCCCAGGCAATTGAAGCCGTATCAAAAATACACTACTGGGACCTGAACAAACTAAAAAGCTTCTGCACAGCCAAGAACATAGTGAGTAAAGCAAGCAGACAGCCCTCAGAATGGGAGAAAATATTTGCAGGTTATACCTCTGATAAAGGTCTAATAACCAGAATCCACAGAGAACTCAAATGTATTAACAAGAAAAGAACAAGTGACCCCATCTCAGGGGCGGCAAGGGACTTGAAGAGAAACTTCTCTAAAGAAGACCGATGCAAGATCTACAGACACATGAAAAAAAGCTCATCATCCTTAATCATCAGAGAAATGCAAATCAAAGCTACTCTGAGATATCACTTAACCCCAGTAAGAGTGGCCCACATAACAAAATCCCCAAACCAGAAATGTTGGCGTGGATGTGGAGGAAAGGGCACAGTTCTACACTGCTGGTGGGAATGCCCACTAATACGTTCCTTCTGGAAGGATGTTTGGAGAATACTTAAAGACCTAAAAATAGACCTGCCATTCGATCCTATAATTCCTTTACTAGGTTTATACCCAGAAGACCAAAAGTCACAATATAACAAAGACATCTGTACCAGAATGTTTATTGCAGCCCAATTCATAATCGCTAAGTCATGGAAGAAGCCCAAGTGCCCATCGACCCACGAATGGACTAGCAAATTGTGGTACATGTATACCATGGAATACTATGCAGCCTTAAAGAAAGATGGAGACTTTACCTCTTTCGTGTTTACATGGATGGAGCTGGAACATATTCTTCCTAGCAAAGTATCTCAGGAATGGAAGAAAAAGTATCCAATGCACTCAACCCTACTATGAAGCTAAATTTTAGCTTTCACATGAAGGCTATAACCCAACTATAGCACAAGAATATGGGGAAAGGGCCAAGGAAGGGGAAGGGAGGGGGATGTTTTGGTGAAGGGAGGGTAATGGGTGGGGCCACATCTCTGGTGCATCTTAGGATGGGTACAGGGGATTGCACTAATGTACACAGCTATGATTTAACAATAAAAAAAAAAGAAAAAAAGTGGGAACTAGTGAACATGTTTGGGGACTCTAAGAATATGGACATTATTATTATTATTTTTTTTTTTAATAAATCATAACTGTATACAATGATATGATTATGGGGCATCATACACTCACTTCATAAACCATTTGACACATTTTTATCACAGTGGTTAACATAGCCTTTCCGGCGCCATCTCAGTTACTGTGCCAAAACATTTACATTCCACATTTACCAAGTTTCGCAAATACCCCTGTAATATGCACCACAGGTGTGATCCCACCGATTCCCCTCCCTCTACCCACCCCCCCTTTCCCACTTCCCCCTATTGTTAAGTTGTAGCTGGGTTATAGCTTTCATGTGAGAGTCCCAAATTAGTTTCATAGTAGGGCTGTGTACATTGGGTATTTTTTCTTCCATTCTTGGGATACTTTACTAAGAAGAATATGTTCCAGCTCCATCCATGTAAACATGAAAGAGGTAAAGTCTCCATCTTTCTTTAAGGCTGCATAGTATTCCATGGTATACATATACCACAATTTATTAATCCATTCGTGGATCGATGGGCACTTGGGCTTTTTCCATGACTTAGCTATTATGAATTGGGCTGCAATAAACATTCTGGTACAAATATCTTTGTTATGTTGTGATTTTTGGTCTTCTGGGTATATGCCCAGCAGAGGAATTACAGGATTGAATGGCAGATCTATTTTTAGATCTCTGAGTGTTCTCCATATATCTTTCCAAAAGGAATGTATTAATTTGCATTCCCACCAGCAGTGCAGAAGTGTTCCCTTTTCTCCGCATCCACGCCAACATCTCTGGTCTTGAGATTTTGTGATATAGGCTAGTCTCATTGGAGTTAGATGATATCTCAAAGTAGTTTTGATTTGCATTTCTCTGATGATTAAAGATGATGAGCATTTTTTCATATATCTGAAGGCCGTGTGCCTGTCTTCTTCAGAGAAGTTTCTCTTCAAATCCCTTGCCCAGCCTGCGATGGGATCCCTTGTTTTTTTCTTGCTGATGCGTTTGAGTTCTCTGTGGATTCTGGTTATTAAACCTTTGTCAGAGATATACCCTGCAAATATCTTCTCCCATTCTGAGGGCTGTCTGCTTGCTCTGCTTACTGTGTTCTTAGCTGTGCAGAAGCTTTTTAGTTTGATCAAGTCCCAGTAGTGTATTTTTGAAGCTGCTTCAATTGCCCGGGGGGTTCTCCTCATGAAATACTCACCCAGACCAATTTCTTCAAGGGTTTTCCCTGCATTCTCTTCTAGTATTTTTACAGTTTCATGTCTTAAGTTTAAATCTTTAATCCAATGAGAGTCTATCATAGTTAATGGTGAAAGGTGTGGGTCCAATTTCAGTCTTCTGCAGGTTGCCAGCCAGTTCACCCAGCACCATTTGTTAAATAGGGAATCTTTTCCCCACTGAATGTTTTTAATTGGCTTGTCAAAAATCAAATAGCGGTAAGTAGCTGGATTCATCTCTTGGTTCTCTATTCTGTTCCAGATATCTACTTCTCTGTTTTTGTGCCAATACCATGCTGTTTTGATCACTATCGATTTGTAGTAAAGTCTGAGGTCTGGTAGTGTGATTCCTCCTGTTTTGTTTTTATTTCTGAGTAATGTCTTGGCTATTCGAGGTTTTTTCTGATTCCATATAAAACGAAGTAATGTTTTTTCAAGATCTTTAAAATATGACAGTGGAGCTTTAATAGGGAGTGCGTTGAAAGTATATATTGCTTTGGGTAGTATGGACATTTTGATAATGTTGATTCTTCCTAGCCATGAGCATGGTATGTTTTTCCATTTGTTAACATTTTCAGCTATTTCTTTTCTTAGAGTTTCATAGTTCTCTTTATAGAGATCTTTCACGTCTTTTGTTAGGTAAATTCCCAAATATTTCATCTTCTTTGGCACTACTGTGAATGGGATAGAGTCCTTAACTGCTTTTTCAATTTGACTGTTGTTGGTGTATATAAAGGCTACCGATTTATGAATGTTGATTTTGTAACCTGAGACGC
Organism: Nycticebus coucang; assembly: GCF_027406575.1. Lineage (NCBI taxonomy): Eukaryota > Metazoa > Chordata > Mammalia > Primates > Lorisidae > Nycticebus > Nycticebus coucang. The sequence goes on from NC_069786.1 coordinate 28,498,760, forward strand.
TGCTGTATTCCTTGATCACTTCTAGGAGTTTTGTAGTAGAGTCCCTAGTGTTTTCCAGATACACAATCATATCATCTGCGAAGAGCGAGAGTTAGATCTCTTCTGACCCTATATGGATACCCTTGATCGCCTTTTCTTCCCTAATTGCGGTAGCTAAAACTTCCATTACAATGTTGAAAAGCAATGGAGACAATGGGCAGCCTTGTCTGGTTCCTGATCTGAGTGGAAATGATTCCAATTTAACTCCATTCAATATGATATTGGCTGTGGGTTTGCTGTAGATAGCCTCTATCAGTTTAAGAAAAGTCCCTTCTAGACCAATTTTCTTGAGTGTTCTGATCATGAAGGGATGCTGGATATTATCAAAAGTTTTTCTGCATCAATTGAGAGAATCATATGGTCTTTGTTTTTTAATTTGTTTATGTGCTGAATTACATTTATAGATTTACGTATATTGAACCAGCCTTGAGACCCTGGGATAAAACCAACTTGGTCATGATTTATAATTTGTTTGATGTGTTGCTGGATTCTGTTTGTTAGGATCTTGTTGAATATTTTTGCATCTATATTCATTAGTGATATTGGTCTATAATTTTCTTTTCTTGTTGGGTCTTTTCCTGGTTTGGGGATCAGGGTGATGTTTGCTTCATAGAACGTGTTGAGTAGTCTTCCTTCTTTTTCTACATTTTGGAACAGGTTGAGTAATATAGGTACTAATTCCTCTTTAAAGGTTTGGTAGAATTCTGACGTGAAACCATCTGGTCCCGGGCTTTTCTTTTTAGGGAGGTTTTGTATAGTTGATGCTATTTCTGAACTTGATATGGGTCTGTTCAACATTTCCACTTGATTCTGGTTAAGTCTTGGAAGGTGGCGCGCTTCCAAGTATCGGTCTATTTCCTTCAGATTTTCATATTTCTGAGAATAAAGTTTCTTGTAATATTCATTAAGGATTTTTTGGATTTCTGATGAGTCTGTGGTTATTTCGTCTTTGTTGTTTCTGATTGATGATATTAGAGATTTTACTCTTTTTTTCCTGATTAGATTGGCCAGAGGTTTATCTATTTTATTGACCTTTTCAAAAAACCAGCTTTTTGATTTATTGATCTGTTGTATTATTCTTTTGGTTTCAATTTCATTTAATTCTGCTCAAATTTTGGTTATTTCTTTTCTTCTACTGGGTTTGGGGTTGGAATGTTCTTCCTTTTCCAGTTGCGTGAGATGTCCCATTAAGTTGTTAACTTCCTCTCTTTCCGTTCTCTTGAGGAAGGCTTGCAGTGCTATAAATTTCCCTCTTAGAACTGCCTTTGCAGTGTCCCAGAGGTTCTTATAGTTTGTGTCTTCATTGTCATTTTGTTCCAAAAAATTGGTGATTTCTTTCTTAATCTCATCTCTGACCCAGCTATCATTCAGCATAAGGTTATTTAACTTCCATGTTTTTGTATGGGTATGCAGATTCCTGTTGTTACTCAATTCAAGTTTTATTCCATGATGGTCCGAGAAGATGCATGGAATAATTTCTATTCCTTTAAATTTACTGAGGTTAGACTTGTGACCTAAAATGTGATCAATTTTGGAGTAAGTTCCGTGGGCTGATGAGAAGTATGTGTATTCAGTTTTGTTGGGATGAAATGTTCTGTAGATGTCTGCTAAATCTAAATATTGGATGGTTAGGTTTAAATCTAAGATTTCTTTGCTCAGCTTCTTTCTGGAGGATCTATCCAACACTGCCAAGGGAGTGTTGAAATCTCCAACGATTATGGAGCTGGAGGAAATCAAGTTACTCATGTCTGTTAGTTTCTCTTATAAATTGAGGTGCATTCTGGTTGGGTGCATAGATATTAATAATTGAGATCTCGTCATATTGAGTATTACCCTTAACAAATATGAAGTGACCATTCTTGTCCTTCCTTACTTTTGATGGTTTAAAGCCTACTGTATCTGCAAATAAAATTGCAACACCTGCTTTTTTCTGATTACCATTTGCCTGAAATATGGATGACCATCCTTTCACCCTGAGTCTGTATTTGTCTTTTAAGTTGAGATGTGACTCTTGTATGCAACAAATATCTGGCTTGAGTTTTTGTATCCAGTCAGCTAACCTATGCCTCTTTAGAGGACAGTTTATGCCATTCACATTGGTGGAGAGTATTGATAAGTCTGGTGGAATTTTGGGTATCGAGTTTTTCAAAGGTCCAGTGGACATTTTTAATCGTTTCGCCATTGTGGAAGTTGGAGTTTGATCCGAAGTTTCTGAGTGAGTTTACTTTTGTGGTATAGGATTGGGTTGGTCATTGTGGAGGATAGGTCTGAGAACATCCTGAAGAGCTGGTTTACTTATGGCAAATTTTTTCAACATATGAATGTCATTGAAGTATTTAATTTCTCCATCATAGATGAAACTCAGTTTAGCTGGATACAAGATCCTGGGTTGAAAGTTTTTTTGCTTTAGGAGATTAAAAGTTGATGACCAGCCTCTTCTTGCTTGAAAAGTTTCAGCAGAGAGATCTGCAGTTATTCTAATATTCTTACCTTTGTACGTTATAGTTTTCTTTCGCCGGGCTGCTTTGAGAATCTTCTCTTTCATGTTAACTTTAGTGAAGCTAATTATGATATGTCTGGGAGATGGCTTATTGGGGTTGAATCGTGCTGGGGTTCTGAAGCTGTCTGCTATCTGAATTTCAGATTCTCTAGGCATGTCTGGAAAATTTTCTTTCATAATTTCATGTAGAAGGGCCTCTGTGCCCTTGGCAGCCACTTCATCGTTCTCCGAAATTCCTATAACCCTTATGTTGTTTTTTTCGAATTATCTGAGAGTTCTCTGAGTGAGTGATCCGTTTTTGCTCTCCATTTCTCTTCCTCTTTGAGAGATTGGGAGCGTTCGAAGACTTTATCTTCAATGTCAGAAATCCTTTCTTCTGCTTGCTCCATTCTGTTACTGAGGGATTCTACTGTATTTTTCATATCTTTGAGGGCTGTAAGTTCTTGTTTCAGTGTGTCTAAGTCTTTGGTGGTTTTGTCTTTAAATTCGTTAAATTCTTGAGACAATTTTTGAATTTCTCCTCGAATTCCTAACTCCATTTTATTAATCTTGTCTGCAAACCAAATTCTGAATTCGACTTCTGACATCTCAGCCAGTTGTTTATGAATGGGATCTTCAACCACATCTGCCGTATCTTTTCTTGTGGGGGTTGATCTATTCTGGTTATTCATGTTACCAGAGTTCTTCCGCTGATTCCGCCCCATGGTTTACTCCCTTTGTTTTTTCCCCTGTGGTTTTATCGAGGGCCCGTACAGTGTTGTGGCCTGAGAAACTGGGGCCCTGTCTGGTGTGGTGGAGCAAAGTGGTTCTGTCTTGTTTTCAGCTGGTTTCTGTTCGATCCTATTGCAACTTCTACTCTGGCTTGAAGTCTCAGCTGTGTGGAAAAATCAGCAATTAAGTCGCCCCGCCTGCCCACCTCTGGCCCCAGTTGGAAAAGGAGAATCAAACCTTCCTACAATCGCACACCCAGGGCACCGCCTGAAGAGTCCTCAGTCTATTAGCCCAGTTCAAAAGGTCCGAATCAACTGTCTCAATTGGCACTTGTCTCGGGTGGAAGGGTTCAAGAGGTCTCTGGGAACTGGATCACAGGGGCCTGGTGACTCCTCTGACACAGCTCACCCCAGTGCAGCGTGGAGTCAGGAGGAGCCACCCAGCAAACAGAGCAGTCTGGGAAGGTTGACGTCTCCTTCCCCACTTTGCCCCTCCGTCGGACCCAGTCACTGGTATCTCTGCAGATGGCTAACCCAGTTGCCTGCAGTGAACAGACACTCCAGGGGTTTGCACCTGCCTGATTCGCAAGGAAGTCTGCCAGGCCCCCACAGACTGCCGCTATCTAGCAGGAGGAGATGGGGCCTGACATCTTTGAGTGTTTGATGCAGGTGATGGGAAGGAGGTGTTCACTCAGGCTTAGCCCCGTCCCTGATGGATGCTGCTAACAGAACAGAACAGAACAGACAACTTTGTGAGGTTCTGTCTCTGTTCCTGTCGTCGCCTACAGAAGACGGGCTGTTTTGAGTTCAAACGTCTTTGGTGCTGGAGAATTGCGTCTGAACACCTCTCTGGGTCGGCCCCGCCCTGGAAGCTTCCCGGGTTTGTGAGCCGTGTCACCGGTGGCCTCCTCTGGTTGCCCAGGGAGACAGGGGGTGTGGCCTCAGAATATCCAGAAGTGAGTGTTCTGCCATTAAAGAAAAAACGGCTGTTGATCTACCTCCAGGGAACTGCTGCTCTGGTGTGGGCACTCAGGCGACCCTTTTCTCCTCTGTCCCGCGCCCCAGAGTCAGCAGTGAGTGGCCGCAGTTTGTGCTGGGTCCACACCCCTTAAGAGATCCCCCAAGAATCAGAACTCTTGGGGGATGGGCCCCCAGACCCCGATTGGGAGTGGGGGGGGAAGCTAGAGTTTCATTCAGTTTTACGCAATACTACGGTCCGGGGAGGGCTCTGCACTGCACCGCAGGGAAGTGCCGCCAAGGCTTGATTTCCCCTCAGCAGAGTGCCCTCTCCTCGCTCACGTATCCCAGAGTCAGCGCTGACCTGACGCAGCTCAGGCACTGTGCACTCCCCTTGAGAAATCACCCAAGGATCCGAACTCCGGGGGGATAGATCCTCAGACCCCTAGTGAGAGTAGGGGTTCTCAGCTCTCAGCGGGGAGGCCAGAGTCTGATTCAGTCTTGGGCCCCGTATGCCCGGGGAGGGTTGCTGCACTGTACCGCAGGGAAGTGCCGCGAGGCGTGACTCCCCCTCAGCCCGGTGCCCTCTCCTCACTCGCACGCCTCAGAGTCAATGCTGACCAGTCGCAACTTGGGGACTGTCCACTCCCCTTGAGAAATCACCCAAAGATCCGAAGTCCTGGGGGACAGGCCTCCGGACCTCAGTGGGCGGGAGGGGAGCGCCGGGGATTCAGGGTTGCCGGCAAAGGATTCCCAAAGTTTTATTCAGCCCTATGTCCGGCAGGAGAACGCCACAGCACCCCAGTAGGGGAGGTAGGTCCAGTTTTTAGAAGGTCTCTCCCGTGGAGTGTAGTGGGAGGGCCTTTAATTTCTGCCCGCTTGTTCAATTGTGGGGCTCTTGAGCTGGTCTCATGGGGGAGGAGGACTCCCGTCCGCTTGGTGGTGGATTTTGTACCTTTTGTTTGCATCCTTGTGATCACAACTTGCCTCAGCGGTGTTGCTGTGCGTTCTTCAGCCTTCTCTCTTGGTGAGGCTCAAGTCTACCAGGATACTTACTAAATTCCTGTCCCTTAACTCTCCTTCTGGACGGGAGCCTTTGTTGAAAGCTGGCTTCAGTCCGCCATCTTGTCTCCCCTCCTCCTGGACATTATTTTAGAACAGGAAGTACAGAGAAATATACTTGGATAGATAGGCTAAAAACAGATTCTGAACCCTTGGATGGAAAGTAGAGAAGTTTAGATTGACAGTAAAGATACATTATCACCTCATGATTGTATTAATGTACACAGCTATGATTTAATTAAAAAAAAAAACAGAAAAAAAAAGATACCTTATCAGTGAGGTAAGGAATCTTGTCTTACTGTCTCATTAGCAGGTAATACAGTGAGCCATTATTCTAGAAATGCTCTCTGTTCTTCACTTCCACAAGATCAAGACTTTGTGCTTTTTGGCTTTCTTCCTACTTCATTGGTCTTCTCAGTCACCTTTGCAAACACATCCTCCTCAGCCCAACCTCTCAGTGTTTGAGACACTCAGGGTTCAGTCCTTGGCTCTCTTCTCTTTACACTCTACTTGGTTTAATCTAGACCCTCTTAAATACCATCTACATGGAGGTAACACTCAAGTCCTTATCTCTGGCCTCATTCTGCCCTATGAGCCCCTTGGACTCATCTTTCCATCCACCCACTTTACATTTCTACTTAGATATCCCACAGGAACCTTCCACTCACATATCTGTCATTGCCACTCACTATTGTTCTCTCTTTAGTGCAGCCGAGACTGCTTTTTCTCCACCCACATCTTCAGTACTTTCTTCCTTTAGTAAAAGAACTTTCCAATTTTAGCGTGGCATGTGGCTGCCCAGCCCACGGCCTCATTTCATGCTTCCATCTCAGGTATGGCTGTGTGGCTAGGCTCTGACCAAAGAGATACCGGCTGACATGGTCTGGGCCACTTTCAGGGGATGGCCCTAAAATAGTGCTGTCCCTCATGTCTGGATGCAGTTTTGAGGACTGAAGCCTAACACAGCTAACTTAGGAAACCTTGCTTATAGGAAGGCAGAAAATCTGCCTTACCAACTCTGGACTCTACCTATAGCTTATGTGAAAGAGAAATGTTTTCATCTTCTTGGAGCCACTGTGCTTCAGGATCAGTCTGAAGAGAGGTTAGACTATAGACTATACCCCTAATAACACACCTAATCTTCCCATCTCAGCAAATAGTGTCTCCATCCAATTTTTCAAACCCGAAAGCTGTACCCCATTCTCCTTTTTCAAACCCAATGTATCAGTACATCCTATTAATTGTATCTAAAAAGTGTATTTTAGATCTATCCACAGCCCAAATTCACCCACATCCAGTGCATTATCTCCTAACTGGATACCTCATTAAAAAACATTTTAAAATATTATGGGTATGTAACAGTTGTATAACTTTACAGGGTATATGTGATGCTTTGATACAGGCACACAATGTGAATTTATCAATCAGGGTAATTGGGATATCCACAACCTCAAGCATTTATCCTTTCCTTGTGTTAGAACATTCCAATTTCACTCTGAGTTATTTAAAGTATACCCTAACTTCTTGATTATAGCCACTTGGTTGTGCTATCTATCTAATTATACTTTTGCACCTATCAACCATTTGCATTTTATCTGCCTTTCTAAATCATTTTTTTGACCCCATATGACCCTTCTCCTGACTACAGACAGACATTTTAATTTAATTTTATTTTTCCAATTAAGCCCAGGTGAACTCACTGCCCCCTTGTTTCCAGGGCCAGAGCTCTCACTACTAAGCTACAGTGCCCCAGAGACACTTTTAAACACTTAATGCATTATGTCATGTTCCTGTTTAAAACCTCTCAATGCCTTCTCATCTTCATTAAGATAAAGCCTGAAATATCCTGAACTTGGTCCTCTACAATCCTGGCTTTGTTTTCTTCCCTAACCGCATTCTGGGTCACTTTCCCCTTGGTCCCCAGTCTTCAGCTACAGTGGCCTTCTTTCCATTTCAGTTCCTCAAACACCCCAAACTCTTTCTCATCCCCAGCCTCTGTTCACTGGTTGTCTCTGCTTCTCTAGGTCTGCTCCTACGTATCCTTCTGATAGAAGTCTGACTCTCTCTTCCTCAGATCTCCAATTGTATTCTTAGCAACCTATTCTTTTTGTTATAGTACATCACAATTTATAAAATTGTTGTGCATCAGATGGAGGCTCTCTTTGTTTAATGTCTGTCTTCCCCACTGAACTGGAAGCTCCATGGTGTCCAGGGCCATATTGGTGCTGTTCACCCCCATACACTCAGCATCCTTGGGGTGCTTACCACATAGTGGTTGCTCAATAACTGTAACACTTCCTGCATTGAAATAAGGAGGAGAGGAACAAGATGACAGCAGAGGTTAAGAAAAATATATCTGGAAAAAATACATAAAATAGATTTTAGTTGGATGTATTAATTTTCTAGGGCTGCCATAGCAAATTATCACAAACTAGGGGCCTTAAAACAACATAAATGTATTCCCTCACAGTTATGGGGGCCTCAAATCAGAAACTGAGGTGTCAGCAGGGCCGTGCTCTCTCTGAGGTCTCTGGGGAGGACCCTCCCTCATCTCTTCTAGCTTCTGGTGGTTGTTGGCAATCCTTGGGCTGCCTTGGCTTGTGACAACATCACGCATCAATCTCTGTCTGTCTTGTCATAGATGGTATTCCCTTGTGTGTCTCTTCTCTCTCTGGGTTTGAAAGTACATCTATCATATTAGACTTGTGATCTGCTCTACTTGAGTAGGACCTCATCTTAACCAATTACATCATCAAACGACCCTAAACAGGGCCATAGTCTAAGGTTCTGGGTGGACTTGAGTTTTGAGGGGACACTATTCAACCTAGTACACTGGGAGAGTAAGGAAACCAATTTGTAATCTTACAGGCTGGAGGTGAAAAAGGCCTGACCTCTTTTGTAGTGAGAATTAAGAGTGATGTTTAAGAAACGACAGACCATAGAATTTTAGGGCTACAAGAGACCTTAGGGATGTTGGAGTCCAGGGCTTCTCAGGTTAGGTTTCTTATGCCCTTTGGATGAGGTGACTCAGGGCGTGGGGGAGGGTATGGGGCACAGGGGATCGGTTTGTGGATCTACTACCCCTTGTTTAATTAGAGCAATTATAATTTTATGTCTCTCAAGCTGGGTGTCCACATAAAATTTTGTTTGAAGACAGACCAGTAGTGCTACAAGTCTTGTCTAAATCTGTTATTTCACCATTTCAGAAATTATGGCCAATTAAAGGGCAGGACAATGATTCAAAAGTAAATTGCATAGTGGGGAACACTGGATTTAAGAACTTGGGGAGAAGGTGGCCAGAATAATGTAGGAAACTTTCCTAAAAGAGAAGAGGATTAAACCCAATGGTAGCACCTATAAAATATGATGAGAAAACAAAGTTCAATTGTCTTATTCTCTATAAGCTATGGTTCTTCTGGACAGAGACAAGGGTGTGGTCCAGTCCCTGCAGCAGGAATACTGGACAAGGTGCAAGGAGCCAGGGCATCTGAGAGCAGGCTCTTCCTGCCAGGGTCACTGAGTGACAGACTGAATACAGGGCTGAAGGAGAGGAAAGTGCCACAGGTGGCATCCAAATTTCACAAGCATAAGATGAGGGGATAAGATGATGTGGTGGATGGGAGAAAGTGGCTCAGACCCAGAGAGGTTTACCAGGACCCCTTCTGTTTTGGATATATTGGGTATGAGGTGGCAGTGAGATGGTAAAACGTTGTCCAGTAAACCTGGAAGAATTAAGTAACTTTCTGGGTTTGTTTTGCAGGCCTTGTAACCTTTTAGTTTCAAGGACAGGGTGGTGTCTCCTGTTTCATGGTGACCTCCCCAAAGTGCCCAATGTGGAACGTGCATTGTGGAAGTTAAAAAAAAAATGTCAGCTCATGACTGGGATAATTGTCTCTCACCGGAACAACACACCCTCTTGCTCAGTGGTCTTTCCAGACCTACTCAGGCCCCTTCTAACTTCCTCTCCACACTATCGTCGGACTTAGTGCTTCAAAACATCAACCCTATCATGTTACTCACCCCTGATTAAAACACTTCCCATTGCTTAGAGCAAAGACCACAGTCTTTGATTTAGCTAGATGTAATTCTTGCCTGGATTCTCTGGTGTCCTCTGGCAGCGCTTCTCCCCCCGACTTTGGAGATCTGGCCACATAGTCTCAGTTTCGCTGACTTCTTCCTGCCCCAGGGTCTTTGCTTATGTCCTCCGTGCTGTCATTTTCTGCATTCCTCATCCTCTCCAAACACACACTTATCCTTTAGATGCCAGCACAATCAACTATACTTACTTAACCTACCTCCTATCCCCCAGTCTGGGTCAGTCCAGGTAAGGTTCCTTTTTTCTTTCAGGGCACAAAGCTCCATTCATAAATATGTTTTTGTTGTCTCGGTTATTTGTTGTTTTTTTTTTTAAATCTTTAAAGTTATATTTTATTTTAAAACCAAAATCTCTTCATCTTATTTAATAGAAACAGTTGTTAGCCTGAGGGTAAAGTGAGTTAGCACTGCTCCTCAGTAGCAAAGCAATTTAGTTTTATTAGGTATATATATATATTTTTTATTTTTATTTATTTATTTATTTTTTTATAATTTTTTTTTTTTTTATTGTTGGGGATTCATTGAGGGTACAATAAGCCAGGTTACACTGATTGCAATTGTTAGGTAAAGTCCCTCTTGCAATCATGTCTTGCCCCCATAAAGTGTGACACACACCAAGGCCCCACTCCCCTCCCTCCTTCCCTCTTTCTGTTCCCCCCCCATAACCATAATTGTCATTAATTGTCCTCATATCAAAATTGAGTACATAGGATTCATGCTTCTCCATTCTTGTGATGCTTTACTAAGAATAATGTCTTCCACGTCCATCCAAGTTAATACGAAGGATGTAAAGTCTCCATTTTTTTTAATGGCTGAATAGTATTCCATGGTATACATATACCACAGCTTGTTAATCCATTCCTGGGTTGGTGGGCATTTAGGCTGTTTCCACATTTTGGTGATTGTAAATTGAGCTGCAATAAACAGTCTACTACAAGTGTCCTTATGATAAAAGGATTTCTTTCCTTCTGGGTAGATGCCCAGTAATGGGATTGCAGGATCAAATGGGAGGCCTAGCTTGAGTGCTTTGAGGTTTCTCCATACTTCCTTCCAGAAGGGTTGTACTAGTTTGCAGTCCCACCAGCAGTGTAAAAGTATTCCCTTCTCTCCACATCCACGCCAGCATCTGCAGTTTTGAGATTTTGTGATGTGGGCCATTCTCACTGGGGTTAGATGATATCTCAGGGTTGTTTTGATTTGCATTTCTCTAATATATAGAGATGATGAACATTTTTTCATGTGTTTGTTAGCCATTCGTCTGTCGTCTTTAGAGAAAGTTCTATTCATGTCTCTTGCCCATTGATATATGGGATTGTTGGCTTTTTTCATGTGGATTAATTTGAGTTCTCTATAGATCCTAGTTATCAAGCTTTTGTCTGATTGAAAATATGCAAATATCCTTTCCCATTGTGTAGGTTGTCTCTTTGCTTTGGTTATTGTCTCCTAAGCTGTACAGAAGCTTTTCAGTTTAATGGAGTCCCATTTGTTTATTTTTGTTGTTGTTGCAATTGCCATGGCAGTCTTCTTCATGAAGTCTTTCCCCAGGCCAATATCTTCCAGTGTTTTTCCTATGCTTTCTTGGAGGATTTTTATTGTTTCATGCCTTAAATTTAAGTCCTTTATCCATCTTGAATCAATTTTTGTGAGTGGGGAAAGGTGTGGGTCCAGTTTCAGTCTTTTACATGTAGACATCCAGTTCTCCCAACACCATTTATTGAATAGGGAGTCTTTCCCCTAAGGTATGTTCTTGTTTGGTTTATCAAAGATTAGGTGGTTGTAAAATGTTAGTTTCATTTCTTGGTTTTCAGTTCGATTCCAAGTGTCTATGTCTCTGTTTTTGTGCCAGTACCATGCTGTCTTGAGCACTATGGCTTTGTAGTACAGACTAAAATCTGGTATGCTGATGCCCCCAGCTTTATTTTTGTTACAGAGAACTGCCTTAGCTATACAGGGTTTTTTCTGGTTCCATACAAAACGCAGAATCATTTTTTCCAAATCTTGAAAGTACGATGTTGGTATTTTGATAGGAATGGCATTGAATAGGTAGATTGCTTTGGGAAGTATAGACATTTTAACAATGTTGATTCTTCCCATCCATGAGCATGGTATGTTCTTCCATTTGTTAATATCCTCTGCTATTTCCTTTCTGAGGATTTCATAGTTTTCTTTATAGAGGTCCTTCACCTCCTTCGTTAGGTATATTCCTAGGTACTTCATTTTCTTTGAGACTATGGTGAAGGGAGTTGTGTCCTTAATTAGCTTCTCATCTTGACTGTTATTGGTGTACACAAAGGCTACTGACTTGTGGACATTGATTTTATATCCTGAAACATTACTGTATTTTTTGATGACTTCTAGGAGTCTTGTGGTTGAGTCTTTGGGGTTCTCTAAGTATAAGATCATGTCGTCAGCAAAGAGGGAGAGTTTGACCTCCTCTGCTCCCATTTGGATTCCCTTGATTTCCTTGTCTTGCCTAATTGTATTGGCTAGAACTTCCAGCACTACGTTGAATAGTAAAGGTGACAGAGGACAACCTTGTCTGGTTCCAGTTCTCAGAGGAAAAGCTTTCAGTTTTACTCCATTCAGGAAAATATTGGCTGTGGGTTTGTCATAGATAGCTTCAATCAGTTTTAGAAATGTGCCACCTATGCCTATACTCTTCAGTGTTCTAATTAGAAAAGGATGCTGGATTTTATCAAATGCTTTTTCTGCATCTACTGAGAGGATCATGTGATCTTTATTTTTACCTCTGTTAATATGGTGGATAACGTTTATAGACTTGCGTATGTTAAACCAGCCTTGCATCCCTGGGATGAAGCCTACTTGATCATGATGAATGACTTTTTTGATGATAAGCTGTAATCTATTGGCTAGGATATTGTTGAGAATTTTTGCGTCTATGTTCATGAGTGAGATTGGTCTGAAATTCTCCTTTTTGTTTGGGTCTTTTCCTGGTTTTGGTATCAGGGTGATGTTTGCTTCATAGAATGTGTTGGGGAAGATTCCTTCTTCCTCAATTTTTTGGAATAGTTTCTGCAGTACAGGAATAAGCTCTTCCTTGAAGTTTGATAGAATTCTGGAGTGAAGCCATCTGGACCAGGGCATTTTTTGGTTGGAAGCTTTTTTATTGTTTCTTTGATCTCAGTGCTTGAAATTGGTCTGTTCAGGAGCTCTGTTTCTTCCTGGCTGAGTCTAGGGAGAGGGTGTGATTCCAAATATTGATCCATTTCTTTCACATTGTCAAATTTCTGGGCATAGAGTTTCTGGTAGTATTCAGAGATGATCTCTTGTATCTCTGTGGGATCAGTTGTTATTTCCCCTTTATCATTTCTGATTGAGGTTACTAGAGATTTTACTTTTCTATTCCTCGTTAGTCTGGCCAATGGTTTATCTATTTTATTTATTTTTTCAAAAAACCAACTCCTTGTTTCATTAATTTTCTCAATGATTCTTTTGTTTTCAATTTCATTGATCTCTGATTTGATTTGGGATATTTCTTTTCTTCTACTGAGTTTAGGCTTAGATTGTTCTTCTTTTTCCAGTTCCATAAGATCTCTTTTGAGATTGTTGATGTGCTCTCTTTCTGTTTTTCGAATGTAGGCATCTAAAGCGATGAATTTTCCTCTCAAAACTGCTTTTGCAGTATCCCACAGGTTTTGGTAGCTTGTGTCTTCATTGTTGTCATGCTCAAGGAAGTTAATGATTTCCTGTTTTATTTCTTCCTTCACCCATCTGTTATTCAACAGAAGATTGTTTAATTTCCATGCCTTTGGGTGGGGTCGCGCATTTTTGTTAGAGTTGAGTTCCACCTTTAGTGCCTTATGGTCTGAGAAGATACAAGGTAAAATTTCAATTCTTTTGATTCTGTTGATAATTGTTTTGTGTCCCAGGATATGATCAATTTTGGAGAATGTTCCATGGGGTGATGAGAAGAATGTATATTCTTTATCTTTGGGATGGAGTGTTCTATATGCGTCTATCAAGCACAGTTGTTCTAGGGTCTCATTTAAATCTCTTATATCCTTGTTTAATTTCTGTTTAGAGGATCTGTCCAGCTCTGTAAGAGGAGTGTTAAGGTCCCCTGTTATTATGGTATTATCAGATATCATATTGCTCAGACTGAGTAAGGTCTGTTTCAAGAATCTGGGAGCATTTAAATTGGGTGCATATATATTTAGAATTGAAATGTCTTCTTGTTGTATTTTTCCCTTGACCAATATAAAGTGACCATCTTTTTCTTTTTTGACTTTAGTTGCTTTTAATCCACATATATCTGAAAATAAGATTGCAACTCCTCTTTTCTTCTGAATTCCATTTGCCTGAAAAATTGTCTTCCAACCCTTGACTCGGAGCTTTAATTTGTCTTTTGAAGCCAGGTGTGTTTCTTGCAGACAGCAAATGGATGGCTTGTATTTTTTAATCCAGTCAACCAATCTATGTCTCTTCAGTGGGGAATTCAAGCCATTAACATTTATTGAGATAATTGATAAATGTGGTAGTATTCTATTCGTCTTATTTTGTGAGAGTCCATTGCTTAGTTTTATCTTTTGCATCAGTGTGGAGGTTTGGTTCTGTCCTTTAATTTCTGAGTTCTTACTTTGCTGCTGATCCATTGTGGTGGTCAGTGTGCAGAACAGGTTGAAGTATTTCCTGTAGAGCTGGTCTTGTTGTGGCGAATTTCCTCAATGTTTGTATATCCGTAAATGATTTGATTTCTCCGTCAATTTTGAAGCTTAGCTTAGCAGGGTACAGAATTCTGGGCTGGAAATTGTTCTGTTTAAGTAGATTAAAGGTAGATGACCATTGTCTTCTTGCTTGGAAAGTTTCATTAGAGAAGTCTGTGGTAACTCTGATGGATTTGCCCCTGTAGGTCAACTGGCGCTTACTCCTGGCAGCTTGCAGAATCTTTTCTTTTGTCTTGACTTTGGACAGGTTCATCACAATGTGTCTTGGAGAAGCTCGGTTAGAGTTGAGGCGACCTGGGGTCCCATAGCCCTCTGAAAGCAGTGTGTCAGAATCTTTGGTGATATTTGGGAAATTTTCTTTTATAATATTCTCTAGTATGGCTTCCATTCCTCTGGGGCATTCTTCTTCCCCTTCTGGAATTTCTATAACTCGTATGTTGGAACGCTTCATAAAGTCCCATAATTCTGACAGTGAACATTCTGCTTTCTCTCTCTTCTTTTCTGCCTCTTTTACTATCTGAGTTATCTCAAAAACTTTGTCTTCTACCTCTGAAATTCTTTCTTCTGCATGGTCTAACCTGTTGCTGATACTTTCCATTGCATCTTTAAGTTCCCTGATTGACTGTTTCATTTCCTTCAGCTCTGCTATATCCTTTTTATATTCTTCATATTGTTCATCTCTGATTTGATTCTGTTTTTGGGTTTCCTTTTGGTTATTTTCCACTTTATTAGCAGTTTCCTTCATTGTTTCCATCATTTCTTTCATTGTTTTCAACATGTGTATTCTAAATTCCCTTTCTGTCATTCCTAACATTTCTGTATAAGTGGAATCCTCTGCAGTAGCTACCTCATGGTCCCTTGGCAGGGTTGTTCTGGACTGGTTCTTCATGTTGCCTGGAGTTTTCTGCTGATTATTCCTCATGGGTGATTTCTTTTATCTGTTTTATTGCCCTAATTTTCCTTTCCCTTCCTCTTGCTCTTTAAGTTCTCGTGCCTGTGGACTAAGGGTTACAGGACCAGAAGGGTGGGAAGGTTTAAGAGCAAAAAAGGGATGAAAGAAAGGAGGACCAAGTGATAAGGAAAATAAGAAAAATAGAGAAAGGAGAAGGGGTGGGTAAAGGGAATATTGACAAAAAGAAGAGAGGCAGAGAAAGAGGGAGACAGAGCAATATAGGTGTACAGTAGGGTACTTTGATACAACCTTAAAAAAAAAACCACCTTCTGGGGGTGCCCAGTTGGGTGGTTCCCTTGAGGTCAGCAGCTCTTTGGTAAACTGATCAGACACAGTACTCCACCTCCACCAAGTAGAGAGGAAAGACATAAATGCTATAAATCAAACCAAAACAAGCAAACAGAAAACTTTACGGGATAAAATTGGCTGGAAAAACCAAATAATAGTGGTAGAAACACTAACAAAAATAAAGTTCTAATTATTGAAATAGGCAGCAATGGTAAATTATAATTAAGCTAGAAAAATTGAGAAAGAAAAAGGATGTATATGGAAAAGGTTGAACTTAAAAAACAAAACAACAATCCAGAACATCAAAATAAACAAAAAAAAACCCAACCAAACCAAAAAAAAAAAAAGAAAAAAAAACACATCCAAAAACAAAGCAGTATGTATATGTTATTGAATATTTTCTGGGCAACACGTGGTCTTCTGGGGTATGAGATGTTAATCACAGTTCTGATACAACTGGAGGCTGCTAGTTTCTCAAACCCCAGCAGGTAGACACCCTAAATCTCTCTTCAGCCCACTTAAAAGGCACTTTGAACTTGTTCACTTACTGAGCAGAAGCTTTCTCAGGGAAGTGCTTGTCGCTGGAATCACTGCTGAGGTGGCTATCCACTTACCCTGTGTGTCAAAACTGGTCTCCCTCTGCCCCCGAGGGTTAGGGCTGCAAGGCGGCTCAGACCCCGCCCTTAGGCTACTTGGTCGCTGGGTTACCAGCTCCCACCCAATTCCAGCTCTGCGACCCTGAGGGTGGAGCTTGCTGGGGCAGATCGCTCACAATGTCTGCCTGTGACCCAGAGCCAAACACTATTAGCTCCGTCTGGCTCAGCGGCTCAGACTGGGGCCCTAGACAAAGACCAAAGTTCTCCGCACTCCCGCTCAGGCTCTCCCCAAGGCAGTTCAGCTGAGTGCCAAGTCCAAAGACACCAAAACAGTTCACAGGTAAGGCCTTTCTGGTTTGCAGTCTCGCTGCTACTGAACTTACAGTTGCGGGCGGGTTTAGATGGATTGAACACACGCGACCACTTGCCGGTTTGCACTGTTTTAGTCCTCCTCTTGGGGTCCAGAAGTCTCTTGCTGACTCCCTGTATCCTCTCAGGGGTGATGATAGGCAGATCTCACCAGCCAGAGATGCCTGGAGTCCTATCTCCCCAGACTCACGGTGCCCAGATGCAAGGAAGCTGTTACTCGGCTGCCATCTTGCTCCGCCTCCATCTTGGTTATTTGTTAATCAACTCTAAGTTCCACAGCAGGAACTCTGTACGTTTTTGCAGTGTTTAGCAGTTAGCATAGGACCTAAAATGTAGCAATGGAATGAATGAATGAATAAAAGCCAATACTCCAAATATTTGACTTCTTTAGATTCTGAATCCTAACATTGCATTCAAAAGCACAATTTTATCTTTTGGGCAAACACTGCTTGCTTTTGCCTATAGGGACCTATCTCACTTTAACACAAATTTACAATTTTAAATCTTCTTTTCACTATACAAATATTTGGCAAGTTAAAGTTATATATCAGGTGTTAAAAATACATTTCTTTATAGACTTAGATTTTGGCTAGGAAAGTACTTACTGAGAGCTGTTTCTATGTTTTAAGTGTAAAGCAATTGTTTGTATTGACTTAAAAAGAAAGTCCAGGTCCCTATATCAACTTTCGGAGGCTGTAACAATTGTATGGAGGTGCTGCTCAGATCTCCCATCAAGAAAGACATTTCTGTGAGTCCAATGAACTGACAGCCTCCAGCTGTGAGCTTCTCAGGCCCTGTCACACCTTTCTAATAGAGGCCACTATGCTTTCTCTTTTGAGGCGGTCCTCAGCCAGTGACGGAGCTTGGTCCAAGTGCCAAGGCCAGGCCATTTCTGCTCAATGCAGGACTTCTCTGATAGGCACCCTTACCACTGGGAGCTCTCAATCGGGATAGGCAAGACTGAGTCAGAGCTGCTCTTTGGTCTGAGTCTCTCTCTTCCCAAATCTTTCTTTTCTTTTGATCTTTCATACCCTAGGGGGAACTATGGCCTTAAGGTGAAATGTGCCACTTCTAACTTTGTCTCTATTATCTGCTTCCTGAAAGATCCAACTGAAGCAGAAGGCTTCTGGAAATATGGTGATGTAATGTTAAAATGTTAGGGTTTTATTTACTATTTATTTAGTTTTTAAAAAATTGTCTTTCCTAGTTCATTCTCTATGCTTATTTTTAGTTTATAGGCCAATATATAAGGCCTATTTCTGAAATAAAGAATAATTCCAGGAAAAAGGGTAATTCTTTTGTCACTAGTCCATAAGCTCATGAAACCTACCACTCTGTTATTGTCCTCTCCCAATACTAGATACATACTTAATAAATAGTTGCTCAATGAATATTAAATATCTAGCTTAAGGACCACTTCATTTCTATTAATAGAATAATAATAAAAATTGCTAACTTGTTATTTGTAAATATGTTAAATTTTATCTTAAACATAGAAAAAAATAATAATTTTTCCTTTCTGGTCACTCTGAGCCTATCTCAAGTAATAAGAGTAATGGATTTGCAGAATCATCTCTTTCAAAGAGATCTTGGTCTTTTTCTGCTAACATCTCCCAGCTCAGAAACTTGTCTTATGTGACATGCTGTAAACCACCATTGTGAGCTGCTGTATTTTGGCAACTTATTAGAGTGAAGGAAGTTCTTCCCCAACATGACATTTCCTTTCTGATACAATACAAAAATGGAATATTTAGGTTTGACCACTCACACATTGTTCTCAGTTCAGACCCACGTTATTGCCATCATATATGAATGCCTAACTCTTTCAGAGATTTCCCTTAGGGTTTGCTAGCATGTTTACTTTCCTGTGAATTTTGAAAGACATGACCTTTCTGGGAGAAGTCCTCTGAGAGACCCCAGGTCTGTATTGCCTCTACTGAAGCCTTAATGGGCCCATCTTGGAAAGAGGGTGCCATGCTTATATATATATTTTAAATAAGTTTACTAGCCATGAGCTCAGTCTGGCCCGTGGCTACATCCACACAGTGCAGAATTTCATTCGCCTACTTTTCTGGAATTCTTTAAAATACTTCCCTGGGATTATGACTTGCAGTTAAGAAACACTGGATTGTATTAAAGGCACTACTGGGAATATAATGTTGAGATTTCTACTGCTAGTAAACTCTACTATAGTTGTGTGTTGCTTAGTGATGGGGATACATTGTGAGAAATGTGTCGGTAGGTGATTTTGTCATTGTGCAAACATCATGGAGTATATTTACAGAAACCTAGATGGTATAGCATACCACACCTAGACTACATGGAATGTCCTATTGTTTATAGACTACAAACCTGTACTGACTGCTGTTGGTAATTATTACACAGAGTTAAGCATTTGTGTAGCTAAACATGTACACTCAGAAAAGGTACATTAAAAATACAATATTGTAATCTTATGGGCTACTGAATTATATACAGTCCATTGTTTACTAAGATATTGTTACATGGTACACGACTGCACTAGATTCTAAATACCTTGAGGGTGATATACAGGGTCAGACAATTAAGTTCTCAAACTCATCCTAGCAAAAGTGCTACATACCTCATTGCTAAATATCACTACAGTCACCAGAAGGCCAAGGGCAGTACTTCAAAAGTGACTGTAGTGATATCCAGCAATAAGATATGTAGCACTTTTTCTAGGATGAGTTTGTGAACTTTACTGTCAGACCTCATATGTATGTCTGAGTTTTTCTTTAAGTGTCTTAAAAATGCCTAGTTTTGTTCAGCTCAACAATAATTTATCTAGCACCTACTTGGGCCCTGAGTCAATTAAAAAAAAAAAGGAAACGACCAGGCTCCTATCTTAGAGTATTTGTAGCCTAGGAAGGCGCTTGGGGTTTGTATACTTTTATCCTCCCTGCCCTACACCTTTTAAAATAAGCTGATTATCTTTTCATTATTTGTTATAGTAAGTTTGGAAAATACATCTTTTCTAAAATCTTATAAAATTATCTAAAAATCTATGAATCAAACAAATGACATTAATAACATTTTATCTCCTTTTTTATATGCATAGATTTAAAAAATATTTACAGACAGTATGCATAATTTTGTCACCTGTGTCTTTCGTTGTACACATAATAAACATTTTCTGACAACCTTTATAAACACCATTTAAGAAGCTGAATACTATTCCATTGAGTAGATTCACCAGAGTTTCCTTCATCTTCATTTTGCTGCCAGATATTTAGGGGAATGTCAGTTATTTATTATAAAATAATTCGACTTTGCACATAAAACATTTTTGATATTTAGGATTTGTTTCTGAAATGGGTTATCCAGAAATGGTCTCTGTGTATCAAAGGGGATAGGCATCAAGGTTCTCAGGGCATTTGCCTTTGCCTTTGGAAAGATTTGGCCAGTTTGCCTGTCTCACTCTATCCTGGCACTTTGGACATTATCACTTTGAATATGTTTGTGGTACGTGAGAAGCAGTGTGTTGTTGTTTTGACATTTATTTATTTGGTTGCCAGTGAGGTTGAACATTTCCTCATATTTTTGTTTATCAGTTTTATTTCCTCTTTATGAATTGGTACTCTGTGTCCTTTCTCATTTTATTTATTTCCACAAATCTCTTCTTCTTTTCTACTGCACACTGATGGAGTTGAACAAGCCAGGATTTCTTCCCAGGGCCATGTTAGCCTAGACAGCCTGTCCTCTTTTTCACTCTGGACCATTATGACTAAGCAGCCATTTTTGTACTGACACAGAGATACAAGAGAAAACCCACTTTAAAACAGAAAGCACTTTACAGTTTCTTCAGCTTCTTTTCATGTCTTCTCATTTGAAACAGAAGTTGAGAGCCTCTTGCCTTGAGAAGAATGTTCTATAAATTAGTGAAGTTCACCTGGAGACATTTTTAGCAAGAGTCTACAGGGGTAGATCAATTTTGACATTTCACCTGAAAGCTGAAAGGAAATAGCAGAATTATCCTCCTTCCCTTAAAAGTTGGGGTCAGGTCCAAAAACGCTTTCTGCACTATTGATTTTTCTTGGGTTTTGTGGCTCAGCTTGTGACTGTGAAACACTTTTTATTGCCATGGATTATGGCTTTTTCTTTTGTCCTATTTAAAGACTGTCTGAGAATCACTGCCAAAAGTTGTGACTGGTTGATTATCACTTTGAAGGAGTAAAGCTGGTGTTGCTCTTGCCCAAGGAAGATTAGTCAGTGCACCTCAACAACATTTATTAGTGAGCTGTCACTGTTCTAGCTATGGAGAGATGTGAGATAAGGAGGTAGTCACCCAGTTTCTGAGAGGAGAGTGATTGAGCTGCACAAAGGAGGAAAAAAAGGCAACTCTCTGTCCTAAAACTTTCTTTCTGAAATCATGGACTCAGTGAAGAGCAGGATCTTGCCAACCAATATGGCAAACCAGTTACAGATCCACACTGAGGTCCTACCTATGAAAGCATTTTGTGAATGCTAAAGGGCTTTATAAGTGGCGGGTGTCCTGTTTATGCAAATAGATTAAAGCCACTAGTTCACTGGGGCTGTTAGTGCCTTAAGCTTAAAGAATGAAATATTTAGCTATATAGCTAGAATAATGCTATATTTAGCATTTCACTTACTTATTCACATTTATTGAATTTTTACTGTATTTTAAGCATTGTCTAGATCAGGGGTCAGCAGACCATAGCCTGTAGGTTAGATCTGGCCTGCTGTCTGCTTTTTATACCTCAGGAGCAAAGAATGGCTTTTATGCTTTTAAGTGGTTACAAAAAAATCAAAAGAATAATAGTATTTTGAGACGTGAAAATTCTAAGACATTCTAACTTCAGTGTCTGTAAATCAAGTTTTATTGGAACACAGCTACACAGCTACACTTAGTTTGTTCATATATTGTCTGTGGAGGCTTTCTTGCTTCTCTTACCTTCTCTTAACAGAAGGTGTTTGGCCCACAGATCCTAAAATATTTACCATTTGGCCTTTTACAGCAAAAACTTGAGACCCCTTTTCTAGAACTAGAAACACAGCTATGAACAAAACAGATACAGTCTTCACATTCACAGAGCTTATATTCATGTGTAACCTAACTGTAAAGATGATGACCCCAGTGGGTACTCATACCCTTGATTCTCGTTTTGTAAACATTAACTTCTAAACAACTGAGCTAACCTTATCTAATTTTAGCCAACATAGGTACAGCCTTATGGGACTCTGATTCTTTTTTCACCAAATCAAATAAAATTAAATATATATTAATTTTAGGTTGCAAAGGTCTTGGTGCTTAAGACATCGAACTAGTTAAGAGGCAAAATTTACTTAAAACTTGAAAAAGAGGCCAGGTGAGGTGGCTCATACCTGTAATCCTAGCACTCTGGGAGACTGAGGCGGAGGATCACTTGAGCTCAGGTCTTCAAAACCAGCCTGAGCAAGAGTGAGACACCATCTCTACTAAAATGGAAAAAGTTAGCCGGGTGTTGAGGTGGACATCAGTAGTCTCAGCTACTGGGGAAGCCTAGGCATGAGGATTACTTAAGCCCAAGAGTTTGAGATTGCTGAGAGCTATGATGACGCTACAGCACTCAACCCCAGGGCAACAGATTGAGACTCTGTCTAAAAAAAAAAAAAAAAATTGAAAAGAATCATGGTAATAGCATTTACAATAGCTGCTTTTAATTTTCAACAGCCTTTATTTGTGTGAGATTATATGTCTCAGACTTCATGTGTTAAGAATTTAGGATGGAAAAGTTTAGTTGGACTGATAGAGACTAAATAGACTTGCCAAACGAAGTTGGATGTGGCCCAAAATGATGGTCTTGATTTCCTTCTTTAATTCCAGGGGCCTAACATGTTTCATGTTGTCTCCTACAGACAGAAGGCTGAAAAACTGCCATCAGGGATCTTTCTCATAGCCTATGGTTTGGTGGGATTTCTGCTCTTAACCTCATGATGAGAATAGCTTCCGCTGGGCTAATGAAGCAGGAAGGAGGACCAGGGCCTCTCATTTACCTTGAGAGGTGGGCTGAGATCTGCTCCCCCTTAGATGAGGAGTGAATAGGAACAGGACTGAGGGGGTATTATGTAATAGGAAAATTGGGTAGTGGGTGGTAACTTCGATTTCTTAAAATATTAGAAGTTGGAAAGTCTGAGAATCGTTTAGCTACCTTTCCAGTATGTCCAGAACACCTACTATTACATACTTCCATAGCAGTATGAGTGACTTTCATGCTTGCCTGATCTGGAGTACTATTCAATAAATGGTTTAATAAGTGAATGACTGTGAAAGAATGAAGGAAGGAGGGATGCCAAATCATACACACCAACACTAATTGGAATGCTTAGAGAAGGGTGGGGTCTCAGGAGTAGAAATGTATGGGTATTGATTCATTTGCCCATTCAACAAAGTATTATTATGCTCTTACTATGTGCCAGGCACAGTGTATTGGATTACCTTGGAACTCATTTTATTTTAACCACTAATAATGCAAATCTTTCTAAAATGTCAGTGTCTGCTTTGTGACAAAAGTGTAACCAGGTGAATGTCCAGTATTCAAAGAGCATTGAAGAGCATGGAGGATCTTTTTGACTTCATGATTATCATCCTGGATACTGACTAACATAACAAATAACAAGGTTCCAATAGCGCTTAAGAAGACATATTCTGGCTTCAGACTGCCTGGATTCAAACTCAGGCATAACCACTTTATAAAACATGAGATGAGTCAATCTTAAATTTTGTTCTGAGCTTCAGTTTCCCCATCTATAAAACAGGCAAAAAATAGTACCTACTGTGTATGGCTGCTATGAAGATCAAATAATCAAAGTACCCTGGTGTGTAGTAAGGCCTTCAGGTAAGTGGTAACACTCTTGTTATCATCATGTAGGACTTGACCTACAAATAGAAAAAATAGAGAAATTTGCATGGAATATATTGAGAACTTGAGGACATGCCCCAGAAGTTGGTTGTTCGAAGTTTTTGTTATTGGTGGTACTTTTGTTTTGAGACAGAATCTCATTCTGTTGTTCAGGCTAGAGTGCCATGGCCTCGGCCTAGCTCACAGCAACCTCCAACTCCTCAGTTCAAGTGATCTTCCTTCCTCAGCCTCCTTAGTAGCTGGGACTACAGGCACCTACCAAAATGCCTGGCTAATTTTTTAGTTTTTAGTAGAGACAAGATCCGGCTCTTGCTCAGATTGGTCTCCTGAGCTCCAGGGATCCTCCTGCCTCAGCCTCCCGGAGTGCTAGGATTACAGGTATGAGCCACTGCACCTGGCTTGGTTATTATTTTAATAATGTTTATAGTGTGTGCAAGTGGAAAGAGAACTATTCCCTTTATTTGTAGTTTAACTTTGTGCCCTCACTTGATAATGGAGATAGTAATAACTAACTAATGGCGTCTTATATCCTAAGTATGAGAGTGCCTGGAATTTATTTTATTTTTATTTTTTTGAGACAGAGCCTCAAGCTGTCACCCTGGGTAGAGTGCCATGCCATTACAGCTCACAGCAACCTCCAACTCCTGGGCTTAAGCCATTCTCCTGCCTCCGCCTCCCAAGTACCTGGGACCACAGGCCTCCGCCACAAGGCCTGGCTATTTTTTGGTTACAGCTGTCATTATTGTTTGGTGGGCCTGGGCTGGATTCGAACCCACCAGCTCAGGTGTATGTGGCTGGTGCCTTAGGCACTTGAGCCATAGGCACCGAGCCAAGTGCCTGGAATTTAGTGAGCTCTCAATATATATTACTTTTCTTCAGACAGAGTCAACTATGAGGAAGTAATTACCTTTAATTAAGAGTGTTGATGGGTTGAGTTCTGGTTAATTGAACTGTAATATGTAAATCAACTTAACAGTGGACAGGCTCTGCCAGATAAACACTCAGCACCTGGTCTCGTTTGGTTGAAAACCTTTGTTCGTTTGATTTTAAAAAATTCCTTCCCCTTCTGTGGCTTCTTAATATTGTGTATCTCTCAACTCCACCTACAGCCAGCTTGCATTTTCAATTGGAAGAAGGATTTTAAGAAGGTATTAGATGTTAATTGTTGGATTTAATAGGATTGATTTAAATTAATCCAAGTCAATTGCAGACAATGAAATAATAGGCTGGTAACTTATCACTCCTTATTTATTTTTTAAGTTAAAAGAGAAAAATGGGAAGTATTCCAAATTGAGTCACAGGCAATGGTGAAAATTAAATGAATACACATAGTGGGCTTTAGAGAGACAGATAGTTGATGGGAATGAGAGAATTTAGCATTCTACTCTTTAATTTTCCTTTGTGGAATAATGTCTTTCTGGCCTGAGATGTGGCTGCCCATCAGGCAATCGAGAAGAAATGACAGAATCCCTGGCCTTGAGAAGCTGATAATCTTGTGACAGAAGGAAATAAAGGGAAAGATGTGTTCATAATGACAAAGCAACATGGAAATCAGAGTGGAAGAGAATTGTGTGAGTTGAGTTAAGGTGGGAATGAGTAGAATGCACTGAAGTGAGACTAGTAAAGGAGGCTGAAAGGGACTTGGGGATCCAGTCCAGTGATATTGCCTCAGTCCAGTCTGGCTGCTGTAATGAAATACACCATAGACTGGGAGGCTTATAAACAACAGAACTTCATTTCTCAGAGTTCTGGAGGCTAGGAAGTCCAAGATCAAGGCACTGGCAGATTTGGTGTCTGGTGAGGGCCACTTTCTGGTTCATTGACAGTACCTTCTAGCTGTGTCCTCATGGGGTGGAAAGGGTGAACTAGATTTCTGGGGTCTCTTTTATAAGGGTACTAAACTCAACCATGAGGGCCACACTCTTATAAACTAATCACCTCCCAAAGGCCTCATCTCTCAATACCATCTCTTAACATAAATTTTGGGAGGATCATAGCAGATACCAAGCCCTTTATGGATTCATGTTATTCCATAGAATTATACTGGTTGGATATATCCTTATTTTGATAATTATTATCACCTTATTTAAAAGGGGGTTCCCAACCTTGAGCATTACTGACGTTTTGGGTCAGATTATTCTCTGTGGTGGGAATGTCCTGTGCGTAGGATGTTTAGCGGTGTTCCTGGCTCCCATCCACCAGGTGCCAGTAGTGTCTTCTCTCTGCTCCCTGTTCCCCACCCCAACCCAGAATAATAATCCAAAATGTTTCCAGAACTTATCAAATGTTCCCTGGTGGGCAAAATTGCCCCCAGTTTTGAACCATTGTTTTCAAAGAATTCAACTATTTTATTTGCCCCTGACATGCCAACACACCCCTTGGGGTGTGCTTTTGGGAATTTCATTTGTCTGGCTACTTGCACATCTCTCTGGCACTGACTGGCTAAGTCACACTGGGAGACCTCCTCCAAGTGGGTTGGGCAAATCCCTATGATGCCAGGATGTACCATTACATTTCTAAGTATTCGGAGATGCCTGGAGTATTTTCTAGGTAATCTGAATTTTACCTCCAGGAGTCTTTACCTCTCATAAGTGAATATTACATGAGGCTAATGACAACTCAATTGTTTGTATCTGACAGTAATCTAGGAGAAAGTCACAAACACTAGTTCAATTATTAAAGTAAAGCTTGTAGGGTATCCTCCTCTAAGAGTATCCCAGAATCATTATTTTAATATATAAACTTAAATGCAAAAGGAGGCTGGGAAAGCCCACAGTAAACGGGAGGTAAACAAACTGCCAAGTGGCATTTTAGGAAAACAAAGACTTTGTAAGAGAAAACATCCATTTTCTTCCACAGTTACAGCCTTAATGTTATTAAGAAGCTAGATGTCATATTTATGCCATTGTTGGCAGCATGCATACAATTTAAATATTTTAGCTTCCATTATATAACTGAATCTACATTACTGACCTTCAAGGGCCCCATTCATAAGGGATAAGGAGAGGGAACAATTAGGTACTTCATGCAAGGGCTGG
Source organism: Nycticebus coucang (assembly GCF_027406575.1). Taxonomy (NCBI): domain Eukaryota; kingdom Metazoa; phylum Chordata; class Mammalia; order Primates; family Lorisidae; genus Nycticebus; species Nycticebus coucang. The sequence continues at coordinate 28,524,932 of NC_069786.1, forward strand.
CCAGCAGACTGGGTTTCCCCACATCATCAGACAGCGAAGGCTTTGGAGCTGTTCCGAACACAGCAGAATGGGGACTGAGAAAGATGCAGGTTGGGGGAGGGCACCCGTTTGGGGCAAGGAGAGAGCCAAGGCTGTTTTTCTTTCTGTAAAAGAGCAATCACACCTTTGTTCCAAGAGAAAATGAAATATCCATTAGGACTGGTGACACTGGGAATTTTGTTTCAGCTCAGTCTCTTTTGTTGTGACTCCACGGCAAAAGTCAGGAATCTCCTTTGGTTTCAAGTCAAGATGAGAAAGAAAAAGAATGTCAACTAAGGATTTCTTTTCTATTGTTTTCTGGGGAATAAATATTTATAGAAAAAGTTCAAGTTAAGTCTGTCACAATGGTCATGGCTTTAAGACTAAGCCTTTGACAGAATATATGTAAAACTATGCTTAAATGAAGGGTGATCCAATTAGGTTTCCCAGGGAAAACTAAGAGACTCAAGATAATTTCCTATCTAAAATCTAATTGTGTTCTCAAGTGGAATAGGAATACCACTCTGAATTATCCCAGATCCATAGACTGCAGCAAAAACGTACAGCTAAATTGGATTCTATTTTAAGTAATTAAGTTATTTCCCTTCACAGGATCTATAATTTGCCTTGAACAAATGTGATTTGCCTCAGAAAGATAAGGTATTGCAATTTTTCCTCCAAAATGGATTTTCTGTGCCTGAAACAATTACTAAAAGTAGACCAAATATTGCCTTAATTATATCTTACTTATTATCGGAGTGCATGCCTGGATTGCCCTGTTTGTGTTCCAAAGAGAGGTAGGTATGGCTACTATAGTTTAGAAATTATCTTTAAATGAAAACCAGAGCTGAAATTTACTCAAGAGTCTGAGGCTTGCACAATGGTAGTGTAAATAGCTATGGGTGATGTTACATAAGACTCCAAAATCTTGTGCAAAATATGTGCAATGAGGAGCTTGCTTCAGTGGACCTATTCTTCTGAGCTCTTAAAAGCACCAATGCAAACTATTGTCTGCTTGGCTGAGCCCTTGAAGAAGTCCTAGGTGTTGCAATAGATTAAAAGGGTCAAGATTTGCATAGGAGACATTGCAAGAGGGGTATTTTGGTCGTGGCTAATTTAATGAAGAAAACATTCACTTTTGGCTTTATTTTCTTTATTAACAGTTCAGTTGACTTATGACCAGGTGTTCTGAGGGACAATATATAGTGGGTAATGATTAAGAGGGCTATCAGCTCTGGGCTTTGCCCCATGAAAATAGAAGGTATGGGAAGTGTCTGATTTTCAGTTCTCTTGTCTGTGAAAAGGGAGGGATGGTCTCTATGCTGAGAGGATTTGATGAGAAAAGCATACAATGCCTGGCATAGCACAGGATTATACATGGAGATGGTAGAGTGAAATCCAAACCCTATTGCATATCTTTTCTTCCTTACACGTGCTTATCCTTTTGAAAGATAAACTTTCATAGGAATGGTTTCCTACTCTGTAACATTTAAATAAATAACAAAAGCAGAATCTATTACACCAGTGGTCCTCAACCTTTTTGGCACCAGAACTGGTTTCATGGAAGATAATTTTCCATGGAGTAGGATTGAGGGTTGTTTTGATACGAGTCTGAAAGCAATTAATTTATTATGGTCTCTGCAGTCAAACCTCGCTGCCAGTGATAATCTGTATTTGCGGGTGCTTACCAGTGCTGGCATCACTCAGCTCCACTTCAGATCGTCAGGAATTGGATTCTGATAAAGAGCACCCAACCTGGATCCCTCACTCGTATAATAGGGTTCTGGCCCCTGTGAGAATCTAACACTACTGCCAATCTGACAGTAGGTGGAGCTCAGGTGGTGATGCAAGCAATGGGGAGCTGCTGTAAAGACAGAAGAAGCTTCCCTCCCAGCCGCTCACCTCCTACTGTGCAGCCCAGTTCCTAACAGGTGACCACCTGCTATAGTTTTGCAGGCTGGGGCTTGGAGATGGCAGTATTATAGAGTTGTGATAAAGATTAAGTAAAATATTACAATGAAAATACCTAGGACAGTACCTTGTGTGCCATAAACATATCTATTATTATTTTTATCCTTTGCCAGCCAAAAGAATGTCAACAGAAATCAGAACATAACACTGAGATTATCATGTACTTTTATTAACAACTGTATAAGACTGTACATTGTAGGTAGGAAAATCAACCCACTCTTGAAAACCAAAAATCAGCATTTCTACACCACTCCAGACTTTGGTTGTAAGTGCCATCTTCTACAGCATAATCACATAGTGTAGCCAAACAACTTTAGAAGAGGAAAAAAAATGGTGTTCCCGGGAATGGAGAGATTATTTATGCACAAAGAGCTGAGGGTCATTTCTAGCCTCCCATAATTCACTACACACTCTGCAAAGTTCAGTTCCCTTTTCTATAGTCCTATAACAGACATATAATAGCAACTAAGAACTTGGCCACAGGTCCTGCCTAGACACACATCCACATGAAACAAAAAAATATTTATATAAATAAGTCAATTAAACCTCACAAAAATTAAAGAAACACATGACAAAATCAATAAAAACTATACAGTATTGGTCAGTCTTTTGTATCTGAAAAATGTGTAATGTAAAAAAAAGTTCTTCACTGTGTAAAAAAAAAAGTCTTTTACATCGGTGTTAGCTGGAGTGAAAACTTGAAGACTCAGATTCTGTAGAAACAGAAGAATGTCCACCTCGTTTTCCTTTGGAGAGGATCTTGAGGCTGGACCCTCTGCTCACAGAAGTGAGTGCATGCTGGGCAGAAGTTTTAAATTTGGCTCCAAGGAAAGCATAGAGGATGGGATTCAGGCAACAGTGGAAAAAAGCGAGGGCCTCAGTGATGGAAATCCACTTGTGCACAGTGTTGTCAAACTCACATCCTTGTTTGATGATTTCCAGGAGGATGAAAGAGTCGATGCTGATCCCAATGTAGTAAGGCAGCCAGCAGGCGAAGAAAGCCAGGATGAGGATGACTGTGGTCTTGAGAGCCTTGCGCTTCTGGTGACCCTTGGAGTGTGACAGCTTGGAGATGATAATGCAATAGCAGGACAGGATAACTATTCCAGGCAGGATGAACCCAACCATAATGTGCTGAAACTGGAACACAACCACCCACAAGTCATTGGGGTAGAAACGGTCACAGATATACCTGTCTGCCTCTCTGACGCTGGCAAAGATGACATCGGGAATAGTCAGCAGGAAAGCGGGGAGCCAGACACCAGCATAGACCACCTTTTCAGCCAATAGCTTCCTTGGCCTCTGACTGTTGGTGGCGTGGACTATGGCCAGGTACCGGTCCAGACTGATGAAGGCCAGGATGAGGACACTGCTGTAGAGGTTGACTGTATAGATGACATGGACAGCCTTGCACAGGAACTCTCCAAAGTACCAGTTTGCCACAGCATCAACTGCCCAGAAGGGAAGCGTGATGACAAAGAGAAGGTCAGCCACGGACAGGTGTAGCCTGTACTTGTCGGTCATGCTCCTCAGCTTCTTCTGGTAACCCATGACCAGGATTACCAATCCATTGCCCACTATGCCAGTCAAGAAAATAATGGAGTAGATGGTGGGCAGGAAGATCCGGTTGAAATGGGCATTTTCTTCCCGGAAGCAGGGTTCCTTCATGGAGTCATAGTCCCCTGAGCCCAAATCCTCTGTGTAGTTATCTGAAGTGAAAATCTGCAAAAGAGGCAAGGGAACAGATATTCACCTCCAATTTCAGCAGGCATTACCCAAGTTTTAAAAAATGTTTTGGTGTTTTGAGAAAACAATTTATACAACACAATTCAGGCTAGGTTTCTTCAGGAAATTCTTAATACTGGGATAAGGGCACAAGAGAATTATTGTAAAATCCTCCTCCCCGTCTTTCCCACAGTCACTTCATTTATCGGTCTTTAGTAGAGCCAATCACAAAATTCTTTGTTTAGAACAAAAGAGCACTGAGATTCTGAGGGTTTCAAAGTCACATCTTGGCTAACGCTTCTGTCCCGCCCACTAGAGGAAAGAAAAAACCTAGGGAGGGGGAAAAAAACCATACACACAAAGAGGCCACTCCCAGGAGGCGTGCGGGGGGAGGATGGGTGCTGAGACCACGAGCGGTGGAGCCTTGGAGCCGTGGAGCCGGGATTAACTTTTCATTAACTTTTCATGTAAAGATTCGCCAAAAGAGGAAAGAAAGGGAGGCGCACGGAGGTCCAAAAACTCATTTCTTCCTAAGATCCCAAATACCGTTCTTCCCACGCCTTAGGTCTAAACACAAACCATCCTTCAAGCAACTTGTTGTGGGGAAGGGAGAATGTGGCCTTAAAACCAAGGGTCTGCAGTGATTGGGATGTGGGGCTGGAAAGTCAGAAATGAACAAATGGCACTCCCTCCCCCAAGCTGTCTCTCCTTCAGGGCGGGAGTCTCTTTCGCTATCCTCATGTTTATCTCTCGGCGCGTTTGGGACGTTAGGGAGCGCTGCATTTTCCTGGGTGGGGAAGGTCACGGGTTCTGCACCCGTGGTCCTCACCCCAAGTTTCATTTCCTCACTCTCCCGGGTCGCTTCCCACCCTATCACATATCCAATTAACAGGGTCGGAGGTGGACAGCTGGAAACTTCCAGGCAGTGGGAGAACGCCAGGGGCCGGGTCGCCCAACTCCAGGTCCGAGGCTGTCCACCACACACACTCAAGCCCACAGCCGACAGGCCGTGGCTCCAGCAGTTCCACCCGGCTGCCCGCCAGGCTCTGTCCCATAGGGTGCTAGGGAGAACTGGGCGGCTCCTCCGGCTAGAGCCTTTGAATTGCGCGCCTCGGGAGGAAACGAAAAGCCTCCCTAGCAAGGGGGTTTCAAAAGGCTTCCGGAAACCACCGTCGGTTAGACGTCGCAATTGGGGTAGGAGAGAGCAAAACGGTCTCCCCACTTGCACCAGCCGTCTTCGCTGCGGCGATCGAGCAGCCCAGGTGCAGGTCCTAACCCCACTACAGCCCCACCCCCGTCCCCAGCATCGCAGCGCACACCTCGCCGCTAGCAGCTACGCAGACTTCATACCACCCCTTTGACTTCTGCACTATCCCCAAATCTCGCACTTCGGGGCCCACTCATCGCCGTGGGGAAGCGGCCCGCTGCGGACACGGGAAAGGTTTCCCTCTCAATCCCAAGAAGCGCGGGCTGCTCCTGGCCCCCTCTCAGCTACTGCCACCAATCAAGTCCCCTCAGGCGATCCGTGCGGTGGGTCCACCCACCCTTCCCGACCCCTGCCCACGGTAGCCAGGGACTGGCACAACTCCGCGGGCCGCACAGAGTTTAACAAACACGCGCCCAGAGTCAAGAAGAGTCCCCAGGCGCTTGTGCCTAAAGTTAAAGTTAGGCAGTCTCCTTCTGGGAACTCATCCCAGGTGCGCTGCCCTCTGCTTTTAAATTCTGAGAATGTAACTCGCTCCAAGAAATCCCCTCTTCCCCGAGGAAGAGACCGAGGGTCTGAGTCCCGGGGCAGCGAGCACGCTTTCTTGCACTTGTGCACAGAATGTTCTTATGTTTGCAAACTGCGCGCAAGACGCCGGCGCGCCGCAGGATACAAGGGAGAGACACATGCAGACACCAGAACGATCTCATTACAAACCTTTCTGCTCTACTTTCAGACATTAAGATTCCAATCTTAACCTCGCCCCCTCCCCCCAACCACAGTCAAGAAAACTCCTTTTCGTGACCCCGTTTTGGGGCCCGGTGCCTCCAATGTTCTGGTTGCTTCTGCCCACTCAGAGAGGGGCTGCGCTCTAAGTTCAAGCGTTTGTACATTTATGACAAAGCAGGTTGAAACTAGACTTACACTAATCCCTTCCATGGTAATCACTTGTTCGCCGGTCGCGGTGGGTATCGGAGCAGTCAAGTCCTCCGGGTCACTTTGTTACCTGCTGCAGCAGCTAACAAACTGAAGTTTCTGGTCAAAGCCGGACTTATAAAAACACGCTCCCTAGGCGGCGCATGCGCATCTCGCGGGGAGGAGAAGGCGGGAGGGGAAAGGAGCGCGGGCTGCAGGAGGAGGGAGCAGGGGCGGAGCTGGGCGGAGGGGTGCCAGTCTTGGGAAGCTCGGGAGCTGCTGCTGTTCGCTAGTGGTCACTGGGGGGGTAGGGGGTGGGTGGTCTCCAGCCCTGCAGAACATTCTCGAGGAGCTTCCTAACTTGGGGAAAACCGAGTGAACCTAAGGGGAGATGGGAAGCGCGGGCGAGGGACACGTCCCTGTTAAGTGCATACATCCTTGCTTCACGTGGATGGCATTCCAGACCTGGGAATGCTGCAGTGGAGACACTGAGGCCCAGGGAGAGGAAGTGGCTTGCAGAAGTAACCCAATCGGTAGGCGGCAATGTTGGAAGTCCGTCCAGGCGTCTGACTTCATTCCCTGCTCTTTCAGCATATTCAGTTCATTCAGAAGACAAAATAAGCAAAGATCCTTGCTTGGGAGCACAATAATATGCGCACCTTCACAGTAACACCAGAGTAAGGTGTAGCTAACCGGCAAACACTTTCAGGAGGAGGTAGGAGCTGATAGGATTCCGGAGACTGCGATGGAGAAGTAGGAAGGTCGTAATAGTGGTTAACCAATTCGTGAAAAGTACTTTATTATTTTTTATAAAGTATGCTTTATTGTAAGAGCAATTTAGCAAGTAGTACTTTCTGTAATAGATCAGGAGGAACTTACAATCACTCATCCATTCTCACAAAACCCTGTGGGTATCACCATTACAGAGATGTAGTTTAGTCGACGTTTATTTACAGAAAGGCGACTGGGTGACACCCACTATTCTAAGCGCTGGGGCTCAAATGTGAACTCGATAAGGCCGGTAAACCGAGGCAAGAGCAAACAGATTCGGATAGATGAAATACCAGGGATGGCCTGAGATTCCAACCTAGGGTTGAACCCTGATCTCGGGATTCCACATGCAGCGTCTTACACGCTTTTGTAAGATAGACAAGCGTTGACAAGGATGACAAATTAGGCTGAGGAGCTGGGCGGGGCGGAGTGGGAATGGGGGTTGGACTTTTAAAACAGTCCCAGACCCGCTGAGGTTTGCAGTGGGCGCCCAGGCAGCGTTTCCAGCACTAGCTACTTCCCGCCGGCGCCCAGCCTGGGTAGGGCGGAGGAGCGAGCCAGGGGCGGGCTCCAGAGATAGTGCCCTCGCGGGCAAGGTGACGGTAGCTTTGGTAGCTGGGACTGAGGTGCGTGCGCCACGGCATGGCCCAGACATTGCCCCCACCCAGGACGCTCCCAAGGGGGAGAACTGCCCAGATTGGACCCTAAACACTATACCCCCCTTTTCTTTATCAAAAGACAGACCTTTCAGTATAGAGGTGTCCAGAGGTAGTGCGGACCCTCGGAGCCTTTTCTGGAGCGAGCCTGACTTCTCTTTTGTCTGGGCCCGGTTCCTAGTGCTTGTCGGGGAAGGACCTCATCTATTCCGCGCTTTCACCGACACAGGAAAGCTGATGATGGAGTCGGGGGTCTCAGAAATTGCCAAGTTAGGACACACAATAATGATCAGATGAAATCAATCATAAAATTACCTTCTGTAGAAATTTTTAAAACTAAAGCTTCCTGGAGGATGGCGCGCTGGGAGAGGGCGCGGAAGATCCCCTACCCGGCCAATGCGTCTCTTCGATCTGTAGCCTTTGTGATATCGTTTGTATAGTAAACCACTTACCGTTGAAACAAACGGAAACTTAAAAGAACTGTTACTTCTGTTAAATTATTAATAAAACTTCAGTATCTTAGTAATTTTATAGACCAGGTAGAGAGGACAAGCGACCTATCCGTTGAAGGGCTGGAATTTCAGACCGATGACGGCGCTTGCTTGTCATGAAGCTTAGTAATGGCAGAATCAATGTTTTATCCTGGAATGTCAGCTGCATTGTACCTCAAAACTCCTCTCCTCACAGTGGCTAAAATTTCCTAAACCTGTCCAAAAAGGGAGGGAGATTAAATCTGTTGTAAAATGATTTGCATAACAAGTATTTGTTGATTGATGGCAGACAAAAGAAAATGCCTTCCTTTATCTGAAGACTCCTAGATCTTTTTAGGTATATCTGCTAAAAGGAAGCAGAGAATTAAGAGAACAATGAAATGTTATTTAGTGACTATCAAATTAGGCAAAAACCCGTTTTTTTTCCAAAGATAATATTTGGTCTCTGGATTTGAAATGACCAGCTGTCTCTCGCTTGTTACTGGTGGATGTGGGTTGGGACAGCTTCACAGGGAAAGCTTTTTGTGTTCAGCAGGAATCTTAGAACAGCTATCCTAAGGAAACAGGATTTATGCCACAAAGGTATTCTTGGAAGCATTATTTATAAAAGTGAAATGTCTTAACAGCCCTAAATAACCACTGTTAGTAGAATAGTTGAAAAGAGTTTAGAACATCCACATATAAAATTCCATGTGGACATTGCAAATGATGTTTGTGAAGAATTTTTAATGACACGAGAAAATGCTTATGAAACATTAAGTGCAAAAGCAGGATTCAAAATTATGTGCATACAGAGTGGTATAATGGACATTGGAGACTCAAAACCGGACAGTGTGGGAGGGGGTGGGGGATAAAAAATTACCTATTGGGTGCAGTGGACACTACTCAGGTAATGTGTGCACTAAAAGCCCAGATTCTACCACTATATAATATGTACACAGAATGGAATGCAGCTTGTATCCCACAAACATATTACAATAAAAAAGAAAAGAAAACTCCAATTGTGTGTATAGTGTGATATCAGTTATGTGGAGAATATGCATTAGAAAAGATTGGGGGGGAAAAACAAAATGTTTTTAGGAATTTTCATTTTATTCTGAATTTAGCCCAGCAGAATTATATTTTATTTTTACTTTCTTTCTTCCTTGGATTTTCTGTGCTTTCTAAATTTGCTATAGTGGATATGAAACATTTTCATATTCAGAAAAAAGTCAATAAATTTTGTGACAGAAAAGGAATCAGAAGGCCTTCCTATTCATACCTTTCCTCGTCCTAAAGTATTCACTAGATGTGACGAGTTTTTCCATAATAATTTGCCTTTTTTCTCTCCTTTCAAAGAATGGTCTCCCCTTATTTTCTGGAGGGCTAATCCTATCTAAATTTTTATTCTCAACTACTCTGTGGTGTTCTTTTAACAAACAAACAAACCTTTATTGAGTGTTCATTATGTGCAGCAGACCTCATTATTATAATCCTCTTAACAACTCTACAAGGGAGGTGCCATCTCTTCTGTTCCATGGGTAAGGAAGCAAAGGTCTGGAGAGAATGAGGATGAGGAACTTGCCTGTGTCCTCACAGTGAGAATCTGCACCCAGTCTGTCTGGTTCCAAAACCCAGGCTTGCTCCACTACATCACAATGTCTTCCTTTCTCTGCCTCTGCATGCTCCCTTCTCTGAAAGATTATTTGGCATTTACTTACACACTGTTTTGAGTGGCATGTGTTGTGAGGTTATTCAACTTTTAAAGGAGTATATGTCATCCCCCTCTCACCCAAATATTCCTTAAAGGGAATACCCAGATAGCCTCTATTCAACTAGCCCACTGCTGAACAAATACTGGGCTCCCTAATCATTTACTGAACCTTTATTTAAAGAATTAATGACTTTCCTATGTGGCTCTGGCAACAGAGTTAGGCTTAGGGGGGCTGTCAAGGTTTTGGCAGTTCTCAGGTTGGCTTTAGCCCAGTGAATAACTAGCCTTGGCCATGGTTTGGAAGGGATGCTTACAAATCCAGGGACACAGTGGCAAGCATCCCGCTACCTCCTGTTGCTTGCTCTGCAGCTGGTTGCTTTGTGGGTTAGGGTGTGTGCATGTGTGTGTATCAGTGGATGTATTGGAGGAAGCTCTATTCTGTCCCACAATAGGTTCCATTTTAGTCAGGCAGAAAGCTCAGGAACAGACCTCTTCCTGGTGGTGGCTGGCAGGACCAGGGAGTGGAAGGAGGCATTAAAGGCTTTCAGAATATACTGGGTCCTCCTGCCCCTGGCCAGCCCCTCACCCAACTCTAAAAAAAAAAAATTTATATATATATATTTTTACCACTTTGTTCCTGAAAGAGGAAAGAAGTACAGACTTCCTTGATGGCAGCAGAGGATACTCAAAGAGACAGAGTTAATATTTTCCCAAGCAGTTAGGAAGAAAAAAGGAGGCTATTTCCCAAGAGGCATGTAATTCTAGCAGAGGGTTTAAAATCTCAGAGACACTGCTATCAAATGTCAGCTATTTCCAAGCTAGTGTTGGGTGTCAGAAATGGTCCCCTGCCTAACCACACCCACTGCCCTCCCACCCCCCTTCCCTAACTCCTTCTGTCTCCAACACCTGGAGAAAAACTACTTTGGAAAATAAACCTAAACCTTCCATTTTGCCATTCTATCTATACCATTACTAGTTTTCTGGGAACCATTTTTACCTTAAATTTAAGTCATATCTTGAATTTCTAAAAGGTCTGCCTTCACTAAAATGAGATTATTAGTGATTTCTCTCAAAGCATTATAGTAGTCAAGAATAGACAACAAAATTTCCTACACAAAGAGAAAAGGCTAGACTGGTAAATACACATATAGCCAATTTTTAGTCACCCTGGCAAGTCATTTTAACAAAGCAGCTGCTTCATTATCAATGCAATGATCATTACTTGACTAATTCCACTGCCAGGCGGATGAATTGTTCTCAAAGTTTGCTATGCTCATGTGGCAGGTTGTGTGTGGCTTTTTGGGTATGAAGAATAGCAACAAATAGATCTAGTGTTGTTGCCTCAAAAATTATGGTGTCAAGCTGGGAAGGAGAGCATGACTTTAGGAAATAATCGAGTGAGCAAACTCTCATTCCATGGAAAAGGCTTGTCATTGTTTTCCTTAAGCCAATAATTTATTGGTGGTGATCTAAGGCAGCTATATAACAAGAGGAAGTGCCTAGAGTCCTGTGGTGAGTCGGTTTTCTAAAGAGAACTGTGCATCCCATGGCAAAGCCTTGGTGTTCCCAGAAATGTGGTGATCTGATCACCCATACAGATGGGCTTTGAGATCTTGCTGAAATTATTCTATGGAGAGCATTACATTAGCAGAAGGACAGGGTGGGAATAGTGTGTGTGTGTGTGAATACATATAATATTTTGAACAGTTTTCTAAATCTAAAGCCAGGATTATGACCTTGGAGTCACTTACATGAGCGACAAAGTCTAAAAAACCTGCAGATATTGTAAATGAGTGAGTCCATAGGGAGCGATGCCCTAAGAGGAGCAGCCACTACCCTCCTTTGTTCTTTGTGGGAATTTGCACCACATTGTCCAATTTTTAAAGGGAAGCTGAAATAGCCACAACTGGCCTCAGAATCCTTTAGGCATCAAAAGAAGGATGGGGTTAGGCAGTTTGGACCCTTGGGAGAATGGGAAAGACATACATGGGCAACAGTAGAAACAGCCACGACTGGCCTCAGAATCCTTTTGGGATGGCCTCTTTGTCATAATTTGTCCCTCTGAGACTGAAATTAGTCACGTTAGATTTCTGAGTTTATCTTTCTCTGTGGCTCCCAAAGCCACTTGGGTTAATATTTGGGACCCTGAAGAGAATTAACAAACTCTCTTTGACTGATTTTCCTCACCCCCTCTCCCACCCTAGGCCCTCTGCCTTCTCCACTACCTTAAGGTAAAAGTGTTAGGCCTGTGTTTTCTTTCAGTTGTAGAGACAGCACCTTCAGGAAGAGGTACATTCTTCCTTCTATTTAAATAGGAGCAACAGCATAAAGGAGGATTGCAAGCCAGACAGTGTACCTCGCTGGTCCAGAGCATTGGGCTTTGGAATGGTGCTTGAGTGCTGATTCAACAAAGTTCTTCCGGTTCCAAATTCAGAGAGATCACATTGGTAGTTTAAAACCTGCCACAGTGGTAATATTTACACCACAGAATCAGTGAATGTGATTACTCAGGGCTTGCTTGCTTGTTTATTTGTTTTCTGAGAGCTGGTTTGCCAGCACATGGTTTAACAGTCTAGACCCTGGGCAAGCACACCTCTTTTTCCTTTGTTGTACTATCCAGATAATAGTAACGTTCTACTTTTTGGGTTGTTAGGAGGATTGAATATGATATGCACGTGAAGTCTTTAGTATAGTGTAGGGCACACTGTAAGAGTTTAATAAACAGGACCTGTTATTAATATAGATTTATATAGCAGCTGCTGAAATGTATTCCTTGTCAGTGGAGGGCTTTGATTAACCAGGCAAATGGCTTTCTCCACCATTACTCACAGAAGTGAGGCAAAGTGAACTGGTACCTTAAAGAAAGTGTAAAATGTTCTTCTAATCGTGGAGCAGAAGAGAGACATACGTGACAAGGGAAGGAAAGAGAAGTTGTAAAGTGTTTCTCATACGTGCCTTGAAAGCCTCTACAGTAGTTAGAAAGCTTCAGATTCTGTGTTGGAAGGGGTCTTTAATGCCATTGATCTCATCTTTCAACTGCTGGAATGAGCTCCTTTGCCATGTGGTGGTTCCGCCTCTGAACACAAACACCCCCAAGGATGGGCAGCCCCATTACTGCAAAGAGAGCCCATCGCACCCCTAAGCAAGCCTGATCCACACACAGTCACCCTTTTTCCTCAGCACCTATCTCTCCTGTTTTGGATCCATTGGGTTTAACTCAGCTAGAGCCTAACTGGATGGGACTAGATGGCCGTGAGAGGAAGCTGAGGACCATGGTGGCCACAACCATCCTGAAGCTAAAGCCAAATCTGTGCTTTCTGAGACACTTATTTCTGCAGTCACAGGGATGAGTCTAAATGAGAGGCTTCTTTGTTCCATTAGTAAGTCCAAGAGGGGAATTCATCCAGGTTAGGGGTTTTTATTCATAAAAGAAATTATCTCTAAACATGGGATATATGGGGATTAAGTGACTCAAAAGATTTAGTGCTGGACTTTTTAAGGCCTCCTGAGATTTTCAGATGTACTCCCCTTGGAGAGAAAATGTGGGAAAGCAGCAGTGTTGGCGACAAGCTAATAAAGAACGAGATTAACCCATCTCGGCTAGGTTTTATGTTCAGGCAAAACTGGGTTAAAACGCATACTTCACACATTGTCTGAGGACATATACCTAAGTGGTTTCTTTTTTAGCAAGACTGCCTGGAGAAGGCCCTGCTGCGTCCTCTGATTGCCTCCAATCAAAACCTCAGGGCATTTCCCAAAATCCCTGTAGACTGAGGATAGTGCTGTGTTGGAGCAGTTTCTTCTTAAATGAAGGACATGAAACCGTTTCCAGTGTCATTTAAAAATACCAAGGTGGTGTGTTTCAAGTTTTCTTCTGAGTGCTATCCCTGTGGTTAGCTGGTGGTGGGGTGACCCCCAGGCTGTATTTATGGGTGTGCAGTTTGCCTGGTGCTGGCCTCCGTGGCCCTGCTCGCCTGCTAGAGTCCAGGTGGGACAGCCCAACACGGGGAGAGCCCTCAAAGGTTGGTATCTGCCCTGGTTGTCTCTTCATGGCTGGGAAATCCACTCACATGTGGATAATTTATTGCTTGTTTGGGGGCAGAGGAGATAGAACGACCTCCACTGAGACTCTTTGAATAGCACTGAACAACTTGGATTAATCCTTTCCACAAACAGGTCTCCATTTGCAAGTCCTGATTGCTTAGAGTTTTATCTTTGATGATGAATGAAGGACATTCCAGCTCCACAGGCCAGTGTCTCCCCATACTGATTTAGATCAGCCTTCTTCAGACTGAGTAGGATTTTTGTTCTCTGCCAGGTAAATTTTCACTTTGGGATTAGTGTCCTGGCCATCAGTTATTCTGCAGAGGACTTTTGTTTTCTCTATTGCTTTTCACCCCATGGGATGTGTTAAGGTTTTTGTCACATTGTGGCAATTTGCCAGGCAAAAAACGTACCACCTTCCCCCCTTCAATCAAACCCCCACCCCCACACACACACATGTGTGCACACGGGAGCACACAAGAGAGAACCCATGCACATCATTGGTTATGATCTCATAACCAATCACCCCAGAAACCCCAGTTTTCTAGTGCTTCTGAATTTTGTTAAGTCTCAGCAGCTCCTATGTTCTCTCTTCACTGTCATTCGCCTGTCCCTATGACCCAGCTCAACTCTACAAAGGAGAAATCTCATGAGGCAATGCCATGGATTTCTATCTAGGTGTCTACCTCGGTTCAGGTGCTGAGGGTCACCAGACTGGCTCAGAAAGTGAGAGGAGCTCCCTGGTCTCCAGTAGGCAAAGACCTCTTGCGCCCTTAATTTATTTAATCCTGACAGTCCCAGGAGATGTCTTCAGCCTATCTCTCTCTCTCTCTCTTTTTTTTTTCCTGAGACACAGTCTCACTCTGTTGCCCAGGCTAGAGTGTGGTACCATCAGACTAGCTCACAGCAACCTCAAACTCCTGGGCTCAATGATTCCCCTGCCTCACTCTCCCAAGTAGCTGGGACTATAGGCACCTGCCAAGAAGCTTGGCTAATTTTTTCTGTTTCAGTAAACACAAGGTCTTGCTCTTGCTCAGGCTGATCTCAAACTCCTGAGCTCAAGGGATCCCTCCTGCTTCAGCCTCCCAGAATGCTAGGATTACAGGTGTGAGCCACCATGCCCCACCTTCAGCCTCTTTCTTGAAAGCAAGAACTTACGGAAGCTATTTCTTCTGTCCATTCCTCAAGAGTCTAGAGAATTTTGTTGAACTTTAGTCACTTTCTGTAACTAGTATTGTGAAAAAAAAAACAGGTTGATTTTCAAAGATAAAAATTACATCATTAGATATACTTTTTTCTAACTATAAGCTTTATTTTCTCCTTCAAAGACTCTGTTTTACCCTTACTTTGAATCAGAGAAACCTTCTCAGAAAGCTCTGATCTTCTGACCTATTGTCTGCAGTCTCTGGCTCCAAGGCCCCGTGAATGACATGTATGAATTTTGCAGAAGAAAGAGCTGAAAATGGGGGAGTGTGAAGCACTGTAAGAATCAGAAATTGGATGATTTAATATACAATGTGGACAGCTTAAATCAAACTAATTAATATAACCATCACCTCACTTACTTACAGATATGATTTAATAAAAAATTAAGTTAAAAAAAAAACAGAAATTGGCAAAAATAAGCCAATGCAGGGTCTGAGTTTCTCTCCCACCCCTCTGCTGTCCCACTTTGTTGTAAATATAAACAACTCTTCTTTTCTATTCTCTGAGCAAGGGAAGTGGGTTTCACTATGCAAGCTCTACCTTTTCTTTGTTGCTGGGGTGGGCTCTGCTGGGGTAGATGTGTAGAGGCGTGTGTGTTTTCTCACCAGCCGGATGCAGTGGCATGGGTCCCGCGGCATAGGCCCCATAGTCTCCCTGGCTCTGGGTCATCTTCTAGAATTTACACAGAAGCTGAGGCAGCCACAGTGTACCAGGCATGCCTGTCTGGTGATGGACAGCCCCAACCCCCAGAGGAGGACCCTGGAGAGTCCACTGGGTAATGCTACTCTGGTTCTCTCTCTAGAGGTGCTGGCTTCTGGGGGTGAAAATGTTGAAAGATTTGAAAAGATTTCTACCAGGGAACCATATGGGCAAAGACCTGAAAAGGTAAAGCAGCAGGCTGTGTTCTGGAAACTGGGTATATGGGTTTCCCTGAGCATGACTTGGTGTTACAGAAATGAGACAACGGTGTGAAACTCTAAAGTGTGAGGCAGCCATCTGGGGAATTCTATTAACTATTCACCTTATTGGGTAATTTATAAGGCTACTTTGTAAACTGGAGTAACATTAATTAAAAGTTAATTATTATAGAGATAAGATATTTTAATTAAATCTTAGATTAAGTGTAAGATGATGGTGGGCCTCTATCCATTATTGTTTTGTAAATCACAGGGACCCATTTTTGGCCTGAAGACTCCAGCCCTGCTGTGAAAGGTGGGAGATATAATGATTTGATTGAGTCTGCCACCAAATAAAGTCTAGGCTGGAGTGAAGTCCTCTCATGCAAGCAAACATGCGAGCATATTTATTTGGTTCTTCTCCTTGCAAACCTGCTACACACACTCTCACACTGCCCGGGATCTGTTCCATAGCCTTTCATTCTATTTTTCTCATGTATCCTCATGAGCTGCCTTCTCCTTTACTGGTTTCTCTTCCTGCTTTCTCTAGCCCCTTCTGATTCCCTTCTCCTTTATTTCTGAGGCCTTTTCATTCCCTCCCTTTCTTCCATCCCTTCCTCTATCCTGCTCTTCCTTACTTCCTTTCTTCTTTCCCTTCTTCCCACAAACCATTTTGAGTGCCCACAATGTGCAGAGCTCTGCTTGAAACTCGAAGAAATACTAGCGGAATAGCATACAGTTCTCAGCCTCAAGACACGTAAGTCCAACATGGGTGATAATACAGGAAGACAAGAAAACTGTGACATAAGCCAGAGCAGTTTGGGCAGAGTAGAGGTGGAGAACAAACAAGGTAGGGAAAGAAGAGGACTTCACCCAGGTAATGCATGTCAAAAATGGAGGCGATTTTGACCTGGAAAGAATTGGGCAGGAAGGAGGACAGTCGGACCACAGTGAGAAAACATGAACAAAAGGTTGGAGCTACGAACAGGAATCAGCCAGTTTGACTGGAATATAGGCTGGAGTTCTGTCTGGAGAGGTACACCGAGACAAGAGCATGGTGGTTTTAGAGCAAGGCTAAGAGGTCTGGACTTTATTCTATCAAGGAACAGGTAAATTGTCCAGATTTTGAGTTAGAGCATAATATGACCACAGCTCAGATTTAGAGTAATTAATTCCTATGTAGAGTGGGGAATGGATCGGAAAGAGCAAGGTTAGGTGGAGAGAGCAGACAGACATTTGTATAGCTCAGGTGGAAGGTTGTCAAGATCTGGACTAGCCAGATGGTGGTGAGAATTAAAAGAAGGCAAATGGGTAGGGGAGCTCTTGAGGAGTTGGCACCTAGTGACTCACTGCTGTGGGCAAGAGAAAGGAGGAGGAGGTAAGTGGGCCTAGAATTACAGCTAAGGTGTGATGAAGGCAGGTCAAGGGGCAAGACTACCTGGGAGGGGAGGTGATGAGATGTGGAGAAAGTCTGAGGCTTATCCTTTTATTTTTCAAAGTTTGTGTGTTGGTTTCTCAACTAACACCTGCATCTGACTTGTGGGCTTCTGTGTAGCACGAAGATATCCTGTTACTGATGTCACTGAGGTGACTTCATCTCCTTGCACATCTTAAAAGATAACCATCAGAGGTGGCAAAACTTGGCAGACAAAAAAAAAGTAGATTTCAAGATTCTTCCATTACATTTGTAAGGTCTCTACTTGGGTGAAGCTGAATCTGGAGCTGATTTTGTAGGGTAGAGCTCTACAGTAGATCAGAGCAAATCAATATGTGGTGATTCCATTTCAATTCCAGCAGGGGACTTTTCTTTTCATGGGAGAAAGGACAGAAGGAAAGAAGCAAGTGTCCTGAGGAACTCAAATAAGAGTTTAAATCAACATCTATGATGTAATAACAGTTCAAATTCAATCACATATAACTTATATGGTTAGAGATGAATTAATTATACAGAGAACAAGGAGGTGATGACATACACACCCTCAGAATGAGTGGGCTTGGGGTGCAGTAGTTCAGATGAGGAAGGAGCGATTTCAAACCCATGTGTCCAGGGAAGGCTTTACAGAAGAGATGGACTCTGAGTTGAGCTTTACATGAAGGCTACGTTGCCACATAACTCACCTCCCGATTGGGCAGGCTGTTGGAAAGTCATGCCAAGGAAGACACCTGAAGTTAAAATAATTTCAGAGCTTCTTAACTACAAATATAACTTGTAGGAGAACATTGAAAATAATTTGCTCTACACTGTGACTTTATTTGTAATTGTGCTACAATTTTAAGAAAAACAGGCACCTTTTCTTTTGCATCCAGATCTTTACTCCACTGTCTGAATTGCTTTGCTGAGTGTTCTGGTGTACTTTTGGGGGTCTGACTTGGGCTCTCAGAGTGCAATTGCAGGGCTGGACACAATTTATTTTCACATCCATTTTCTCTTTCCTTCTTGGCCTCAGATCACATTTCTGGCTCCTTGATTACTCACTGGCAGCTCATCTCAAATGCTGTTATTCCTCAGTTGGATTTTGGGGGTGATTTTTGGGGTGCAGAGGCAAGTGAGGGCAGGTGAATTGGCCATTGACCTCTGACTCTGACAGGGTGGGACAGGCTAGTTCTCAATATGTGGACCCCTGGAGGATGTTTTTGTAAAGGGTTCAAATATTCCCAAGTGCCAAATCTTACTGGAATTCTGAATAATGTGCTAAACTTTTTCAAAGGCATATGCATATTGTTGTGATTAATAAAATATTGAATTGGTTTGAAGTGTCCTGAATTCATAGTTTTGTTTGTTTTTATTTCTGTGTATATATGTTACTACCAGCATGACCAGCATAGTGGTTCATGAAACCTTGTGGGGTTTTTTCTATTCTTTTTATTTTTATTTTTTTTATTATTAAATCATAGCTGTGTACATTAATGCGATCATGGGGCACCATACACTGGTTTTATAGACCATTTGACATATTTTCATCAAACTTTGTGGTTGTTAAAAGTGATCTTCATGTTTGGCAGAGGAGAAACAGCCCTGAGGGGAGTGTAGTTTTTATCTGGTGCCCAGAGCCTAACCCTACTCTGGCTGCCAGAATGCCCCACTTGAGAGATGACCACTGTGGTACAGGATGGAAGAAGTATTTGTCTGTATGCTGATTGCTACTCAACTTGGAACATGAGGGTACCAATTAAGAACCAAGCAAACAAGAGAGGTATTATTGGGAGGGAAATTTCAGGTCCTCTAAACCTATCTCCTACCTGCACAGGAATTCTTATGGAACCTCCCAGAAGGATGAACAGTAGCTCAATCCTGGTCCCTATGCAAGAGGTATTATTGGTAAAATTCAGATTCCTGGGCTTCAAACTTGGTGTTTCTGATTTGGCAGGGCTGGGGTGGGGCCTTGAGCATTTGTATTTTTTAAAAAGGCTTAAAGTGATTCTGACATCAACCAGAGTTGTGAAAGGACAAAAATACTTCATCACAATGCTTTTTGTTTGTGAAGTGCTCACTAATGCGTGAACAGCAGCTTGGTGAGACTCCTGTGGGCTTATATTTGCAACCCTTTTCTAATTTCTCACACCCACTCTGGTAGATAGATGCCTATTTAAAAAAATGAGTGAATTAGGGCCCAGGGAAGTGAAACCTTTGTGTGGGCTGGGGAGTGACAGTTGGAACCCCAATGTACAAATGAAACCAGGGAAGGGTGGGTGTGTTGAGTTCTTGAGGAGAGACAGACAGTTATGACCTCGAACCCACAAGTGAGATTACAAACGCAAATAGGCGGGAGCTCAGGGTCAGGAAACTGATGCTACTGGAATCAGGGCAGGGGCAGTGCTGTTTAAGAGCTTCTGACCACTCAGTTCCTCTGGGCTCGCTAGCCAAGGGGCTTTGGGCAAGTTACTCGATGTTTTAGGGCCTCAGTTTCCTCATCTACAAAACGAGATCATAGTGGTGCCTACCTCCTGCCACAGTTCTAGTTATTAATATCAACACTTGGGCACACCTGCTCCGTGCCAGTTGCGGGCCAGGGAGGCTATTCTCTAGAAGCTGATAGCAACTTGTGTTCAGTATATGGAGGGAGGAGGAGGATAAGGGCAACAGAAGCTCATCTCATTCTTTATGAGAGGGGGCAGAGGACCTGGGTGGCCAGATACGTGATGCTGTGTCCTGTACCCCACCTCCCTCCTGGGGTGCCCCACCTCTCCTCACCTTTCCCTATAACAGTAGTTCTCAACTTTCCTAAGGCTGTGACCCTTTAATACAGTTCTTCATGTTGTGGTGACCCCCAACCATAAAATTATTTTCGTTGCTACTTCATAATTGTAATTTTGCTACTGTTATGAATGGTAATGTAAATATCTGATATGCAGGATGGTCTTAGGTGACCCCTGTGAAAGGATCGTTCGACCCCCAAAAGGGATGACCCACAGGTTGAGAGCTGCTGCCCTATAGGCTGATGGTGAGCAGGGAAAGGGCAGCCATTCCCTCATTTCTTATGGCTGCTCCAGTGGGGGTGTGAAAAAGGGCTGCTTACAAGGTGCCCACATGCAGCCCAGCCCCCATGTCTCCTGCCTGGTCCCTGAGGATGCACAATTGATTAAGAGAGATTCTTCGTTTGGGTACATGGATCACTGGGACTTGGGCTGTTTGACATGCCACTTAGAAGTTTATATACACATCCAGATGTGTTCTGAAACAGGGATAGCTCCGAAGAGAAGAATGGCTTCTACAGTGAGGCCAACCATGCAGTGTGTTCTTATCTAAGAGGGGCTGTGGTGCCCTGCACCGTGGCATTTTGGCCATAGGCTAGCCTGGTAAAGTCTGTAAGCCTTTAACTACCAGGTGACCTTCTCTGGGGAGCCTGTGCAGGGATCTTGTTTAGAAACCCAGTTTTCAATAGATTGAAGTAGAATGTACCACCAATAGTCTAAGACTTCCTGGCAGCTAGCTTTCCATAAGAATATGCCTCCTCTCTCTTCTAGCATCTA
Source organism: Nycticebus coucang (assembly GCF_027406575.1). Lineage (NCBI taxonomy): Eukaryota > Metazoa > Chordata > Mammalia > Primates > Lorisidae > Nycticebus > Nycticebus coucang. Next base: position 28,545,493 of record NC_069786.1, read on the forward strand.
ATTTTCCTGGAATTTCCTCTAAATTAGTATCTTGCTGGAATGGTTTGAGTGGACATTAAATGTCTACTGTGTTTTACGAAGCATGTGGCTGCCTACAAGGTGGCACTTTCTACCTTGGGTATGGGGAATGGGCCATACTTTATATCCTAAATCCCATTGTTCTTTATGACTCTTTGTTCCTCTTTCCCCCTTCCCAGACGACTCATTTTGCTTCTCAATGATGGTAAACTCACAAGTGAATCATCAGTGAGCAAAAACTGGGTTCTCTCTGCTGTTGATAATTATAGTTCTTCTCAGAACTCCTTTCTTTTTGTAAATGCCTACCAGGTGCCCTCCAGTGAAAGATGATACTCCTTGTTTAGTAGAGGCACCCAGTAGGAGTCAGAATGAATAGCTCCTCAAAGAGAAGTGGTTTCCTCGGTCACCAACTCACCACATTAAACGTTCACCCTGGCTTACAGGCTGAAATGAGTCAGTGGTCCTTTCAAAATTCCCTTTACAACAAGTGTTTCAAAGAAATCTGTGCTGAGGTTGCAAATCATTTTTTCTTCATTGCAGCTGACTAGTTTGCATTTTCCCAAGGCGAAACTCAAGCCTTTTCAGGTGTTGAGAAAAAGAGTCAACATTTCAAAGCTGGGAGGGGGAAAATAACCCAGCTACACTGAGACCTTTCAAGGGTAGGAAAAAGATTCCCAAAATCAGATTTGCTGTGTGCAGCTTTCTAGAGGCGTGGATTTTCTCTCTTAATTCTTTTCTTTTTAAACCATCTCCCTAGTAGTTGCTGTCATCCTCTGAGCATTCCTGACCTCCAGGGATCTTCCCCTCATTTCTGAACTACCCTTCCATCTTAGACCCATCTCCTACCCTACATCCTGGCTAAAAGCTTCCTGCTGGGTGGATATTCAACTCCTTCCCCTACCTGTTCAGTGAGCACCTACTGTTCCAGGCACAAGACTTGGGGATGGGGCCAGTGCACAAGAAAGACTGGGGACCTGTTCTCATGGAGCTCCCAGAGACCTGAACATGGGCACAGTTACTCAGTCTGACCTAGACCAAACCCGAAAGGCTTTCTGAAAGAACTGAACTTAAAACTAAGAGAAAGGGAGTAAATGGGAATTAACGAGGAGAAGAGAGTAAAGACAGAGCATTTTGCTGTTCATCACATTCATGACATTCAGGGTTTTCTTGCATCCTGCTTTGCATCAGCTTGTGTTGTTTCCCTGCCTAACTTGTACAAGCTGTTTGTTACCTTTAAGATACTGTAACTCCTTGAGGGCATGAGTCACTTGCCTTTGAGGGCAAAGTGGTACTTTTCCACTCTCCTTCTGGGGTTTATTCAGCATGGTGCTGTGTACATTGCAAGGAAGGAAAGTAGCATTTTTGGAAGGGCTTGTTCTGTGTCTATCCCTTTATGTGCAAGAGGTCATTTAAGTTACTGTGTTACTGAAAGGAGGGAAAGGTAATGTGGCTGGGGAAATTTCTGCAGTCTGGAAATCAGGATGGTGGTTATATTTTTGTCTGTGCTTCTGATTAGTTGGGTGATTTGGGGTGAATCTCTAAACTTCCTCTGGGCCTTGATTTCCTCATCTGTGGAATGAAGGGATTCCACTCCATCTCTGGGATCTGTGTTTTCCTGAAGCACTGCAGGGCCATCTGGTTGTCATTGAACTGGTAGAAAGACAACTGCAGAAGGTGGGTCAGGGGTTAAATCAGGAAACCCTACGTGGAAATGAAACCACAGCCCCAAATGCTTATGTGCTGGGGTAGTTGGAGACCAAAGAATGTCCCTGAGAAATGACCCCTGTTGGCTCCAGTGCTTCAGTGCCCAGTAGCAGGCACACTCAGTGCAAGGGGCCAACAAGGGGGGAGCAATGTTGCTTGGGCTTTGCTCTGAGGGACAGCAGAGCTTCCACCCCACAGCACGACACCTGTGGTCTTGTAAGTTAGGCTACAGAAATAGCAAGTGGGTGCAAATGGGTGCGCAGAGGGCAAGTCGATGAGCTAGACGGGGCTGGGTACAGCCACTCACAGCTGAACTTTGGTGCTAAAAACACCTAGTTCAGGACACCGTGTACTAATTCAAAGGTGGCCCCCCTTTCCTCTCTCAAACTTTTTCAAAACAGGAAGAAAGTTTCCTTCGACTACAGGCACCAATAATCTACGTCCTTCTACAGAGATCATTTTAAAAGCCATCCAAGAAAACTACCTTCACTAAGGGGATGCTAATCACTTTGTTTTCCCTCTTTCCCCTGTGCCCCCCCTTTTTTGGTAACTCTGGGCTTCTGGTAGCAGTTTGGAAGGTTGGCACAAGGCCCGCTGAAACCACAGTAGGGTGTTAGGTAATCTGTTCTCATTAAAATGCTGTTCTGTGGTTTAATTTTCAACGGTTTCTTTGCAGCTTGGAAACACACTATATTTTTTGAGGCAAAGAGGGATGACTGTTATACAGGCAAAAAGGTGCGAAGATGAGCTGCCCATAAGATACTTCCTCACATTTCCAGAAGAGAAGCATCTGCTTTCACTCTAGAGAAGGCAAACCAAGTATACTGGCAGCACCCATGGGGCTTCCTGAAAATTGAGGATATTAAATTGATTCTGGGCCAAATATTTCAAACACATCTGAAGACCCTCCAGATTGAAAGTATTAAACGGCATGACTGTACTTCTACTTAATCACTGAATTGAGTACTTTTATTGCTTGTCTACCAGGGCCAAGCACTGGGCTAGACCCGAGTCCTGAGAGATTAGACTAGGAAATCATCACCCACTAGGAAATCATCACCAGGTGGCAGGTGAATAAATGGGCAGTGCAGTGCAGTGTGGTGAGTCAGCCACCTGTTTCTTCTCATCCTTGCCTTCATGGAACTCACACTTAGGACCTATTGAATTTTATTAGTGAAGACAGAAAACCAAGCCCAGGGTTATGGTTTTCTGTTTTAAAGAAAAGATGTCAAATGTTCCCATTGCCACAAAAGAGTGGGCTGTTGAGGCCTTACGGTTGCTTTTTGAGTTCAGGGCTTGGGTTGGTTGTATTCTGTCATTAGCATAACCTCTGTATGAGGAAAATGTGTGATACTTTTTCCTCACCCACCATAAAGATCATAGCCAACACTGCTACAACAAACAACAGGTTCACAACAGAAAAGTGTACCAAATTTATTTAATTAGAGGGTTTTTTTTTTTTTTGAGACAGTTTCACTTGATCACTGTCGATAGAGTAATATGGTGTCACAGCTCACAGCAACCTCAAATTTTGGGGCACAGGTGATCCTCTTGCCTCAGCCTTCTGAATAGCTGGGACTGTAGGCGCCCGCCACAACACCTGGCTATTTTTAGAGACGGGGTCTTGCTCTTGCTCTGGGTGATCTCAAACTCCTGAGCTCAAGGAATCCCCCCACCTCAGCCTCTCAGAGTGCTGGAGTTACAGGCCCGAGCCACCGCACTCGGCCTAATCAAAGTTTCCTGTGCAGCATTCCCTCTTCTCAGTAGTGGGCAGGACCCTTTGGAATGACGGTCTTTGAGGCAGAAGGGAGAAAGGAATGAGTGACCTTTCTAGGTTTTATGGATTACTTTGGGGGAGAGGGGTTCTAGTTTTTATGACGTGTCTTGAGGAAGAGGGATTCTGGTTTCTGTGACTTGTTTTGGGAAGTTGAGAGACAGGAGGGCAGAAGAAGGTCAGAGGGAGACTTTGCTACTGAGCCTTTCCAATCTCATTTAGAAACTACTCAGCATGCCAAAGCACCACAGTTTGGGGTGTTGTGTTCTGAGCCCCAACAACACTCCCCAGCATGACTGGAGTGCCTCATCCGGCTTATGACAGTGGTAGTTCAGACAGTCTTCTAGGAACTTCCTCCTCTTCCCCCTCCCAGTCTCCCTGCTAACCTGTTCCCCCTTTTATACCCCAAGTCTTCCTGCCAACTTGTTCCCATCTGACCCAGCTCTGGCTCTGAGACTGTGACCTTGATTCTTGACTCGGCTGCTCCTACTCTGCTGTTTGTACATTCCCAGCATCTTGGCTTTCTTCCAAGTTCTCCTCTCTGGCTCTCAGTAACCCTGAAGCTCACAGAACCCTGCCAACCCTTGTCCTATTCCCAGAGGGTGACAGACAGAAACCACCAGAAGGATGCTGGTCAGGTGTGATGAGGATGGCCCCAAATAAGTGCGGCTAACCAAATTCAGCCCCAGGTAAACCAGACAGATCAATTTAGCCCCAGGTCTGATTTCAACATCTCAAATCAGATGAGCATTTCAAATCACATATATTTCAGTAGAGGTGAAGATGCTACTCGTTCCAGCAATGAATAAAAAAGAAATCCACTTTTGGATCTTTTTTTCTCTCCAGCATTCTTCCCTCTTCCCCTCTATCCTAGTACTCTGGGCCGTTTCTCTTTGGTTGACAGTGTTCTTGTATGCATATTACTGGAGAAATCTGCCTAGTTACTTTAGGCCTCTGTGTGGAGGAACTCAGAGCATTCCCATTTTCAGAAAGCACCTACAATGTTTAACACTTAGAAGTGCTTTGTTTTTCTTCTTTCAACCATTAAATATATGACTGAATTGAGATATTTAGTCAGAATTCTTTAAAAACATTTTTTAGATCAACATGGAGGCTTTTGATTATATTTGAAATCTTTCATTGGTGAACATTTTTGAGATATTTCAAATTTGCTGACATGTTAGTGGGGGTGTTTTATATACAGATGCTCCTCAATTTAGAATGGGGGTATGTCTTAACAATCCCATAACAGTTTGAACATATGGGAAGTTGAAAATGGATTTAAAGGATAAAATGATTGAAGTTGTAGATTGAAAAATTCTGACTCACCAGAGATGGCCATTATTGGCTTGCCATTTTCATGCTCGGCAATTATCTTAAGTTTCACTTCAAACAGGAGACACAGGTGGGGATTTTGTAGACATGGTGGGATGTGAAGACACAAAACATAACTTTTGAGAAACACGGGCAAATGCTGTACACTGTAGAGTATGGATTGGTTACCTTGCAGTCGTGCGGCTGACTAGGAGCTGTGGCTCACTGCTGCTCGACTTGGCATCACTAGGCCAGGAAAGGATCAAAATTCAAAATCTGGGGTATGGTTTCTATCGAATACGTATTGCTTTCATACCAGTGTGAAGTTATAGGTCAAACATCATAAGCTGGGGACAGTCTACCCCAGAAAGTGAGTATGGAGTGAACTGGTCTGATTTATTGTCAGTTTGTCAAAATATTGACATTAAAGCAGGTAAAAATCAGTGTGGTTTTTCTTCATGAAGGGTTTCACTTTGACTTTCAACATCGAATTTGAGGGTTTGTTGAACCCAGAAATGCAAAGTGAAACTTGGGAGTATGAGCGCGTATCAAGCCAAACAGACTTCTATGAATGGAAGCCGAGTTCCAGTTGTGCTTCTTATCAGCACAAGCCATTTGTTAGATGTCACCCTCTTCTCTGCATAAAAAATATTGTCTCTTGCCTTTAAGGAATTTGTATTTTAAAATAAGATATATTGTCAACCACCAAATAGCATGGCAGTTTCTAACTTTTTCTTCAAGTTTCCATGCTCATCTAGTTACTTTATTTAAACCAAAGGTGCCATCTTCCCACCCCTCCCTGTGGCTTTTTTTGAGGTTCTATCTTTTGAGAGTGGGTTGCAAGACTTTCCTGCCCCCTCACCCCTCAACCCTTACTCCCCCAGTCTTCTGGAAGGTTGGAGGAGGATGGGGACTGAAAGGCAAGGCTGGCAGGATACTTTCTTTTAACATCTCTTGTCTGGGTGAGGGCACAGGGAAGGGTGCTCCCTACCACCTCCCTTGGCTGTGGCAGCTCTGGAAAGCAATGTAAAGGTTGGAGAGTATTAAGGAAGGGACACCCTGGGGCACCAAAACTGCTTTCTTCTATCTTGACACTTTTGATATGCTGGCTTCAAGGAAATCAATAAAACAGCATAATGGAAATTCACCAGGTGTACTGCTCCTGAGTGCACATTCAACATATTGAGTGCTTCATTCACCCAGGCTCCTGAAAATTTTGCATAAAAGTGGAAAATGCACAGAAGAACCCTTTGTTTTCCTAATATTTTAAATAGGTTTCGTGTTCAAGGTGAAATTCTGGATGTTTTCCTGTGCAAAGAAAGTAACCTTTAGGTTCTTAAAGACCTTAAGTCTGGGTACCTATATCTGAAAGGGATTCTTTCAACACCACCTCCCACCCAATCCTAACTGCTTTGTTTATAATTGTTAAAGTTTAGCCAAGGATGGATGAAAGTCAGTGATGGAAGGGCAAGGTGGTATTGTCCTGGCTCCATGGGAGAGTTTACACATGCTCAGAGTATTAGACATGATTGACAGAGGGGTGTGTGTGTGTGTGAATCAAACCCCTTGTTCTGTTTTCCAGTCACAAAGAACTCTTTCCCTTTGAAATTCAAGAGAGTCTCCTTTCTGTAGGCTTATGGAGGGAATTGCACAGCAACTAACCATAAACATTTTTAAAAACTTGGTTAAAATTTTAATTGATGTAGAGTTTATGAAGTATTTAGGAATTTCAGAATGGCTTTCTGGTTGACCTTCCAAATGCAGCCAGCCGGAGAGTGGCATTAATCCTAATGGGTGTATGGTCTTCTCCAAATCCTTGAATATGATCTTAGTTATTGTTTAGACTTTAGATGTAAATAAAACTATAAATTTGTTTTGTATAATTAGATGATATTAGGAGAAAAGTGACCAATTGATCAAAGGTGCTCTTTCTCCCTCTTCTTGAGGATTCAGAACAGAATCTTGCATACAACTTAGTGATTCTATAGAATAAAGACATTATATTTCACTTGCAGAAATGGTTGTGCAAATATTCAGTCTGAAAGCCCTTTTCATGGCCTAGAATGGAGGAGTCTACAATCAGGAAGGGCCAGGTGGACCTGAGCTGGGATGAATGCTTTCTTGGCAGGGAACCCATTCTCATGAAAGTTGGGAAAATTTGCTTGAGGAGAGTAATCCAATGATACGAAAGGATTAAGCAGGCTTATATTTAGCAAACTATAAACCATGAATGTAAATGGTGCACCTCTTCACTCAAGCAGCTGTTTTGCTTATATAATACAGCAACCAAAATTAAATAAGAGGAGAAACTAAAGAGAGAGGGTGGGAGGAAGGAAGCACCGGGTGTTTCAAAATGATATTGCGTGCCTACAAACCAAGTTTGACAGCGGCAAGTAATGCCTGGTCGGTGCTAACGGAAGACCCTCCAACATCACCCCAAAGACAGGTGGAAATGTCTTTGAACCTCCCCAAACTCCAAGTTCACCTTCCACCCTTTGCTCTTACTAGGCTAGCTACTTAATTATTTCACTTCTGATTACTTAGCTATTAGTGACACTAATTAAAACCCACATTGCCCTCAAATGTATTATGAAGCTGTTTGTAAAATGCTGTGAAGGCAAATTGTTACAAGAGCTATTAATTCTAGCAAGAGCCATGTCAGCTTCAGTTATGTGCTCATAAATGCAAACCCAATCTGGTCAATGATCTCCAGGGAGATATAAATTGCATAGTTGGCTTTTTAAAGAATGTGTGTGGAGAAACATGAAAAGATTGTTGGACATGCCTAAATAAGGTTAGAGAATAAATAGAACTATACTGGGCTGGGGGAAGGTAGAACAAAGAAGTTATTATTGAGCAACAGGTATGCACTGCACTGTACACAGGGGCAACTTAGGCTGGGTTAGCAAGATATACAGATGGAAGTTGTTGAACTATAAAGACAGTGAAAAGCATAATAGGGTTGGCCAGACAAGACCCCAGTAGTGCCTGCTCCCAGTCCTCTTTCTTTCTTTTGCTGGGTGTCTTCCTGTCATCACCACCTGGGAGGATTGGGGAAATGAAGACAGAAGATGATTCCTCTAGCTACCAGTTTGTGGAGTCCATGGACTTTCACCTGGGACTTCTTATCTGGAATATAATTTCACATAACATATTGATTTAATCTGTAAACCATATTAAATCTGCCTAGTAGATAATACAACTAATTTGCTAGTATGCATGGATTTCTCATGTGATGGATGCACAGGTACATGATGGAGAAACAAATGGATAGATGGATGGATTAGTAGAGGTTTCAAGCACTCATTTATTCAACAAATATTTAGTAAGTATCATGTGTCTGGCATTGTTCTTGGTGATGGGGTTACAGATGTAAAGAGACAAGGTCCTTGTGCCTGGAGAGCTTATAATTAGTGGGGGAAGCATGCAAAAAACAAGGAAATACATGTACATTATAGTGACAATGAAGAACTATGGAGGCAATAAAAAAGGGTGATGTGATAGAAATGGACAGAATAATTAGACAAATTTATAGCCCAACGATAAGGCTCCAGGTAATTTAGTGTTGAGGTCTTTAAATTTGACTTTAACAATAGGACCTACCTCTTTTTCAATTGAAGATGCATATCCCATGGGGAAACCTCAATAAATAATAGAAGTAGAAGCATATCTGCTTGAGTTAATGTGGTGTGTGTGTGTGTAAGCTGGTGTCAGAGCCATCACCAAGTTAGGTAATGTATACAAAATTGATTATGAAATTATATTTGTCACAAGATAAAAATAAAAAATTAAGAGATAATTGTCCCACTGCAATGGGATGGATGATGTTGCTAGCAGTCTCTCAATAAGACATCCATAATATGTTTGTGTTATTCACTTCACTCATTGATCACGGTCTGCCCTAGATCAATTTCTATACTTGTTTTTTTGTTTCATTTCATTTTTTCTTATATTCTAATTTCTTTTCTAATTTTTATAAGATTAGAAAACCATATCTTACCATGACGAAGGTTTGGGAAAAGGTGCATGTATTTGGCTCTGGGTAGTTCAGTCACGCACAGACCTAGAAATGCTGGTGAGGGCTGTCTCTGAGAACTGTGTTTGCTGCTCTGCCAGAGGCTCAGTGGATGGCCTTATCACACAAACATGGGATGGTTGGATGCTGCACAGCAGGAGATAAGAGCAAACAGATTCCCCTTTATTCTTGAGTTCCATTTGGCTCTGAAAGTACTTATTTATGTTTAATCACCACATTTTTTGGGAGGAGGTATTTTTGAGCTGTTTACATTATGACTCAGTCTTTTTTTTAAAAAAAAAAATCCCTTTATCTGTTTCTTCAGGTGGCCATGTAGGTAGGTTCAGGGTGTTCAAGATACTGACTATATCAATGAGACATGCCCTTATCATAAGTCATAGAAACAGTCATGAAGAAATTACTTTTTATCTTATCTCTCATTTCAAAATCTTCTTCCTTGCAAATAGCCAAAATATGTCACTCTCTATCAGTGACTGCAATTTCTTCATGTTCCCAATTGTCACCACTTCCTTTGTGGTGGTGGGTGCTGTGATGTCCACTGCCCAGACCCCCCATCTCTATCCCCCAGGAATGAAAGGCTAATTCTCTCCCACCCTGAATTGCTGAAGTGTTAATAGAAGACAGTGCTCAGCTGTCACTCTCTTTGGGTTGACTCAGCTGCGGGAAAGTGCCTCACCCCAGGTCATACCTCCTTCCAGTGGCTGACTGATCAGCATGGGTAGAGGCCAAGCCCCCTCACTCCAACTTGGGGTGACTCTGAGGGTCATACCAGCTCAAGAACTCCCCATGGAATTGGCTTAGGAGTTGATCATGGCTCAAATTCTCCTTCTGATCAATCCTGCTTTGTTTCTCTTCTTATCTTAGGCATTAATTCAACAGGAAGTCCTAAAAAACATCTTCCATGTTAATATTTGTTTCAAGACTGTTTCTTGGGAAATCCAACTTGTGATAGCTAGTACCAGAAAAGAAAGAAGAAAAAGGTCCCTGGAATGGGATTTTGGGTCTAGTTTATGAGCTGTCTGGTAGTAATGAGGATCCCTTCCCTGGTGGCAGATGAAGGACAGAAAGCTCCTGGTTCAATGTGGCAGTACAGTTAAAATTTTACCAGTGGCAAACTGGGATGGCACACATGTGGAAGAGAATGCGATTTCTCAGGCTTTTGAGAATTATGGGGAAAACAATAACTTTAAGGACAGTGGAATTTGGTAGCTATAACTAAACTCTGCTCTAGAAAAAGATAATGAAAAGCTGATTGTTATAAACTTGCAAGTAAAATCTGTATATAAAATCCAAGTGTAAAATCCAGAGGGTTTCCTTGGAGCACATGAACAGGCTTTGGTCTCCTTCAGCAGAAGAAAAAGCCAAGGGTCAGGCTTAGGATTTAAATAGAAGAATAGCTGAATTCCAAAACAAGGCTAAACTCCCAACAAAAGCTGGTCTGCTATTGCAAAGTTAAGGCCTTGGCTGGGAAAGAATGGGAACCTGAGATACAGAACAGGAACATCTGGGTTTATTCTTTTAAAATTTTTCAGTGGTAAAATTCACTTGGGACTTTTGAACCCAAAGAAATGGTCCACTTTTCCCTACTAAGGACTAGAGTCCCTTCTCGCTTGAAGATAGTGTAGAGTCCTCTCCCTATAAGAGAACATGTGCTCCTTCCTTGTCGTATCTACTCTTCCCTCTTATCTGTCCACTAGTTCAAGGACTAGGGCTAAATCACAACACAAAGTGAGGACATGCTGGGCCTGCCCAGGAAGGGAAGGGGCTGTGCCCCAAAGCGACTTCATGACCTGGACAACTTGTACCCAGAAGAGGACTGGATTCTGAGGATACGGGACTAAGGAAGGCAGATCACACTTTTGATAAAAGAGGGTTTACTAAGATCTCTCCCAGGATATAGGATTTAACACCAGGCAAAGGACTCCCAGGAAATGGCACAAACATGTTGCCAGCATGGCTCCTAAAAGCATGAAAAAGTAGTGGTCCAAACTAATTGAAGCAGAAATGCCAGATGGTGGAAAAATGAATTAAAAGGCTCAGCAAAGTGGGCATATGAGAGTGATGTACTACGCAAATACCCACAAGATGACTGTCTTCTACAGAAGGCTCACGAGGACACATCATGGACCACATCAGTAAGGAATGCGGAGAGAGACACCACATCACTAGAAACTCACTGGTGCCTTTCTTCTGTGTGCTCGGCCAGACAATAGGAGATACCATTACAAAACTAGGTTCACAGATAACAATAGAGATCACAGGAACCCAAAATATCAGAGACCAGGTGGCAGCATTTACCTGTCAGAAGCCAGGTAGGGGCAATTAGTGTAATGAGCAACAAGGTCAAATGGCATCCAGGAGAGCCTGATCATACAGAGATGGTTGTGGAGATAGGTAATGGGGGCAAGATAGGTGGACAACCCACAAGGATACTGTTCAAGTAAATCATAGGTGGAAAATAAGGAGACTAAGAGATGTTACCCCAACAAAATTCATGATCGCTTGCCTGATTTCTGGACCTTGAGTTAGTTTTTGGATTAGAAACCCATTGACTGAAGGAGAGTTCAGGTCCCCAGGAGGAAGTATCCTGAAATACTATGATAAACATATTTATAAATGAATCTCTCACCCTCCTTCAAAGGGACATGTGGCCATTTATTCTGATAACTTTACACTGGGGAAAGGGGAAGACTCAAATATTTCTGAGGACTGTTGGACACAGGATAAGGGTTGACATGGACACTTGGAGACCTAAAGCATCATTATGGGCCCCTCTTAGAGGTGGGGTATCTAGGGGGGAGCCCAGGATCTGTGGACCCACTTGGTGATCATTTCCCTAGTCCCTGGAAGTATAATTAGAATAAATATATAGTAGAACCTCCATACTTGACCATCTCCCCACATTGACATAATTTTCATAGATTGGACTGTACATATCAGTACAGTAGGCCTAGTTCCTTATGTTGACAACGTCCTTATGTTTACCAGTTTGTTACATTGCCTTGGGTGATCAACTTACTGATGTGGGGAAATTGACCCATGGGGGTACGAGGTCAAGTGGAAGTAGTAGGGAGGTTCTAGTGGAAGCCACTGAGGCCTCTTTCTATTCCACCCACTGGCAAGATAGCAAATTAAAAATAATAGACTGGGACCAGTGGCTCATGCATATAATCCTAGCACTCCAATCATATCTACATTTAATAAACCAATCTGACACCGGGAAACAACAGATGGATCCTGAAAGGCGATACTGGACCATTGCAAACTTTACCAAACTTAAGCCCCACTTACAACTTCTTTTCCAACAGAATAGTGTAGTCTCAGGTGTATGATCTGGCTAAAGCTTTCCTCTTTCTGTTGGAAAAGAGGACAAAACAAACCTGCACTGACTAGGAATGGATGAGAGGCTCCAGTATCCATTTACAGTTTTGTCCCAGGGCTATGTTAATTCTCTTGCTCTTTGTTTTAAGATAGTCTGAGGGGACCAGCAGGGTAGGCTCATGCCTGTAATTCTAGTACTCTGGGAAGCCAAGGCTGAGACCATTGCTTGAGCTCAGGAATTGAGCTTTGAGTAAGCATAAGACATCTCTACCAAAAATAGAAAAATTAGCCTAGCACTGTGGCAGGCGCATGTAGTCCCAGCTATTCTAGAGGCTAAGGCAGGACCATTGCTTGAACTCAGGACATTGAGGTTGCTGTGGGCAAGGCTGATGCCATGGCACTCTAGTCTGGGCAGCAGAGTGACAGTCAGTCTAGGAGGTAGGGAGAGATAATTTCATCTGAAGGGATGGGGAACCTATAGCCTTAGGGAAACTTGTGACTTTCCTGGTCCTTAAGTGAGGACTTTTGACTGAATCCAAAATTTAAATTTTACATAATAAATCCCTTTATTTTTATTTATTTATTCTGAGACAGAATCTCACTCTGTCTCTGTGGGGTTGAGTGCCATGGTGTCACAGCTCATAGCAATGTCTAACTCTTGGGCTCAAGTGATCCTCTTGTCTCAGCCTCCTGAGTAGCTGGGACTACAGGTGCCTGCCACAATGCCTGGCTAGTTTTTCTATTTTTAGTAGAGACAGGGTCTTGCTTTGCTCAGGCTTGTCTCAAACTCCTGAGCTCAGGTGATCCACCTGCCTCAGCCTCCCAGAGTGCTAGGATTACAGACGTGAGCCGCTGTGCTTAGTCAACAAATCCTTCTATTAAAAAGGGTGCCACAGAGGAAGATGAATGAGTAGACACTGTGGATATCTTGGTAAGACACATATACTCCAGAAGATGTGAGGTAAACCCTACAAATATTCAGGGACCTACCACATCAGTAACATATTTAGGGGCCTCTGCTCTGGGGCCTGCCAGGACATTCCCTCAAAAGTAAAGGACATATTATTGTTTCATGCACTTTGATCAGAATGAAGCACAATGTATCCCTTGTGCTACTTCTGGTTCTGGAAGCAGCATCTTCCATACCTGGGGATCATAATCTAGTCTATGTCATGGGTAACATGGAAGGATGCTAGTTTTGACTGTGATCAGAGCAAGAAAGGGCTGTGCAGGAGATACAGGCTTGGTTTATACCATACAACCAGGTATGTATGACATGGTACCAGAGGTGAGGGAAAAAGATCCCTTGTGGAATTTATGGTAGACCCTCTAGGAGAATTACATATAGACTCTCAGGTTTCTGGAGGAAATGCCAACTGCTTTGAGAACTGCATACCTTTGGAAAAATAGCTTATGGGCTCTAGAAGAGACTTAGTGCTTAACACATGGCACAGCATGTGTCCAGAATGGCCCTAATAGGCTGAATTCTGCCCCACTCATATGGTTGGGAAGGCCATGTTCTTACTTCTCCCAGCAAATTCTACCTTACCTCCCTTCATTTGCTCTTGAATTGATTCCCTCTTTACAGTTTAAATGTTATCCTGAGTTATAGTATTTGCATCATTCTTTTCATCATCAACTTTTGAGCCATTGATATATCTGCAAATTAAGGATTATCATAATATTAACAACTAAAGATACAAATCCACAAGTGAAAATGATGACATAAGTTAGATGAGACAAAATTAACACCATGTAACTGAATGTTGGCCTAGACGAACTGATGGGTTCCTGGTAACCCAGAGTCTAGGGAGATCATTTTGAGCAATCTCAGCTTGGTCTTTTCTGCTACCTTCTTCCTTTCTTTCTCTGGCTGGTCCCAGCTGGACTCCTCACCCACTTTCTTCTCTTTCTTTCCCTTTCTTGTTTCTGTTTCCTTTTTTAAATTTACAGAATATTAAAATAGAAAAAGACTTGGAGATCTTAAAGGATAATGATCTCATTTTACAGATGAGGAAAGTGAAGTCCAGAGAGGCACGTTAACTTCTCTAAGACTGAGGGACCAGATCTGGTCTCTGGGCTCCTCTGACTCATAGGTAAATGTTTTTCAGTTTTGCCATAAAGTCACTAAGCCTTCTCCTTTAGTTTTGCTTTCTGATCCTCTTGACACTGACAGTGGTTAGACCTACTTGACTAAAGTTTTTATTTATTTATTTATTTTATCAGTACTATGGAAGTAGGAGGTTAAGGAAGTCAAAATTTCCCTCCTATCCATCCAACCTTCCATCCATCCATCCATTCATTCCATTACACCAGCACAATCCAATAATGTCACACTCTACTCTTTGGTGAGTCTTAAATCCCTATGGATTAAGTTCAGTCTTCTACCTGGATATGTGACAGTCAAGTCTGTTCTTGCCTTTGACTTTCTGCCTAGTCTTATCCTTATCACTCTGTTTATAGTGATAAGAATAAAAGACTAGGCAGGATAAGTTATGACATATGAACAAACAACTTCAAAATCTCAGTGGTCTAACACACAAAAAAGATTTCTTTCTTTCTTTTTTTTTTTTTTTTTGTAGAGACAGAGTCTCACTTTATGGCCCTTGGTAGAGTGCCGTGGCATCACACAGCTCACAGCAACCTCCAGCTCCTGGGCTTAAGCAATTCTCTTGCCTCAGCCTCCTGAGTAGCTGGGACTACAGGTGCCCGCCACAGCACCCGGCTATTTTTTTGTTGCAGTTTGGCCGGGGCTGGGTTTGAACCTGCCACCCTCGGCATATGGGGCCGGCGCCCTACTCACTGAGCCACAGGCACCACCCAAAGATTTATTTCTTATTCATGAAAAGTGCACCGCAAGTCTAGATGACTCTGAACAGGAACTGTTTTTACAAGGTGACTTAGAGACCCAGGCTGCTTCAACCTTATGATTTTTCCTTTTTACCAGGTTACCTTCTTGGTGTGGAGGAAGACAAGAGAAGAGAGAGTTAATGTAGGGAATTAATTCTTCTGTGCTTTATCCTGAACATGGTACCCACTTTCATTGGCCAGAGTTTATCATCTAAGTGCAAGAGGGCTGGGAAATACAGGGAAATACAGGGTGACACTACTGTTTCTGCCATGGTCCTTCCTTGCAACTGGAGCTCTGGAAATATCTGACTACTTATTCCTTGGGTACAAACTCTTTTAAGCTTTCAGGTCTTTCCATTGAGTCATCCCATTCTACCTAACACACCTTTCTTACTGACCTGACAAACTCTCTACGTTTTTTTTTTTTTTTTTTTTAAAGACAGGATCACATTCTGTAGCTCAGGCTAGAATGGCCTCAAACTCTTGGGCTCTAGCAATCTTCCTGGCTCTGTCTCCCAAGTAGCTGGGACTAAAAGCATGAGCTACCACATCCAGCTAATTTTGAAATTTTTGGTAGAGATGAGGTCTTGCCGTGTTGCCCAGGCTGGTCTCAAACTTCTGGCCTCAAGTAATCCTCCTGTCTTGGCCTCCTGGAGTGCTGGAATTACAGACATGAACCACCATGCCGAACACCCAAGTCTCTACTTCTAAGAAGTCATTTTGGACTTTTTCAGGACAATTTAGTGGTTCATTCTCCATGTTCCCACTGCATCTCGTAGTGATCTTCGTCACAGCCCTTATATTTTGTCATAATTGTTTGCCTGTCTGTTTTCCTCTAAACTGAACTCTCCTTGTGGATGGGGAAACTGTTCTTTCATTTTTAGGTCCTCAGTTTTAATACAGTGATACATAGAGACTCTTCCTACCTGTGGTTGAATGAATGAATGAACAAATAAATGAAAGGGCTACAAAACTATCCAGCTTCTTGTTATGTTCTATCCCAATTATCTCTACTCTAGCTCAAGCAACTGTCTTCTCTTGCCAGGACAACCACAGAACCCATAATATTTCTTTTTCATTCTTACCTCTATCAGCATCCTCCACTCAGCAAGCACATTATTCTGAAACATAAGTGAGCGTGAGGCTTCCTAGTTCCCTAGAATAAAATCCAAACATTCAAATTCCTTCCCATGACCCACAAGACATACTCTCGTCTCTGCCTGTCAATCTGGCCTCAGCTCACTCCCTCTTCCTTCAGCTCCCACACTGGCTTCAGTTTCTGACACTTTGAGATTCCACTCCCCACCCCTGGAGCTTTCCCAGGGTTGGTTCCTGCACATAGGATACTTGTATTTCCGTTTCTCTCTTGGTTTGCCTTTTTTTGGATCCAGCTTCAATGTCACTTCTCTAGCAGTTCTAATCACTTTGTTTTGACTGCAAGTGAAAAGCTGTCACTTGAAATACTGTAAATAATGGAAGGAATATATGGCCCTTTGTTTCTAGCAGGTCTAAAATAGTGCTAGTTTCAAGAGAGATATGATCTACGTCGCCTAGGATGCCACAACATCCAGAGTTAGAAACACTCTTCTGGAAGCTCCTGCTAAAGTCCAAGCATCTGTTCTTTCTCGTTTAAATTGCATCACATGCCATGTTTAACCAAAGGGTGGGATTAGATTTTTTTTTTTTTTTATTGTTGGGGATTCATTGAGGGTACAATAAGCCAGGTTACACTGATTGCAATTGTTAGGTAGAGTCCCTCTTGCAATCATGTCCTGCCCCCATAAAGTGTGACACACACCAAGGCCATACCCCCCTCCCTCTGTCCCTCTTTCTGCTCCCCACCATAACCTTAATTGTCATTAATTATCCTCATATCAAAATTGAGTACATAGGATTCATGCTTCTCCATTCTTGTGATGCATTACTGAGAATAATGTCTTCCACTTCCATCCAGGTTAATACGAAGACTGTAAAGTCTCCATTTTTCTTAATGGCTGAATAGTATTCCATGGTATCCATATACCACAGCTTGTTAATCCATTCCTGGGTTGGTGGGCATTTAGGCTGTTTCCACATTTTGGCGATTGTAAATTGAGCTGCAATAAACAGTCTAGTACAAGTGTCCTTATGATAAAAGGATTTTTTTCCTTCTGGGCAGATGCCCAGTAATGGGATTGCAGGATCAAATGGGAGGTCTAGCTTCAGTGCTTTGAGGTTTCTCCATACTTCCTTCCAGAAAGGTTGTACTAGTTTGCAGTACCACCAGCAGTATAAAAGTGTTCCCTTCTCTCCACATCCATGCCAGCATCTGCAGTTTTGAGATTTTGTGATGTGGGCCATTCTCCCTGGGGTTAGATGATATCTCAGGGTTGTTTTGATTTGCATTTCTCTAATATATAGAGATGATGAACATTTTTTCATGTGTTTGTTAGCCATTCATCTGTCATTTTTAGAGAAAGTTCTATTCATGTCTCTTGCCCATTGATATATGGGATTGTTGGCTTTTTTGATGTGGATTAATTTGAGTTCTCTATAGATCCTGGTTATCAAGCTTTTGTCTGATTGAAAATATACAAATATCCTTTCCCATTGTGTAGGTTGTCTCTTTGCTTTGGTTATTGTCTCCTTAGCTGTACAGAAGCTTTTCAGTTTAATAAGTCCCATTTGTTTATTTTTGTTGTTGTTGCAATTGCCATGGCAGTCTTCTTCATGAAGTCTTTCCCCAGGCCAATATCTTCCAGTGTTTTTCCTATGCTTTCTTGGAGGATTTTTATTGTTTCATGCCTTAAATTTAAGTCCTTTATCCATCTTGAATCAATTTTTGTGAGGAGTGAAAGGTGTGGCTCCAGTTTCAGTCTTTTACATGTAGACATCCAGTTCTCCCAACACCATTTATTGAATAGGGAGTCTTTCCCCCAAGGTATGTTCTTGTTTGGTTTATCGAAGATTAGGTGGTTGTAAGATGTTAGTTTCATTTCCTGGTTTTCAATTCGATTCCAAGTGTCTATGTCTCCGTTTTTGTGCCAGTACCATGCTGTCTTGAGCACTATGGCTTTGTAGTACAAACTAAAATCTGGTATGCTGATGCCTCCAGCTTTATTTTTGTTACTAAGGACTGCCTTAGCTATACGGGATTTTTTCCAGTTCCATACAAAACGCAGAATCATTTTTTCCAAATCTTGAAAGTACGATGTTGGTATTTTGATAGGAATGGCATTGAATAGGTAGATTGCTTTGGGAAGTATAGACATTTTAACAATGTTGATTCTTCCCATCCATGAGCATGGTATGTTCTTCCATTTGTTAATATACTCTGCTATTTCCTTTCTGAGGATTTCATAGTTTTCTTTATAGAGGTCCTTCACCTCCTTCGTTAGGTATATTCCTAGGTATTTCATTTTCTTTGAGACTATGGTGAAGGGAGTTGTGTCCTTAATTAGCTTTTCATCTTGACTGTTATTGGTGTATACAAAGGCTACTGACTTGTGGACATTGATTTTATATCCTGAAATATTACTGTAATTTTTGATGACTTCTAGGAGTCTTGTGGTTGAGTCTTTGGGGTTCTCTAAGTATAAGATCATGTCGTCAGCAAAGAGGGAGAGTTTGGCCTCCTCTGCTCCCATTTGGATTCCCTTGATTTCCTTGTCTTGCCTAATTGTATTGGCTAGAACTTCTAGCACTATGTTGAATAGTAAAGGTGACAGAGGACAACTTTGTCTGGTTCCATTTCTAAGAGGAAAATCTTTCAGTTTTACTCCATTCAGTAAAATATTGGCTATTGGTTTGTCATAGATAGCTTCAATCAGTTTCAGAAATGTGGCACCTATGCTTATACTCTTCAGTGTCCTAATTAGAAAAGGATGCTGGATTTTATCAAATGCTTTTTCTGCATCTACTGAGAGGATCATGTGATCTTTATTTTTGCCTCTGTTAATATGGTGGATAACGTTTATGGACTTGAGTATGTTAAACCAGCCTTGCATCCCTGGGATGAAGCCTGATGAATGACTTTTTTGATCATGATGAATGACCTTTTTGATGATAAGCTGTAATCTATTGGCTAGGATTTTGTTGAGAATTTTCGCATCTATGTTCATGAGTGAGATTGGTCTGAAATTCTCCTTTTTGTTTGGGTCTTTTCCTGGTTTTGGTATCAGGGTGATGTGTGCTTCGTGTTGGGGAAGATTCTTTCTTCCTCAATTTTTTGGAATAATTTCTGCAGTACAGGAATAAGCTCTTCCTTGAAGGTTTGATAGAATTCTGGAGTAAAGCCATCTGGACCAGGGCATTTTTTGGTTGGAAGATTTTTTATTGTTTCTTTGATCTCAGTGCTTGAAATTGGTCTGTTCAGGAGCTCTATTTCTTCCTGGCTGAGTCTAGGGAGAGGGTGTGATTCCAAATATTGATCCATTTCTTTCACATTGTCAAATTTCTGGGCATAGAGTTTCTGGTAGTATTCAGAGATGATCTCTTGTATCTCTGTGGGATCAGTTGTTATTTCCCCTTTATCATTTCTGATTGAGGTTACTAGAGATTTTACTTTTCTATTCTTCGTTAGTCTGGCCAATGGTTTATCTATTTTATTTATTTTTTCAAAAAACCAACTCCTTGTTTCATTAATTTTCTGAATGATTCTTTTGTTTTCAATTTCATTGATCTCTGATTTGATTTTGGATATTTCTTTTCTTCTACTGAGTTTAGGCTTAGATTGTTCTTCTTTTTCCAATTCCATAAGATCTCTTGTGAGATTGTTGATGTGCTCTCTTTCTGTTTTTTGAATGTAGGCATCTAAAGCGATGAATTTTCTTCTCAAAACTGCTTTTGCAGTATCCCACAGGTTTTGGTAGCTTGTGTCTTCATTGTTGTTATGCTCAAGGAAGTTAATGATTTCCTGTTTTATTTCTTCCCGCACCCATCTGTTGTTCAACAGAAGATTGTTTAATTTCCATGCCTTTGCGTGGGGTCGAGCATTTTTGTTAGAGTTGAGTTCCACCTTTAGTGCCTTATGGTCTGAGAAGATACAAGGTAAAATTTCAATTCTTTTGATTCTGTTGATATTTGTTTTGTGTCCCAGGATATGATCAATTTTGGAGAATGTTCCATGGGGTGATGAGAAGAATGTATATTCTTTATCTTTGGGATGGAGTGTTCTATATGCGTCTATCAAGCACAGTTGTTCTAGGGTCTCATTTAAATCTCTTATATTTTTGTTTAGTTTCTGTTTAGCGGATCTGTCCAGCTCTGTAAGAGGAGTGTTAAAGTCCCCTGTTATTATGGTATTATCAGATATCATATTGCTCAGACTAAGGTCTGTTTCAAGAATCTGGGAGCATTTAAATTGGGTGCATAAATATTTAGAATTGAAATGTCTTCTTGCCAGTATTTTTTTTTTAGACGTCTTGTTTTTTTTTTTTTTTTTCAGTTTTTGGCTGGGGCTGGGTTTCAACCCGCCACCTCCGGCATATGGGGCCGGTGCCCTACTCCTTGAGCCACAGGCACCACCTTGAAATGTCTTCTTGTTCTATATTTCCCTTGAGCAATATAAAGTGACCATCTTTGTCTTTGTTGACTTTAGTTGCTTGAAATCCACATGTATCTGAAAATAAGATTGCAACTCCTCTTTTCTTCTGAATTCCGTTTCCCTGAAAAATTGTCTTCCAACCCTTGACTCGGAGCTTTAATTTGTCTTTTGAAGCCAGGTGTGTTTCTTACAGACAGCAAATGGATGGCTTGTGTTTTTTAATCCAGTCAGCCAATCTATGTCTCTTCAGTGGGGAATTCAAGCCATTAACATTTATTGAGATAATTGATAAATGTGATAGTATTCTATTCATCTTATTTTGTGAGCATCCATTGCTTAGTTTTATCTTTTGCATCAGTGTGGAGGTTAAGTTCTGTCCTTTAATTTCTGAGTTCTTACTTTGCTGCTGCTCCATTGTGGTGCTCAGTGTGCAGAACAGGTTGAAGTATTTCGTGTAGAGCTGGTCTTGTTGTGGCGAATTTCCTCAATGTTTGTATATCCATAAATGATTTGATTTCTCCATCAATTTTTAAGCTTAGCTTACCAGGGTACAGAATTCTGGGCTGGAAATAGTTCTGTTTAAGTAGATTAAAGGTAGATGACCATTGTCTTCTTGCTTGGAAAGTTTCATTAGAGAATTCTGCGGTCACTCTGATGGATTTGCCCCTGTAGGTCAACTGGCGCTTACTCCTGGCAGCTTGCAGAATCTTTTCTTTTGTCTTGACTTTGGACATCACAATGTGTCTCGGAGAAGCTAGGTTAGAGTTGAGGCGACCTGGGGTCCGATATCCCTCTGAAAGCAGTGTGTCAGAATCTTTGGTGATATTTGGGAAATTTTCTTTTACAATATTCTCTAGTATGGCTTCCATTCCTCTGGGGGATTCTTCTTCCCCTTCTGGAATTCCTATAACTCATGTTGGAACACTTGAGTTGGAACACTTCATAAAGTGTTAGAACACTTCATAAAGTCCCATAATTCTGACAGTGAATGTTCTGCTTTCTCTCTCTTCTTTTCTGCCTCTTTTTTTTTTTTTATTGTTGGGGATTCATTGAGGGTACAATAAGCCAGGTTACACTGATTGCAATTGTTAGGTAAAGTGCCTCTTGCAATCATGTCTTGTTGCCATAAACTGTGACTCACACCAAGGCCCCACCCCCTCCCTCCTTCCCTCTTTGTTCCCCCCCATAACCATAATTGTCATTAATTGTCCTCATATCAAAATTGAGTACATAGGATTCATGCTTCTCCATTCTTGTGATGCTTTACTAGGAATAATGTCTTCCACGTCCATCTAGTTTAATACAAAGGATGTAAAGTCTCCATTTTTTTTAATGGCTGAATAGTATTCCATGGTATACATATACCACAGCTTGTTAATCCATTCCTGGGTCGGTAGGCATTTAGGCTGTTTCCACATTTTGGTGATTGTAAATTGAGCTGCAATAAACAGTCTACTACAAGTGTCCTTATGATAAAAGGATTTCTTTCCTTCTGGGTAGATGCCCAGCAATGGGATTGCAGGATCAAATGGGAGGTCTAGCTTCAGTGCTTTGAGGTTTCTCCATACTTCCTTCCAGAAAGGTTGTACTAGTTTGCAGTCCCACCAGCAGTGTAAAAGTGTTCCCTTCTCTCCACATCCACGCCAGCATCTGCAGTTTTGAGATTTTGTGATGTGGGCTATTCTCACTGGGGTTAGATGATATCTCAGGGTTGTTTTCATTTGCATTTCTCTAATATATAGAGATGATGAACATTTTTTCATGTGTTTGTTAGCCATTCGTCTGTCGTCTTTAGAGAAAGTTCTATTCATGTCTCTTGCCCATTGATATATGTGATCATTGGCTTTTTTGATGTGGATTAATTTGAGTTCTCTATAGATCCTAGTTATCAAGCTTTTGTCTGATTGAAAATATGCAAATATCCTTTCCCATTGTGTAGGTTGTCTCCTTGCTTTGGTTATTGTCTCCTTAGCTGTACAGAGCTTTTCAGTTTAATAAGTCCCATTTGTTTATTTTTGTTGTTGTTGCAATTGCCATGGCAGTCTTCTTCATGAAGTTTTTACCCAGGCCAATATCTTCCAGTGTTTTTCCTATGCTTTCTCTGAGGATTTTTATTGTTTCATGCCTTAAATTTAAGTCCTTTATCCATCTTGAATCAATTTTTGTGAGTGGGGAAAGGTGTGGGTCCAGTTTCAGTCTTTTACATGTAGACAACCAGTTCTCCCAACACCATTTGTTGAATAGGGAGTCTTTCCCCCAAGGTATGTTCTTGTTTGGTTTATCGAAGATTAGGTGGTTGTAAAATGTTAGTTTCATTTCTTGGTTTTCAATTCGATTCCAAGTGTCTATGTCTCTGTTTTTGTGCCAGTACCATGCTGTCTTGAGCACTATGGCTTTGTAGTAGAGATTAAAATCTGGTATGCTGATGCCCCCCAGCTTTATATTTGTTATACAGAACTGCCTTAGGTATACGGGGTTTTTTCTGGTTCCATACAAAATGCAGAATCATTTTTTCCAAATCTTGAAAGTACAATGTTGGTATTTTTATAGGAATGGCATTGAATAGGTAGATTGCTTTGGGAAGTATAGACATTTTAACAATGTTGATTCTTCCCATCCATGAGCATGGTATGTTCTTCCATTTGTTAATATCCTCTGCTATTTCCTTTCTGAGGATTTCATAGTTCTCTGTATAGAGGTCCTTCACCTCCTTCGTTAGGTATATTCCTAGGTATTTCATTTTCTTTGAAACTATGGTGAAGGGAGTTGTGTCCTTAATTAGCTTCTCATCTTGACTGTTATTGGTGTACAGAAAGGCTACTGACTTGTGGACATTGATTTTATATCCTGAAACATTACTGTATTTTTTGATGACTTCTAGGAGTCTTGTGGGTGAGTCTTTGGGGTTCTCTAAGTATAAGATCATGTCGTCAGCAAAGAGGGAGAGTTTGACCTCCTCTGTTCCCATTTGGATTCCCTTGATTTCCTTGTCTTGCCTAATTGTATTGGCTAGAACTTCCAGCACTACGTTGAATATAAATGTGACAGAGGACAGCCTTGTCTGGTTCAAGTTCTAAGAGGAAAAGCTTTCAGTTTTTCTCCATTCAGTAAAATATTGGCTGTGTTTTTGTCATAGATAGCTTCAATCAGTTTTAGAAATGTGCCACCTATGCCTATACTCTTCAGTGTTCTAATTAGAAAAGGATGCTGGATTTTATCAAATGCTTTTTCTGCATCTATTGAGAGGATCATGTGATCTTTATTTTTGCCTCTGTTAATATGGTGGATAATGTTTATAGACTTGCGTATGTTAAACCAGCCTTGCATCCCTGGGATGAAGCCTACTTGATCATGATGAATGACTTTTTTGTTGATAAGCTGTAATCTATTGGCTAGGATTTTGTTGAGAATTTTCGCATCTATATTCATGAGTGAGATTGGCCTGAAATTCTCCTTTTTGTTTGGGTCTTTTCCTGGTTTTATTATCAGGGTGATGTTTGCTTCATAGAATGTGTTGGGGAAGATTCCTTCTTCCTCAATTTTTTGGAATAATTTCTGCAGTACAGGAATAAGCTCTTCCTTGAAGGTTTGATAGAATTCTGGAGTGAAGCCATCTGGACCAGGGCATTTTTTGGTTGGAAGATTTTTTATTGTTTCTTTGATCTCAGTGCTTGAAATTGGTCTGTTCAGGAGCTCTGTTTCTTCCTGGCTGAGTCTAGGCAGAGGGTGTGTTTCCAAATATTGATCCATTTCTTTCACATTGTCAAATTTCTGGGCATAGAGTTTCTGGTAGTATTCAGAGATGATCTCTTGTATCTCTGTGGGATCAGTTGTTATTTCCCCTTTATCATTTCTGATTGAGGTTACTAGAGATTTTACTTTTCTATTCTTCGTTAGTCTGGCCAATGGTTTATCTATTTTATTTATTTTTTCAAAAAACCAACTCCTTGTTTCATTAATTTTCTCAATGATTCTTTTGTTTTCAATTTCATTGATCTCTGATTTGATTTGGGATATTTCTTTTCTTCTACTGAGTTTAGGCTTAGAATGTTCTTCTTTTTCCAGTTCCATAAGATCTCTTTTGAGATTGTTGATGTGCTCTCTTTATGTTTTTTGAATGTAGGCATCTAAAGCGATGAATTTTCCTCTCAAAACTGCTTTTGCAGTATCCCACAGGTTTTGGTAGCTTGTGTCTTCATTGTTGTTATGCTCAAGGAAGTTAATGATTTCCTGTTTTATTTCTTCCTGCACCCATCTGTTATTCAACAGAGGATTATTTAATTTCCATGCCTTTGGGTGGGGTCGAGCATTTTTGTTAGAGTTGATTTCCACCTTTAGTGCCTTATGGTCTGAGAAGATACAAGGTAAAATTTCAATTCTTTTGATTCTGTTGATATTTGTTTTGTGTCCCAGGATATGATCAATTTTGGAGAATGTTCCATGGGGTGATGAGAAGAATGTATATTCTTTATCTTTGGGATGGCGTGTTCTATATGCGTGTATCAAGCACAGTTGTTCTAGGCCTCATTTAAGTCTCTTATATCCTTGTTTAATTTCTGTTTAGAGGTTCTGTCCAGCTCTGTAAGAGGAGTGTTAAGGTCCCCTGTTATTATGGTATTACCAGAGATCATATTGCTCAGACTGAGTAAGGTCTGTTTCAAGAATCTGGGAGCATTATATTGGGTGAATAAATATTTAGAATTGAAATGTCTTCTTGTTGTATTTTTCCGTTGACCAATATAAAGTGACCATCTTTGTCTTTTTTGACTTTAGTTGCTTTAAATCCACATGTATCTGAAATAAGATTGCAACTCCTCTTTTCTTCTAAATTCCATTTGCCTGAAAAATTGTCTTCCAACCCTTGACTTGGAGCTTTAATTTGTCTTTTGAAGCCAGGTGTGTTTCTTGCAGACAGCAAATGGATGGCTTGTGTTTTTTAATCTTGTCAACCAATGTATGTCTCTTCAGTGGGGAATTCAAGCCATTAACATTTATTGAGATAATTGATAAGTGTGGTAGTATTCTGTTCGTCTTATTTGGTGAGAGTCCATTGCTTAGTTTTATCTTTTGCATCAGTGTGGAGGTTAGGTTCTGTCCTTTAATTTCTGAGTTCTTACTTTGCTGTTGATCCATTGTGGTGGTCAGTGTGCAGAAGAGGTTAATGTATTTCCTGTAGAGCTGGTGTTGTTGTGGCGAATTTCCTCAATGTTTGTATATCCGTAAATGATTTGATTTCTCCGTCAATTTTGAAGCTTAGCTTAGCAGGGTACAGAATTCTGGGCTGGAAATAGTTCTGTTTAAGTAGATTAAAGGTAGATGACCATTGTCTTCTTGCTTGGAAAGTTTCATTAGAGAAGTCTGCAGTCACTCTGAAGGATTTGCCCCTGTAGGTCAACTGGCGCTTACTCTTGGCAGCTTGCAGAATCTTTTCTTTTGTCTTGACTTTGGACAGGTTCATCACAATGTGTCTCGGAGAAGCTTGGTTAGAGTTGAGGCAACCTGGGGTCCAATATCCCTCTGAAAGCAGTGTGTCAGAATCTTTGGTGATATTTGGGAAATTTTCTTTTATAATATTCTCTAGTATGGCTTCCATTCCTCTGGGGGATTCTTCTTCCCCTTCTGGAATTCCTATAACTCGTATGTTGGAACGCTCATAAAGTCCCATAATTCTGACAGTGAACGTTCTGCTTTCTTTCCCTTCTTTTCTGCCTCTTTTACTATCTGAGTTATCTCAAGAACTTTGTCTTCTACCTCTGAAATTCTTTCTTCTGCATGGTCTAACCTGTTGCTGATACTTTCCATTGCATCTTTTAGTTCCCTAATTGACTGTTTCTGTTCCTTCAGTTCTGCTATTTCCTTTTTATATTCTTCATATTGTTCATCTCTTATTTGATTCTGTTTTTGAATTTCCTTTTGGTTATTTTCCACTTTATTAGCAGTTTCCTTCATTGTTTCCATCATTTCTTTCATTGTTTTCAACATGTGTATTCTAAATTCCCTTTCTGTCATTCCTAACATTTCTTTATAGGTGGAATCCTCTGCAGTAGCTACCTCATGGTCCCTTGGCGGGGTTGTTCTGGACTGGTTCTTCATGTTGCCTGGAGTTTTCTGCTGATTCTTCCTCATGAGTGATTTCTTTTATCTGTTTCCTGGCCCTAATTTTCCTTTCACTTCCTCTTGCTCTCATGCCTGTGGACTAAGGGTTACAGGACTAGAAGGGTGAGAAGGTTGAAGAGCAAAAAAGGGATGAAAGAAAGGAGGACCGTTTGGTAAGAAAAAAGAAGAAAAATTGAGAAAGGAGAGTGGGTGGGTAAAAGGAATATTGAGGAAAAGAAGAGAGGCACAGAAAGATGGAGACAGAGCAATGTAGGTGTACAGTAGGGTACTTTGATACAACCTTAAAAAAAAACCCACCTCCTGGGGGTGCCCAGTTGGGTGGTTCCCTTGAGGTCAGCAGCTCTTTGCTAACATGATCAGACACAGTACCCCACCTCCACCAAGTAGAGAGGAAAGACAAAAATGCTATAAATCAAACCAAAAGAAGCAAACAGAAAACTTTACGGGATATAATTGGGTGGAAAACCAAATAATAGCGGTAGAAACACTAACAAAAATGAAGTTCTAATTATTGAAATAGGCAGCAATGTGAAATTATAATTAAACTAGAAAAATTGAGAAAGAAAAAGGATCTGTATGGAAAAGGTTGAACTTCAAAAACAAAACAACCATGAACAACATCAAAATAAACAAAAAACCCCCAACCAAACCAAAAAAAAAACACAACCAAAAACAAAGCAGTATGTATATGTTATTGAATATTGTCTGGGCAACACGTGGTCTTCTGGGGTATGAGATGTTAATCATAGTTCTGATACGACTGGAGGCTGCTAGTTTCTCAAACCCCAGCAGGTAGACACCCTAAATCTCTCTTCAGCCCACTTAAAAGGCACTTTGAACTTGTTCACTTGCTGAGCAGAAGCTTTCCGAGGGAAGTGCTTGTCGCTGGAATCACTGCTGAAGTGGCTATCCACTTACCCTGTGTGCCAAAACTGGTCTCCCTCTGCCCCCGAGGGTTAGGGCTGCAAGGTGGCTCAGACCCCGCCCTTAGGCTACTTGGTCTCTGGGTTACCAGCTCCCACCCAGTTCTAGCTCTGCTACCCTGAGGGCGGAGCTTGCCGGGGCAGATCGTTCACAATGTCTGCCTGTGACCCAGAGCCAAACACTATTAGCTCTGTCTGGCTCAGCGGCTCAGACTGGGGCCCTAGACAAAGGCCAAAGTTCTCCGCACTCCCACTCAGGCTCTCCCCAAGGCAGTTCAGCTGAGTGCCAAGTCCAAAGACACCAAAACAGTTCACAGGTAAGGCCTTTCTGGTTTGCAGTCTCGCTGCTACTGAACTTACAGTTGCGGGCCGGTTTAGATGGATTGAACACACGCGACCACTTGCCGGTTTTCCACTGTTTTAGTCCTCCTCTTGGGGTCCAGAAATCTCTCGTTGACTCCCTGTATCCTCTCAGGGGTGATGATAGGCAGATCCCACCAGCCAGAGATGCCTGGAGTCCTATCTCCCCAGACTCATGGTGCCCAGATGCAAGGAAGCTATTACTCGGCTGCCATCTTCCTCTGCCCCCCCTTTTCTGCCTCTTTTACTATCTGAGTTATCTCAAGAACTTTGTCTTCTACCTCTGAAATTCTTTCTTCTGCATGGTCTAACCTGTTGCTGATACTTTCCATTGCATCTTTAAGTTCTCTAATTGACTGTTTCAGTTCCTTCAGCTCTGCTATATCCTTTTTATATTCTTCATATTGTTCATCTCTTATTTGATTCTGTTTTTGGATTTCCTTTTGGTTATTTTCCACTTTATTAGCAGTTTCCTTCATTGTTTCCATCATTTCTTTCATTGTTTTCAACATGTATTCTAAATTCCCTTTCTGTCATTCCTAACATTTCCTTATAGGTGGAATCATCTTCAGTAGCTACCTCATGGTCCCTTGGTGGGTTTGTTCTGGACTGGTTCTTCATGTTGCCTGGAGTTTTCTGCTGATTCTTCCTCATGAGTGATTTCTTTTATCTGTTTCCTTGCCCCAATTTTCCTTTCACTTCCTCTTGCTCTTTAAGTCCTCGTGCCTGTGGAACACACGTGACCACTTGACGTTTTTCCACTGTTTTAGTCCTCCTCTTGGGGTCCCGAAGTTTCTCGCTGACTCCCTGTATCCTTACAGGGGTGATTATAGGCAGATCCCACCAGCCAGAGATGCCTGGAGTCCTATCTCCCCAGACTCACGGTGCCCAGATGCAAGGAATCTGTTACTCGGTTGCCATCTTGCTCCACCCGTGGGATTAGATTTGTTTAAGCCAATCAGGGAAGTCCCTTCTGGAGTGGGAAGAGGAGGATGGGATTTGAGTAGCCAAACAATGTGGCTGCATGTGGGAGGGTTTAATTCCAGAAGATGGAGTGAGAAATGAATATTTGAAATGTGTCTAAAATATCCCTATTGCACTTTCTCAGAGTAGATGTCACTGCCTACCCCATCTAAGGAATCTCCTCTGTTTTGATCTATTGCTAAGTCCTACACACTTCCTTCATAGCACCTGCGTCTGTCTGCAAATATTTATTTTGTTTGTTTACTGGTTTATGGTATGAATCTCCTACTAGGCTTTAACTCCTAAGAGCAGATATAATCTGTTCACCTAGTACGAGAACATACAAGAAAATTCAATACATATTTTATTAATGAAATAAAATAGAATAATTTTCTTCTTTTCCAATTTAGCCCTGGTTTTTGCTAAGGGAGAGGGAAAGAATGGCTTGAAAGGAAAGGGGTGAATGTGAGCACTGTATTTGCCTTTTCTTTGTCTAGATGTTTAGTTTTCCTTCCCTTCCAGCAACCCCTCAATGTCCCTTCCCACAGATCTCTTATTAACCCACTTATTCCTGGAACCCTAATTTGGTGTCCCTTTTAGCTTTTTGCTTTACTTGAATTAGATTTTTCAATAGGAACCTCTCATTTGTTTGTTTGTTTATTTTTAATTTCAGGTTCTTGTGAGGGTACAAATAACCAGATCACAATATTTTAATTTGTTAGGTAGAGTCCTTCTTGTAGCTTTGTCCCACACCCAAAAGGTGTGCCATACACCCCTCCATTGTGCCCATTAAGTGGGAGAACCCCAATTATTTTTTTACTTTAAACAGTTACTTAAATTATATTTTTCCAGAGGATCTACACATCAAGTTTTCCTTTTTTGTGCCTACACTTACAAACGTAGTGGGTGTGCTTTACTGGGTGAAAAAAAAATCAATCTTCCTAATGGAAAACAAGACTAAAGACAATGCCAGGCATTAGAAAGAGAGAGGGAAGTTAGGAGCAGGCCAAGAAAAACAAAAAGCTGCCAGGAAAAAAAAAAAAAAAGAATGGAAAATCATGAAGTGGGAGGTCTTTTAAGCGAAAAGGGGTATAATAGAGAGGAAAAGTTAGAATGAACTTGGGAAATGAAGATTAAAGAATTTACAAAACAGAAAGAGCTGGAGAAAACTTCTTTCCTTCTTACATTTATCCATTTATTTCTCAACAATTAAAATTACTGTGCATGGAGTTTGTGCCAGGAGCACTCTTCTAGGCACTGAGGATATAGAGGTGACCCAAACATACAAGTCCTTGGCCTCTTGGAGTTCATATTCTTGTAAGGCAAGATAGACAATAAGCAAATAAGTGGATACTTGTGTAGAATAAGGATTGTTGGATACAGACACCAGTTTGAAAACAGCCACCTTCTGTTGCTCCTGACACTTCACAGAATGCCAATAAAGGTACTTTTTAAAAGCAATACTCATACAGAAAAGGGGAGAGAAGTCACCAGTAACAAAAGTGGAAGCTGGATGGTGAACTTGAGAAAACTTCATCCTAAGTGGCAGAGGAGAGCTGAGAACCACCTCATTTACACTAATCATCTTCCAAAGAGTAAGAATTGGTGGTATCAAGTGAATCTTGAGTGGAGTGCATGTGCATACTGAGTGAAGGGAACAGAAGGTGAAATAAAAAGGATCAGTTGAGACTTGGTTGAAGAAGCAGTTGGCTCTCCAGATGTTCTCTCCTTTTTCTGCAGAAAACAGGAACTGTATTTTGGGCATCTGGCCCAGCTGAGAGTGGAGGACCAGACACAAATGGAATTAAGTAAGTATACATGTGTGAGATGCTGAGGTCTTCCTGTCCCAAGAAAGAGGATGGCTAGCACTAGACCCTCCTGCATGAAATTGGAGTATTCCTTCCAGAGAGTTTGATCAACTCAAGGGTAAAGACCTAAAGATATCGAGACTGGGATTTTTCAACCAAGTGGTGCAGTTGATCACACCATATAGAGAGACTCCTTAGTCAACAGTCTGCTCAATGTCTTCAGAGCCACCAAGCAACATGTTAGTTCCCAATTCCTCAGATGAACAGATCACCAAGATTTTCAGGCATCTGTGGAATGCTTCTAACAGGAAAGATCAAACAAAAACCAAATAAGTAGAAAAGAAGAAACTTGGATGAAACAGATTATTTAAGGAGAAGACAACTTGTAAAAGAGAGGGACAGAGAAAATAATCCTTAAACACTCAGAGAGAGTTTTAAAAAAGATATTCCAACTATGGAACAAGTATAGAATACTAAAAGTAAGTAATATTTAAGGAGCAAAAAGGAGCCTCTAGAAATTACAAATATAACAGCAAAAATGAAAAACTCATGTAGGATGTACCTCCTCCAAAGTAGAATAAAAAGATGAGGAGATAGATACATAGGAGAGAAAAGATCAGAAAATTAGAGGAACACTCTAGGAAACTTTGGGAGCTGGAACACAATGGAGCAATGCCTTTGAAATTCCGAAGGAAAATGATTTCGGACCTAGGATTATACTTCCAACCAAATTACCAGTCATCTGTGAGCATAGAAGAAAAGCATTTTCAGATGTGCAATATCTCAAAAAAGAAAAAAAAAAATCTTGCTTCCATGCAGGCTTTCTCAGGAAGCTATTGGACCATGTGGTTGGGATAAACCAAGAGAAATAAATATGCCAGGGTCAGGAAACAGAAGAACCTTAGGATGGTGGTGAACAGATAGTCCAGGGTATTAGCAACATACCATATATATTGGGTGACCATTCTATTATAAACCATATTAGAAGGCATAGGTGGGAGAGTGCTGCAAAATATTAAAATGACAGCGATAGTACGTCCGAATATGTGTTGAGAAGATTTGGAAAACTGGTGAAATTTGGGTTTCATTACCGATAAGAACACAGAACTTAATGCAAACAAAACCCAGTAAAATTAGTAACTTCGGACAAAACAGAAATAATTGGAAAGAAAAAGTAATAATAAAATACTATGTGTTGGTGTGTGCCACACCTTTTGGGGGCAAGACATATTGTAAGAGGGTCTTTACCTAACAAATGCAATCAGTGTAACCTGGTTTCTTGTGCCCTCAATGAATCCCCAACAATAAATTAAAAAAAAATACCATGTAGCTCATTGATTACATTTACATAGTCATACTCATGTAGAATTGAATGTTGACTTATTAAAAAATGCTATGTACTATGAAGACAGAGGGTTAGAAATTGTGTGTATGTTTGATTTGAACAGAAGGAAGAATACAATCAAAATCTTCACCTTCTGTTGTAGGAAATAATGCCTAAAGGTGTTTTTTTTTTTTCTTTTTAGAAAGCTTTGGAGGCAATAATAACAAGGGAAAAAAAGTCAGTTAAAGTCACTGAATGTGACCAGCTCTGGATAGGGTAGGTGGCAGGGTTGGAAACTGCTGCTTCTCATAATAAACTTTGTAGACAAAGTTGAACATTTAAACTCTGTGCATAGTTAACACTGAAAAATAATAAGACCAAAAGAAAGGAAAATACTAGAAAGAAATATAGCAAAAATGTTACATGTTTATCCCTGGTTTATGGTAATGAATTTTTTTTCTTTTTCTTTTTTTTTTATTGTTGGGGATTCATTGAGGGTACAATAAGCCAGGTTTCTTCTTTTAATTTTTAAAAGATTTTCTGCCTTTCCTAAAATGAACATGGCTTACTTTTTTTAAAAATTATTTTTTATTAAATCATAACTTTGTACTTTGATGCATTTATGGGGTTCAGGGTAGTGCTTCAATATACAATGTGAAATGCTTACATTGAACTTAGTAACACATGCATCACAATTATACTCATTTGTAATAGTTTTGAAATGTACCATTACATCATGCACATTAGGTGAGGTCCCCCAAAATACTCTCCCTCCTCCCATATTCCCTCTCCCCTCCCCTCTCTCTCCTCTTCCCTTCTACTTTCTGGACTATAGTATAGTATGAGTGTATAGGTGGATATATATTGATTTCATAGTAGTATTGAGTACATTGGATACTTTTTCCCCCATTTTTGAGATACTTTACTAAGAAGACTATGTTCCAGCTTCATCCAGGTAAACATAAAAGATGTGAAGTCTCCATCTTTTTTATGGCTGCATAGAATTCCATGGTGTATGTATACCACAATTTGTTAATCCATTCATGGGTTGATGGGTGCTTGGGCTGTTTCCATGTCTTGGCTATTATGAATTGGGCTGCAATAAACATTCTGGTGAAAATGTCTTTGTTATAAAATGATTTTTGATCATCTGGGTATATACCTAGTAGAGGAATTGCAGGATCGAACGGTAGGTCTACTTTTGGTTCCTCGAGTGTTCTCCAAACTTATTTCCAAAAAGGTCGTATTAGCTTGCATTGCCACCAGCAGTGTAGAAGTGTTCCCTTTTCTCTGCATCCACACCTACATCTGCAGGTTTGGGATTTTGTGATGTGGGCTAATTTTACTGGAGTTAGATAATATCTCAAAGCGCTTTTGATTTGCATTTCTCTGATGATTAAGGATGATGAGCATTTTTCATGTGTTTGTAGGCCATGTGCCTGTCTTCATCAGAGAAGTTTCTGTTCAAGTCTTTTGCCCATGTAGAAATGGGGTTATTTATTCTTTTCTTATTGATTAGTTTGAATTCTCTGTAGATTCTAGTTATCAGACCTCAGAAAAGTCAGATAACTAGACTGTGTTTTTGAATAACTTGCAAAAATCTTCTCCCATTCTGAAGGTTGTCTGTTTGCTTTATTTACTGTGCTCTTGGCTGTGCAAAAGCTTTTCAGTTTGATCAGATACCAGTAACGTATTTTTGGTGTTGCTTCAATTTCCCAAGGGGTCCTCCTCATAAAATATTCTCTCAGCCCAGTTTCTTCAAGTGTTTTCCCTGCACACTCTTCTAGTATTTTTATAGTTTCATGTCTTAAGTTTAAATCTTTTATCCAGTGAGAATCAATTTTTGTTAATGGTGAAAGGTGGGGGTCCAGTTTCAGTCTTCTACAGGTTGCCATTCAATTCACCTAGCATCATTTGTTAAATAGGGAGTCTTTCCCCCACTGAATATTTTTTTTATTGTTAAAACATAGCTGTGTACATTAGTGCAATGAAGGGGTACAATGTGCTGGTTTCATATACAATCTGAAATATTCTCATCAAACTGTTCAATGTAGACTTCATGGCATTTTCTTAGTTATTGTATGTAGACATTTGTATTCTGCATTTAGTAGGGTTCACCTGTACACATTCTAAGATGCACCGTAGGTGTTGCCCTACCCATTACCCTTCCTCCACCCTAACCTCCCCCTTCTCTTCCCCTCCCTTGGCCCTTTTCCCCATATTCTTGTGCTATAGTTGGGTTATAGCCTTCATATGAAAGCTGTAAATTATCTTCATAGTAGGGCTGAGTACATTCGATACCTTTTCTTCCATTCTTGAGATACTTTGCTAAGAAGAATATGTTCCAGCTCCATGCATGTAAACGTGAAAGAGGTAAAGTCTCCATCTTTCTTTAAGGCTGCATAATATTCCATGGTATACATGTACCACAATTTGCTAGTCCATTCATGGGTCCATGGGTACTTGGGCTTCTTCCATGACTTAGCAATTATGTACTGGGCTGCAATAAACATTCTGGTACAGATGTCTTTATTATATTGTGATTTTTGGTCTTCTGAGTATATACCTAGTAAAGGAATTATAGGATTGAATGGAAGGTCTATTTTTAGATCTCTAAGTATTTTCCAAACATCCTTCCAAAAGGAATGTATTAGTGTGCATTCCCACCAGCAGTGTAGAAGTGTGCCCTTCTCTCCACATCCACGCCAACATCTCTGGTTTTGGGATTTTGTTATGTGGGCTACTCTTACTGGGGCTAGGTGATATCTCAAAGTAGTTTTGATTTGCATTTCTCTGATGATTAAGGATGATGAGCTCCTTTTCATGTGTTTGTAGATCGTGCGTCTGTCTTCTTTAGAGAAGTTTCTCTTCGAGTCCCTTGCCCACCCTGAGATAGGATCACGTGTTCTTTTCTTGCTTATACATTTGAGTTCTCTGTGGATTCTGGTTATTAGACATTTATCGGAGGTATAACCTGCAAATATTTTCTCCCATTCTGAGGGCTGTCTCCTTGCTTTACTTACTATGTTCTTGGCTGTGCAGAAGCTTTTTAGTTTGATCAAGTGCCAGTAATCTATTTTTGATACTGCTTCAATTGCCTGGGGAGTCCTCCTCATAAAATACTCACCCAGGCTGATTCTTTCAAGAGTTTTCCCTGCACTTTGCACTTTCTTCAAGTATTTTTATAGTTTCATGTCTGAAGTTTAAATCTTTTATCCAGTGAGAGTCTATCTTAGTTAAAGGTGAAAGATGTGGGTCCAGTTTCAGTCTTTTACAGATCGCCAGCCATTCACCCAGCACCATTTGTTAAATAGGGAATCTTTTCCCCAATGAATGTTTTTAATTGACTTGTCAAAGATCAAATAATGGTAAGTAGCTGGATTCGTCTCTTGGTTCTCTATTCTGTTCCAGACATCTACTTCTCTGTTTTTGTGCCAGTACCATGCTGTTTTGATCACTATCGATTTATAGTGCAGTCTCAGATCTGGTAGCATGATTCCTCCTGCTTTTTTTTTTATTGCTGAGTAATGTTTTGGCTATTCGAGGTTTTTTCTGATTCCATATAAAATGAAGCATTATTTTTTCAAGATCTTTAAAATATGATAATGGACCTTTAATAAGAATTGCATTAAAATTGTATATTGCTTTGGGTAGTATAGACATTTTAACAATGTTGATTCTTCCCAGCCCTGAGCATGGTATTTTTTTCCATTTGTTAACATCTTCAGCTATTTCTTTTCTTAAAGTTTCATAGTTCTCTTTGTAGAGATCTTTCACATCCTTTGTTATATAAACTCCCAAATATTTCATCTTCTTTAGCACTACTGTGAAATGAATACAGTCCTTGACTTATTTTTTGGGTTGGCTATTATTGGTATATATAAAGGCCATGGATTTATGGGTGTTGATATTGTAGCCTAAGACATTGCTATATTCCTTAATCACTTCTAAAAGTTTTGTAGTAGAATCCCTATATGTTTTCCAGATATATGATCATGTCATCTGTGAAGAGTGAAAGTTTGATCTCTTCTGACTCTATGTGGATACCCTTGATCACCTTTTCTTCCCTAATTGCAATGGCTAAAACTTCCATTACAATGTTAAAGAGCAATGGAGACAATGGGCAACCTTGCCTGGTTCCTGATCTAAGTGGAAATGATTTCGATTTAACTCCATTCAATACGATATTGGCTGTGGGTTTGCTGTAGATGGCCTTATTAGTTTAAGAAATCTCCCTTCTATACCAATTTTCTTAAGTGTTCTGATCATGAAGTGATACTGGATATTATCAAAAGCTTTTTCTGCATCAATTGAGATAATCATATGGTCTTTATTTCTGAGTTTGTTTATGTGCTGAATTACATTTATATATTTACATATATTGAACCAGCCTTGAGACCCCGGGCTAAATCCCACTTAGTCATGGTGTATAATTTTTTTGATGTGTTGTTGGATTCTGTTTGTTAGGATCTAATTGAGTATTTTTGCATCAATATTCATTAGTGGTATTGTTCTATAATTCTCTTTTCTTGTTGTGTCTTTCCCTGGTTTAGGGATCAAGTTGATGTTTGCTTCGTAGAATGTGTTCGTAATATTCCTTCTTTTTCTATATTTTGGAAGATGTTTAGTAATATAGGTACTAGTTCTTCTTTAAAGGTTTGGTAGAATTCTGATGTAAAGCTATCTGGTCCTGGGCTTTTCTTTTTAGGGAGATTTTTGTATAGTTGATGCTATTTTAGAACTTGATATAGGCCTGTTCAACATTTCCACATTGTTTTGGCTAAGTCTTGGTAGGTGGCGTACTTCCAAGTATTGGCCAATTTCTTTCAGATTTTCATATTTCTGAGAGTAAAGTTTCTTGTAATGTTCGTTAACGATTTTTTGAATTTATGAGGGGTCTGTTGTTATTTCATGTTAAGCATTTTTGATTGATGAAATTAGAGATTTTACTTTTTTTTTTCCTGGTTAGGTTGGCCAAAGGTTTATCTATTTTATTGATCTTTTCAAAAAATCAACTTTTTGATTTATTGATCTATTGTATAATTGTTTTGTTTTCAATTTCATTTAATTCTGCTCTGCTTTGTGTTTTTTCTTTTCTTCTGCTGAGTTTGGGGTTGGAATGTTCCTCCTTCTCCAGTTGCTTGAGATGTCCCATTATGTTATTAACTTCCTCTCTTTCCGTTATCTTGAGAAAGGTTGCAGTGCTATAAATTTCCCTCTTGGGACTCCCTTTGCAGTATCCCAGAGGTTCTGATAATTTGTGTCTTGATTGTTGTTTTGTTCCAAAAATTTGGTGACTTTCTTCTTAATCTCATCTGTAACATATCTATCCCTCAGCATAAGGTTGTTTAGCTTCCATGTTTTTGTATGGGTATGCAGGTTCCTGTTGTTATTGAGTTCAACTTTTATTCCATGATGGTCTGAGAAGATGCAAGGAATAATTTTTATTTTTTTAAATTTACTGAGGTTATATTTGTGCCCTAGAATGTGGTCGATTTTGGAGTATGTTCCATGGGCTGAAGAGAAGAATGTATATTCAGTTTTGTTGGGATGATATGTTCTGTAGATGTCTGTTACGTCCAGATGTTGAATGGTTAAGTTTAAATCTAAAATTTCTTTGCTTAGTTTCTTTTTGGAGGCTCTATCCAGCACTGCTAAAGGGGTGTTAAAATCTCTAACTACTATGCAACTGGAGGAAATCAAGTAGCTCATGTCTTTTAGAGTTTCTCTTATAAATTGAGATGCATTCTGGTTGGGTGCATAAATATTAATACTTGAAATCTCATCATATTGAGTATTACCTTTAACAAATATGAAGTGTCCATTTTTATCCTTCCTTATTTTGGTTGTTTTAAAGCCTATTGTGTCTATGAATAGGATTGCAATGCCTGCTTTTTACTGCTTTCCATTTGTCTGGAGTATAGATGACCATCCCTTCACCTTAAGTCTATATTTGTCTTTTAATGTAAGATGAGATTCTTGTATGCAGCAGACATCTGGCTTCAGTTTTTGTATCCAGTCAGCCAACCTGTGCCTCTTTAGAGGACAATTTGAACCATTCACATTAATTAAGAATATTGATAAGCCTTTTGAGGGTCCAGTGGACATTTTTAATCCCTTTGCGACTGTGGAAGTTGGAATTCATCAAAACTTTCTAGGTGGGTTTACTTTTGTGGTGGAGTGTTATGCTGATCTTTATGGAAGATAGGTCTGAGAATATCCTGGAGCGCTGGTTTAGTTATGGCAATTTCTTCAACATGTGAATGTCATTCAAGTATTTAATTTCTCCATCATAAATGAAACTCAGTTTAGCCAGGTACAGGATCCTGGGTTGAAAGTTATTTTGTTTTAGGAGATTAAAATTCGATGACCAACCTCTTCTAGCTTGAAAGGTTTCAGCAGAGAGATCTGTAATTATTCTAATATTCTTGCTCTTGTAGGTGATGTTTTTCTTTCATCTGGCTGCTTTCAGAATTTTCTTCTTCATATTAACTTTAGTGAAATTGATTATGATGTGCTGCGGGATGTCTTATTTGGGTTGAGTTGTGCTGGAGTTCTGAAACTGTCTGCCACCTGAATTTCAGCATCTCTTGGCATGTCTGGAAAGTTCTCCTTCATACTCTCATGGAGAAGAGACTCTGTGCCTTGTGAAGCCACTTCATCGCTTTTGGGGATCCATATAAGATGAATATTGGTTTTCTTTGAATTATCCCAGAGCTCTCTCAGAGAGTGATGTTTTCCCCTCCATTTCTCTTCCTTTTTGAGAGTTTGGGAGTGTTCAAAAGCTTTGTCTTCAGTGTCAGAACTCCTTTCTTCTGCTTGCTCCATTCTGTTACTGCGGGATTCTACTGTGTTTCTCAGATGTTTGAGGGCTGCAACTTCTTGTCTCAATGTGTCAAAATCTTTGGTCATTTGGTCTTTGATTTCGTTGAATTCTTGAGATATCTTCTGGGTTACTGCTTAGAATTCTAATTCGATCTTATTTGCTGTCCAGATTCTGAATTCAATTTCTGACATCTTAGCTATTTGCTTGTGCATGGGATCTTGTGCTGTGTCTGCACAATTGTTCCTTGTGGGAGTTGATCTACTCTGATTATTCATATTGCTAGAGCACTTCTGTTGATTTCACTTCATGATTGTTTTTCACCGTTGCCTCTGGCCATCCTCCGAGTTGGGGAGGTGTCTCTCTAAGATTAGACCCCAGCAGGTTCTCTCTATTGTTGCTGGATCTTTGTAGGGAGTGACCCTGTGTAGCTCCTCTGGGGCTGCCCCAGCCAGGGAGTTTTGGTTGTGTGAGCAGCTCCAGAGTGTCACACACCCAGATCCAGCAACAGGGCAGGGGTGGCGCACCTGGTTCTGGGTGTGCCTGGCACCCAGTGACTTTGGCACAGAGGGCCCAAAGCTCCAGCACTCTCTGTCCAGGAGAAGGGCTCCACCCATAGGCAATGAGGGCTCTGGAGGGCATGTGGCTACCACAGTCCCTGGCCAGATGATCAGGCCAGTGTTGAGGCAGGGAGGGTACTAGAGGGAGGGTGCGGGGTTGCACGGCTCCTGGAGTTCCTGGTCAGGGCATGTGCAGGCCTGGAGGTTGCAGGTTGTGGGTCGTGGTGCTTCTCATATGGAAGTCCGCCCCACTGAACATTTTTGATAGGCTTGTTGAAATTCAAATGGTGATATGTAGCTGGTTTCATCTCTTGGTTCTCTATTATGTTCCATAAATCTACTGCTCTGTTTTTGTGCCAGTACCATGATGTTTTGATCACTATAGATTTATAATATAGCCTGAAGTATGGTAACGTGATATCTCCTGATTTGTTCTTATTTCCGAGTAATGTATTTGCTATTCAAGGTTTTTTTCTGATTCCATATAAAATGAAGTACTATTTTTTCAAGTTCTTTTTTTTTTTTTTTGCCAGGGCTGGGTTTGAACCTGCCACCTCTGGCATATGGGGCTGGCGCCCCACCCCTTTGAGCCATAGGTGCCACCCTTTTTCAAGTTCTTTAAAGTATGACAATGGTGCTTTAATAGAAATTGCATTAAGTCTTAGATTGCTTTGGGTAGTATGGCCATTTTAACAATGTTGATTCTTCCCAGCCATAAGCATGGTATGTTTTTCCATTTGTTAACATCTTCAGCTATTTCTTTTTTCAGAGTTTCATAGTTGTCCTTATAGAGATCTTTCATGTTCTTTGTTAGGTAAATTCCCAGATACTTCATCTTCTTTGGCACTATTGTAAAAGGAATAGAGTCCTTGATTGTTTTTTTAGCTTGACTATTGTTGGCGAATATAAAAGCTAATGACTTGTAAGTATTGATTTTGTATCCTGAGATGCTGCTGTATTCCTTGATCACTTCTAAGAGTTTAGAAGTTGAGTCCCTGGGATTTCCCAGGTATAGGATCATATTATCAGCAAAGAGTGGTAGTTTGATCTCCTCTGACCCTATTTGGATACCCTTGATCGCATTCTCTTGCCTGATTGCAATGACTAAGACTTCCATTACTATGTTGAATAGCAGTGGAGACAGTGGGCATCCTTGCCTCATTCCTGATCTGAGTGGTATGTTTTCAATTTTACACCATTCAATATGATATTGGCTATGGATTTGCTGTAGATGGCCTCCATTAGTTTAAGAAATGTCCCTTCTATGCCTAATTTCTTAAGAATTTTGATCATGAAAGGATGCTGGATATTATCAAAGGCTTTTTCCACATCTATTGAGAGAGTCATATGGTCTTTGTTTTTTATTTTATTGATGTGATATATTATATTTATAGATTTGCACGTGTTGAACCAATCCTGTAACTCTGGAATAAAACCATCTTGATCATGGTATATAATTTTCTTGATGTGTTGTTGAATTCTGTTTGCTAAGATCTTATTGAATATTTTTGCATCGATATGCATTAATGATATAGGTGTATAATTTTCTTTCTTTGTTGAGTCCTTTCCTGGTTTTGGTATCAGGGTAATATTTGCTTCATAGAATGTGTTGGGAAGTATTCCTTCTTTTTCTATGCTTTGGAAGACATCGTATAATATAGATACTAGTTCCTCTTGAAAGGTTTGATAGAATTCGGATGTGAAGCCATCTGGTCCTGGACTTTTTTTTTAGGGAGATTTCATATTGTTGATGCTATTTCAGTGGTTGATATAGATCTATTCAAGGTTTCTAATTATTTCTGGTTGAGTCTAGGAAGGTGGTGTACTTCCAGGTATTTGTCCATTTCCTTCAGATTTTCATATTTCTGGGAATAGAGATTTTTTTAGCAACCATTGAGGATTTTTTTACTTTCTGAAGTGTCTGTTGTTATTTCTCCTTTATCATTTCTGATAGATGATATTAGAGATTTTACTTTTCTATTTCTGGTTAGGTTGGCCAAAGGTATATCAATTTTTAAAATCTTTTAAAAAAACCGTCTTTTGTTTTGTTGATCTTCTGAATGATTCTTTTGTTTTCAATTTCTTTTAATTCTGCCCTAATTTTGGTTATTTCTTTTCTTCTGCTGTGTTTAGGGTTGCAATGCTCTTCTTTTTCAAGTTGCTTGAGATGATCCATTAAGTTGTTGGCTTCCTCTCTTTCTGTTTTCTTGACGAAAGCTTCCAATGCTAAAAATTTCCCTCGTAGGACTGTCTTTGTAGTATCCCACATGTTTTGATAATTTGTGTTTT
Source organism: Nycticebus coucang (assembly GCF_027406575.1). Lineage (NCBI taxonomy): Eukaryota > Metazoa > Chordata > Mammalia > Primates > Lorisidae > Nycticebus > Nycticebus coucang. Next base: position 28,587,201 of record NC_069786.1, read on the forward strand.
CATTATCATTTTGTTCCAAAAATTTGGTGATTTCCTTCTTAATCTCGTCTTTGACCCAGCTATCATTCAGCCTAAGATTATTTAGTTTCCATGACTTTGTTTGAATATGAAGATTCCTGTTGCTGTTGAGTTCAACTTTTATTCCATGGTGGTCTGAGAAGATACAAGGAATAATTTCTACACTTTTAAATTTGTTGAGGTTAGACTTGTTTGCTAGGATATGATCTATTTTGGAGGATGACCTGTGGGCTGATGAGAAGAATGTATATTTAGTTTTATTAGGGTGAAATGTTCTGTAGAGTTCTGTAAAGTCCATTTGTTCTAAGGTCAGGTTTAAGTCTAATATTTCTTTGTTTAGTTTCTCCTTGGAGGATCTATCAGAAACTGTGAAAGGGGTGTTAAAATCTCCAACTATTATAGTGCAGGAAGATATCAAGTTGTTCATATCCATTACAGTCTGCTTTATGAATTGAGAACCATTCTAGTAGGGTGCATAAATGCTAATTGTCAAAATCTCTTCATGTTGGGTATTTCCCTTGACAAATATGTAGTGACCTTCTTTATCTTTCTTGGTTTAAAGCCTATTGTATCTGCTACTAAAATTGCAACCCCTGATTTTTTCTGGTTTCCATTTGCCTGTATTGTACAAGTCCATCCCTTCACCCTGAGCCTGTTTTTATCCTTTAAGGTAAGGTGAGATACAGCACATATCCGGTCTGAATTTATGTATCCAGTCAGCCAACCAGTGCCTCTTTAGAGGACAATTTAAACCATTCACATTCATTGAGAATTGATAAACCTGATTGCGTTTTTGGCGTCATGATTATTGGATATCCAGTGGACATTTTTCATCCTGTCACCACTGTGGAAGTTGGGTTTTGTTCATAAATTTCTGGGTGAGTTTACTTTGGATGTAGAGCATTGTGCTAGTCATTGTGGAGGATGGGTCTGAGAATATCCTAGAGAGCTGGTTTAGTTATAGAAAATTTCCTCAACATGTCTATGTCATTAAAGTATTTGATTTCTCCATCACAAATGAAACTCAGTCTAGCTGGATAGAGGATCCTGGGCTGGAAGTTGTTTTGTTTTAGGAGACTGAAGGTGACCATCTTCTTCTGGCTTGAAACATTTTGGCTGAGACATCTGCAGCCCTTCTGATATATCTCCCTTTGTAGGTGATGCTTTCTTTTTTTAATTGTTGGGGATTCATTGAGGGTACAATAAGCCAGGTTACACTGATTGCATTTGTTATTTTAAGTCCCTCTTGCAATCGGGTCTTGCCCCCAAAAGGTGTGTCACACACCAAGGCCCCACCCCCTCCCTCCTTCCCTCTCTCTCCTCTTCCTTTCCAAACACCTCCCTCCTTCTTTCTTTCTCTGCTCTCCCCTTCTCCCACCCCCACCGTGACCTTAATTGTCATTAATTGTCCTCATAACAAAATTGAGTACATAGGATTCATGCTTCTCCATTCTTGTGATGCTTTACTGAGAATAATGTCTTCCACTTCCACCCAAGTAAATACAAAAAATGTAAAGTCTCCATCTTTTTTAATGGCTGAATAGTATTCCATGGTGTACATATACCAGAGCTTGTTAATTCATTCCTGGATTTGTGGGCATTTAGGCTGTTTCCACATTCTGGCGATTGTAAATTGAGCTGCAATAAACAGTCTAGTGCAAGTGTCCTTACGATAAGAGAATTTTTTTCCTTCTGGGTAGATGCCCAGTAATTGGATGACAGGCTCAATTGGGAGATTGAGCTTGAGTGCTTTGAGGTTTATCCATACTTCCTTCCAAAAAGGTTGTACAAGTTTGCAGTCCCACCAGCAGTGTAAAAGTGTTCCCTTCTCTCCACATCCACACCAGCATCTGTAGCTTTCATATTTTTGTGTTGTGGCTCATTCTCACTGGGGTTAGATGGCATCTCTGGGTGGTTTTGATTTGCATTTCTCTAATAAATAGGTATGATGAGCATTTTTTTATATGTGCTAGGTTGGCAGAGGCTTTGTCAGGCCTGGTTTACCACTTGCCTCCCCCCTGTGCCTGATGCTATGTCGGACCCTCCCTTCCACAGGTGTGGATCCCTAGTAAATATCCTCACCTCGCACTGTCCCAGCATCTGCTTCCAGGGAACCCCACCTGTGGTAGTCCCCCTCTATTCCCTCACATTCGAAAGAGAATCACTGTCAGGGTTTATAGAAACAAGATACAGTCCATGACGTATTTTGATTGGCTAGTGCAATGTTTACAAAAAATTAGTCATTATATAAGAAATGAGATATTATACATAAAAATCTGAATTTCTAACTTCTATTAAAAAAATTAGGTGATCTGGTAACACTGGACCTCTATTTTTGTGCAAGGGACTATTGTTGGGATTGAAGAGTCCTCCAGCTTGTCCAAGTCCCCAGAACCTTCTTTTCTTTTCTTTCTTTTTTTTTTTTTTTCCAGGTTACACTGATTGCATTTGTTAGATAAAGTCCCTCTTACAATCGTGTCTTGCCCCTAAAAAGTGTGGCACACACCAAGACCCCACCCCCTCCCTCCTTCCCTCTCTCTTCTCTTCCTTTCCCCACCCCTCCCTCCTTCTTTCTCTTTCTGCTGTCCCCTTCCCCCACCCTCACTGTGTCCTTAATTGTCATTAATTGTCCTCATATCAGAATTGAGTACATAGGATTCATGCTTCTCCATTCTTGGGATGCTTTATTATAATGTGTTCCACTTCCATCCAGGTTAATACAAAGGCTGTAAAGACTCCATTATTTTGAATGGCTGAATAGTATTCCATGGTGTACATATACCACAGCTTGTTAATTCATTCCTGGGTTGGTGGATATTTAGGCTGTTTCCACATTTTGGCGATTGTAAATTGAGCTGCAATAACAGTCAAGTGCAAATGTCCTTATGATAAAAGGATTTTTTCCTTCTGGGTAGATGCCCAGTAATGGGATGGCAGGATCAAATGGGAGGTCTAGCTTGAGTGCTTTGAGATTTCTCCATACTTCCTTCCAGAAAGGTTGTACTAGTTTGCCGTCCCACCAGCAGTGTAAAAGTATTCCCTTCTCTCCACATCCACACAAGCATCTGGAGCTTTGAGATTTTGTGATCTGGGCCATTCTCACTGGGGTTAGATGGTATCTCGGGGTGGTTTTATTTGCATTTCTCTAATACACAGGGATGATGAACATGTGTTTGTTAGCCATTCATCTGTCTTCTTTAGAGAGGGCTCTTTTCATGTCTCTTGCCTATTGATGTATGGGATTGTTGGCTTTTTTCATGTGGATTAATTTGAGTTCTCTATAGATCCTAGTTATCAAGCTTTTGTCTGATTCAAAATATTTAAATATCCTTTCCCATTGTGTAGGTTGTCTACTTGCTTTGGTTGCTGTCTCCTTAGCTGTACAGAAGCTTTTCAGTTTAATGAAGTCTCATTTGTTTATTTTTGTTGTTGTTGCAATTGCCATGGCAGTCTTCTTCATGAAGTCTTTCTCCAGGCCAATATCTTCCAAGGATTTCCTATGCTTTCTTTGAGGATTTTTATCATTTCATGCCTTAAATTCAAGTCCTCTATCCATCTTGAATCAATTTTTTTGAGTGGGGAAGGTGTGAGTCCAGTTTCAGTCTTTTACATGTGGATATCCAGTTCTCCCAACACCATTTATTGAATAGGGAGTCTTTCCCCAAAGGTATGTTCTTGTTTTGTTTATCAAAGATTAGGTGGTTGTAAGATGTTAGTTTCATTTCCTGGTTTTCTATTCGATTCCAAGTGTCTATGTCTCTATTTTTGTGACAGTACCATGCTGTCTTGACCATTATGGCTTTGTAGTACAGCCTAAAATCTGGTATGGTGATGGCCCCAGCTTTATTTTTATTACTAAGAACTGCTTTAGCTATATGGGTCTTTTTCTGGTTCCATACAAAATGCAGGATCATTTTTTCCAAATCTTGAGAGTACGATGTTGGTATTTTAATAGGAATGGCATTGAATAGGTAGGTTGCTTTGGGAAGTATAGACATTTTAACAATGTTGATTCTTCCCATCCATGAGCATGGTGTGTTCTTCCATTTGTTAACATTCTCTGCTATTTCCTTTCTTAGGATTTTATAATTTTCTTTATAGAGGTCTTTCACCTCCTTTGCCAGGTACATTTCTTTGAAACTACGGCAAAGGGAGTTGTGTCCTTAATTAGCTTCTCATGTTGACTCTTAGTGGTGCATACAAATGCTTCTGAGTTGTGGACCTTGATTTTATATCCAGAAACATTATTGTATTTTTTGATGACTTCCAGAAGTCTTGTGGTTCAGTCTTTGGGATTCTCTAAGTATAAGATCATATCATCAGCAAAGAGGGAGAGTTTGACTTCCTCTGTTCCCATTTGGATTCCCTTTATTTCCCTGTATTTGCCTAATTGTATTGGTTAGAACTTCCAGCACTATGTTGAATAGTAAAGGTGACAGAGGACAACCTTGTCTGGTTCCAGTTCTAAAAGGAAAAGCTTTCAGTTTTACTCCATTCAGTACAATATTGGCTGTGTGTTTGTCATAGATAGCTTCAATCAGTTTTAGAAATGTGCCACCTATGCCTATACTCTTCAGTGTTCTAATTAGAAAAGGATGCTGGATTTTATCAAATGCTTTTTCTGCATCTATTGAGAGGATCATATTATCTTTATTTTTGTCTCTGTTAATATGGTGGATAACGTTTATGAAGCCAAGCCCAAATCCAGTAGAAGAAAAAAAATGCGTATGTTAAACCAGCCTTGCATCCCTGGGATGAAACCTACTTGATCATGATGAATGACTTTTTTGATGATAAGCTGTAATCTATTGGCTAGGATTTTGTTGAGAATTTTTGCAGCTATATTCATGAGTGAAATTTGTCTGAAATTCTCCTTTTTGTTTGGGTCTTTTCCTGGCTTTGGTATCAGGATGATGTTTGCTTCATAGAACGTGTTGGGGAATATTCCTTCCTTCTCAATTTTTTGGAATAATTTCTGCAGTACAGGAATGAGCTCTTCCTTGAAGGTTTGATAGAATTCTGGAGTGAAGCCATCTGGACCAGGGATCTTTTAATTGGAAACTTTTTTCTTGTTTCTTTAATCTCAGTGCTTGAAATTGGTCTGTTCAGGACCTCTATTTCTTCCTGGCTAAATCTAGGGAGAGGGTGTGATTCCAAATATTTATCCATTTCCTTCACATTGTCAAATCTTTGGGCATAGAGTTTCTGGCAATATTCAAAGATGATCTCTTGTATCTGTGTGGGATCAGTTGTTATTTCCCCTTTATCATTTCTGATTGAGGTTACTAGAGATTTTACTTTTCTATTTCTAGTTAGTCTAGCCAAAGGTTTATCTATTTTATTTATTTTTTCAAAAAACCAACTCCTTGTTTCATTAATTTTCTGAATGATTCTTTTGTTTTCAATTTCATTGATCTCTGATTTGATTTTGGATATTTCTTTTCTTCTACTGGGTTTGGGCTTGGATTTTTCTCCTTTTTCCAATTCCATAAGATGGCTTGTGAGTTTGTTGATGCACTCTCTTTCTGTTTTGTGAATGTAGGCATCTAAAGTGATAACTTTTCCTCTCAAAACTGCTTTTGCAGTATCCCACATGTTTTGGTAGCTTGTGTCTTCATTGTTGTTATGCTCAAGGAAGTTAATGATTTCCTGTTTTATTTCTTACTGCACCCATCTGTCATCAACAGAAGATTGTTTAATTTCCATGCCTTTGTGTGGAGTCGAACCTTTTTGTTAGAGTTGAGTTCCACTTTTAATGCCTTATGGTCTGAGAAGATACAAGGTAAAATTTCAATTCTTTTTATTCTGTTGAGATTTGTTTTGTGTCCAGGATATGATCAATTTTGGAGAATGTTCCATGGGGTGATGAGAAGAATGTATATTCTTTATCTTTGGGAGCGAGTGTTCTATATGTGTCTCTGAAGCATAGTTGTTCTAGGGTCTCATTTAAATCTCTTATATCTTTGTTTAAGTTCTGTTTAGAGAATCTGTCCAGCTCTGTAAGAGGAGTGTTAAAGTCCCCTGTTATGATGGTATTATCAAATATCATATTGTTCAGACTGAGTAAGGTCTGTTTCAAGAATCTGGGAGCATTTAAATTGGGTGCATAAATATTTATAATTGAAACGTCTTCTTGTTGTATTTTTTCCTTGACCAATATAAAGTGACCATCTTTGTCTTTTTTGACTTTAGTTGCTTTAAATTCACATGTATATGAAAATAAGATCACAACTCCTCTTTTCTTCTGAATTCCATTTGACTGAAAAATTGTCTTCCAACCCTTGACTTGGAGCTTTAATTTGTCTTTTGAAGCCAGGTGTGTTTCTTGCAGACAGCAAATGGGTGGCTTGTGTTTTTTAATCCAGTCAGCCAATCTATGCCTCTTTAGTGGGGAATTCAAGCCATTAGCATTTATTGAGATAATTGATAAGTGTGGTAGTATTCTATTCGTCTTATTTGGTGAGAGTCCATTGCTTAGTTTTGTCTTTTGGATCAGTGTGGAAGTTACGTTCTGTCCTTTAATTTCTGAGTTCTTACTTTGATGCTGATCCATTGTGG